>NW_015552625.1:3022666-3052658 GCF_001515605.1 Sinocyclocheilus anshuiensis | reverse complement strand
TAGGCAATAACGTTGACAATAACGTAGCGTATATCTTCAACATACGTTGTCTATGACCAAAAACTATGACCAAAAAGGTAAGAAGATATGTTTTCAGTGGACTTTTAAAATTTGCTTTGCTTGAGAAAATAAAAATATACCGTTCGTGTTTTTTTTTCTTTTGATTTAGTCGAGTTGGTTTTGCATCAAACACAATGTAATTTTCAGCAATCGAGATCTGGCAGCAACAGCGCATTTTTCCGCTTCGGCGAGCACTTCGCTGACAGCTTACCTCGTGCATTAAATCTGAGCAAATCACTGAGAACGCGCTATAATCCTGAAGAGTCATAGCAACAGAGCGGAGGCGAGAAAGCTGTGGAGAATCCGTTCGGCTGGAAGCAACCATAACTGACGTAGATTTACAGAAAATTACTGCCGTTTGGCAAAAAAATAATTTTACGTACTTATTCCTAACTCTTTAAGCGTTAAGTTACATTTCAAATGACAAGGGATCAACTTATAATCATGTTTATATGAATTATCCCGTGAACTTTTTCTCTCAAATGGCCTGGGTATGCGGAGCATTCGCAGCTTATATGGATGGAACGCCACTGCTACATACTTGTTTTTGTATAGCAATGAATGTTTTGCTCATGTTTTTCCTCCTTGTTTGTTTCGTCCCAACAGAGAGCAAGGAGGTGTACAAAAGACAAGTGATGTCTATCACATGTATTGCCATGGGGATCAGCTTTCTAGGCACCCTCTGCATAGCTCTCTACTGTCGGAACAAGTAAGTGGACCTCAGAATTTATCAACGCTTGAGCTGTACCCCAGAGCATATCATTTGAAAGAAAGGCACAATATACCAAGCTAGAGGAAAGAGTGACTGCTATGGAAACCCAGAAACATAATGACTGGAGGTGGGGACGTAATTACTTTCCCATAAAAGCACCCACAACTCTACTGGCCACCTTTCCAACAGGAATGAATTCAAACATTTTTGGCCCATGGCATGCATAGAATGCACTGCTGCTGGTGCTTTTACTATTCAGCTTTTACAGGCTCGTTTCAACTATTTAATTGAGACAAATACACTGAACAAAATTATAAACGCAACACTTTTGTTTTTGCCCCCATTTTTCATGAGCTGAACTCAAAGATCTAAGACTTTTTCTATGTACACAAAAGGCCTATTTCTCTCAAATATTGTTCACAAATCTGTCTAAATCTGTGTTAGTGAGCACTTCTCCTTTGCCGAGATAATCCATCCACCTCACAGGTGTGGCATATCAAGATGCTGATTAGACAGCATGATTATTGCACAGGTGTGCCTCAGGCTGGCCACAATAAAAGGCCATCATAAAATGTGCAGTTTTATCACACAGCACAATGCCACAGATGTCGCAAGTTTTGAGGGAGCGTGCAATTGGCATGCTTTCAGCTTTCTAGGCACCCTCTGCATAGCTCTGTACTGTCGGAACAAGTAAGTGGACCTCAGAATTTATCAAAGCTTGAGCTGTACCCCAGAGCATATCATTTGAAAGAAAGCCACAATATACCAAGCTAGAGGAAAGAGTGACTGCTATGGATCAGAGGGCGTCTGGCACTTTGGAGAGGTGTTCTCTTCATGAACGAATCCCGGTTTTCATGATAATGCATGGCCCCATGTTGCAAGGATCTGTACACAATTCCTGGAAGCTGAAAATATCCCAGTTCTTGCATGGCCAGCATACCCACCGGACATGTCACCCATTGAACATGTTTGGGATGCTCTGGGTCGGTGTATACGACAGCGTGTTCCTGTTCCTGCCAATATCCAGCAACTTCGCACAGCCATTGAAGAGGAGTGGACCAACATTCCACAGGCCACAATCAACAACCTGATCAACTCTATGCGAAGGAGATGTGGTTGCGTTTATAATTTTGTTCAGTGTATATTCACAGTCATCATCTGTTTTCCCCCTTTTAGCTCCTCAGAGATGCTAATTGTATTTAAAAATGCATTTGTTAAAAGTAGGGCTGGTCCGAATACCATTTTTAGTGGACTTATATGAACCTCAGATCCGTTGGGTAATCTATTATATCTATATTACCAGCGACACTATAAGGAGGAGGAGAAGGACCACCCATGGAAATATGAATGAGTAAACTCAATATGATGGGTATAGGATAAAGCGAGAAATAATAAATAAAATAATAAAAACGAGATAAGCACATGACAAAATCACTAAAACTGCAATTAAAATAAAAAACATAGTATACACAATTCAAAATATGAATAAATATAATAGCGATTATATACTGTAATAGTTATAATAATGCTAGTTTTCGAGTTTACTCTAGCCTTGACTTTTTTGTCAGATTTTATTCCTGATTTAAAATAATACAACATTATTGAAACACAATCTTGACTTATATTTTTGGAGATTTTGGTCCTTACCCTTTCAAAGCTGTATGCCTATTACTTCCATTAGGGCTGTGCAAAAAATCTAATGCGATTTTCATGCGCATCTCGTTGAGAGAAATAGGCCTTTTGTGTACATAGAAAAAGTCTTAGATCTTTGAGTTCAGCTCATGAAAAATGGGGGCAAAAACAAAAGCGTTGCGTTTATAATTTTGTTCAGTGTATATTCACAGTCATCATCTGTTTTCCCCCTTTTAGCTCCTCAGAGATGCTAATTGTATTTAAAAATGCATTTGTTAAAAGTAGGGCTGGTCCGAATACCATTTGAGATTTACTACTAATCACAGGAGCGGCTTTACTGACGAGATGCGTATGAAAATCACATTCGATTTTTTGCACAGAGACAAATACACAGGCTATATATCGCATGTGAGGATCCTGCAGGTGGCGGATTATTACTAATCTTTTCTGCAGCAGCTGGAATAATGACATTTATCATTTTGATGGCGGATTGTAATCCAGAAAGGATTATGTGTTTATGAAACACGTGACTGAAATTAAATTATTCCAGTTTTAAATGTGCATCTGATTACAGATAGCCTGGGATTACACATGATTTGTATTTTAAAGAGAACCAGTTCGAAGGAAGAATAATTTGCTTTTTGGGTTAAAATAATTTCTTAATATGAAATTTGAATGGTATGACAATTAGAGATTAGACTGTACAGAAATTGAAATCTACATGCTAATACACTTGGGATGTAACGATATTATCAATATCACAATATCACGATAGCAAAACTCGATATTATCGTGGTCACATGACGATATGAAAGAATAGGTCTTCTGGGCAAAAATATATGTTTTAAACCATTATGCCTTGGCACAGTATCTGTCAAACGAACTAAAACTGAAAGCACAATATGGCTTAATCCTTTCATCAAGTCTGTTTTTGCAGCATGTTCCAAAGAGAAGCGCACACATTGTTGAGGCGATCAGCTCGTGATCCGGTGTTCACAGTGAATTAATGCAGTGAACTCGTTTATTGCATATGCTGTGAGTTTAGCGCGCGTTTAGGAATACTTTATGCTTTATTTTCACGGCAGATGATTACAGCATTTGTAGTGAGACGCATTTTTGTATTTTCACCGAAGCTGCGTTCCCTTCAAAATAAAAGCTCTAACGTTACTGCCGTTTCCATCAAAATAAAAGCTTAAAAGTGCAGCATGAATTGCTGACAGCTAGAGGTTTAAATGGGTAACGTTACTGTAGTCCAAATTCAAAATATCTCTTTCAAGTCTAGAAATTAGGAAAGAAGTATTGTAATTTCCCTACTGTAGTGTAAAGCAAAAATAATATACCTATGAAATATTCATTTTCATTTATTTTACAGTGCAATTGTTTTACAATATGCTACTTGTTGTTGTTATTATTATTATATTCAAATTTGTTTGGCTTCCTAAAACACCAGTGTCAATGTCATTTAGACTGAGACAGTATTTCACAAATAAAAAGAGGGTTGAGTCCCCTTTAAACTTCAGGTACAAGGTAATTCACTGACTTTTTTCTGACTTAAGTTTTCTTAGTTAAGAACATGGGTTGGAGCTCTTAATTTTGAACTCTCAAAGTGCATTAGATAGAATAATTTAACTTTAAAATTTAGAAAATTTAAATTTTTTTTCAATTCTTCATGTCTTTTTTTCTTTTTAAATATCGCAATAAATATCGTATCGTGGACTTTATATCACAATATTATCATATCATGAGATTACATCCCTATAATACACACTATATACACATAGTCACGCAATGCTGATGTTGTTAACATTAACAATTTGAGAACAAAGTATAACAATAATAATTTGCACGGTTTGATGTGATATGAGCTAACTGATCGTTAGATTTAATCAGCATTGGTAGAGCGATTTACTGTAATGCTTTTTTTTCTCAGTTGGTCAGAACAAAAGTGGCAGACTTGTTACTTGTTCAGATGACAATATCCGGTGAAAACTCTTATTTGGGTCATATATTCCAAGACGTAGGCTAGAATCTGTGATTCCTAAGTACAGGATCCACACCGGTGCGGTGACTGACAGCCACACATTCACCTCAAAACATTAGATTCATCCGCGCTGGAGCCGTGCCGGTGCACAACCCACGCAATGAAGATAATTCCGCAAGTTACTGCAGTTACAGGTTTTCAAACAGAGATGGCGACTAAGAGGCAAAACTTACAGACTGCAGCTTTAAATATAAACAAATTGCTTAAAACGATTGGGAACCCTGAAGAACTTCTAAAATTTCTGGAATACTATGTTTTATTATTTCAGCTTTAATTATAATTAGTTTCTTTTTAACTGAATGCCCAAAAATAAAAATAAGTTTTAAAAACAAAACTAGGGCTAGGAGACCTTCAGATATTATTGTGGACGACCACTGCTGCAATGGATGCATGTGTTGCTGCCTTATAATTTGGCCAAATATAAGTATCTTAGGAAGCAGAATAATTAAAATGCCTGCCTTTGTAATAGCCTCGGGAGAGTGTCTATGATGCTTTAAAATGCTGCATTTTGTTGGCATGAGTAGGAAAGGGGTAATAATAGTCACATTACACTGAAATTGTGATGGATCTGATCCATGCGATTGAGTATACAGTATATCCATATTTCACCCATGAGTTAAGATAAGCATCAGTAAGAGCAACTGACTGCAAGTCAGAGCTCCTAGAAGCAAGAAGGGGTGTGTGCGGAACAGCCCAGCAATTTAAATATAACACATGATACAATGAGTGAGCGAACTGACAGAAGAAAAATCAAACAATGATGTAGTGACATTTAAGTGCACCAGTAATTATTTTATCTCCCAGGAAAATAACTATGGGCTGTCTTAACTGTCAGAACATATTCTTACAGATGATGGGTGATGTGTTTGCATGTGAATGAGTCTGCTTGTGTGTTTATGTAAATAAATATCCTCATAGCCCATGGTATTTTGGATTCTTAACTAATGATGCTGCCCCCTACAGGAGAAGGAGGGAAAAGCTCCAGGCACACTTGAAAGAGAGCCGTAGCCAGAAAAACTACAACCTCAACTCTTCCAGCCTGGCCCTTAAACCCAGCCTTAGGCCTCAGCAAGGCCTGCAGCTCCAAAAAGTAAGCACCTCTGGCCCCTTTTATACCTCGCATCAATGTATGTTTTGTATCCAGATATTCAGTATATTCTTGAAGTGGATTGCACATCTTCGGAACACAAATTAAGATATTTTTTATAAAATCTGAGAGCTCTCTGACCCTCCGTAGACAGCAATGCAACTGTAATGTTCCCAGGTCCAGAAACGTAGCAAGGACATCTGTAAAATAGTCCATGTGACATCAGTGGTTCAACCGTAATTTTATGAAGTTACGAGAATACTCGGGGAGAAGAATTGTTGAATAAATTATGTTATTATTGTTTTCTTTGCGCACAAAAAGTCGTAGCTTCGTAAAATTACGGATGTCCTTGCTACGTTTCTGGACCTGGGAACATTACAGTTGCATTGCTGTCTACGGAGGGTCAGAAAGCTCTCAGATTTTATCAAAAATATCTTAATTTGTGTTCCAAATATGAACGAAGGTCTTACGGGTTTGGAATGATATGAGGGTGAGTAATTAATGACAGACTTTTCATTTTTGGGTGAACTAACCCTTTAAAGAAAATTCCCAAAAGACATTACTTTATGTCATAGCTGTTGTCATGAACAGTTGGCAAACAAATAAGACCCCAAAGAGACTCCATTGCCTGAGAGAAACTTTAATGGATAATTTATTCAGTGCCTGATTACAAATAATTTAAAATCACTTTATGATGTGCACCGTCTTAACTGTTATTATGGCTATTTCTGTTTTTTTTTTCAATGGTTACATATAACCTAAGCTATAGATTGTGTAATTATACACTTGCTCATTATTATCATTATTATTATTTTTAGTTAGCTTATGTTTTGCAAGCTAACAGTTCAGCATGCTAGCTTAGCTTATTGTTAGCCAATCTGTTGGCTAGCTTAGCCTATAACCTGTACGAATATTTAATTATATGTTTTTTAACACATTCTACATATTAGGTTATATATTATATTATATTATATTATATTATATTACATTACATTACATTACATTACATTATATTATATTATATTATATTATATTATATTTATTATATTATATTATATCATATTATATTATATTGTTATATTAGGTTATATTATATTAGGTAGATTCAGTGGGCAGACCAAATTGTTCATGAAACTCTAAGCCATGATTTGCTACATTCTCTTGGCAGGCAGTATAAGTGTGAAGAGCATTCACATTCAGAACAGAATTTGATAAACCATAAATTTGTAGTGTATGATGCATCATGAGTATTTATGTTCCACTTTCGCAAAAAGAGAGACTATACTGTATTTTTAATGGATTTATCTATTTATTTTGTTTAGCTAGCATACAGATGGCTCAAAAAAAATAGTTTTTTTTTTAGTTTAGTCATATTAATATGATCTTAATTAATCTTAATGCTGAACGAAAAATAATAAAAATGTGATGTACAACATTAAACTGACATATTTTTCAGGTTGTTTATGTTTAGATACATATCAGCTTAGATGTGAGGGCCTTCGAATATTAGAATTTGAATATTGTCAAAAACGTTGAGAGCCACTGGACTACAAGCCACAAAACTCATGGAGTCATTAATGTAGTCAAATAGTCAAATCTGATTATGATGTGATCGCTGAAAATTCATGTTAAAAGGGATTCTGAGACAAATCCCATCACATTTCCTGCTTTTCTCCTCATCAGCAATTAGAAGCAAGAACAGCTTTACATCGCTCAGCTCATTGTAACGAGGCTCTGTCACAGCCATTCAGGGTGTGCAAGTCTCTGAGGACAGACACACTAATAATGGTAGTCACACTAGTCCATCATTGAGGGTTTGTGATTACTGCATCATTCTCTGTCTTTCCAGCTCAGAAACTGTGTGCCAGTCCAGTGTCCTAGAGATTGTAGACAGTGTGTTTCCTTCCCTGTCCTGTTGGGAGATTTGGTTAATATTCATCACTTTCTCAATCACTCCAACTAGCAGATCCATCACAGATAAGCCTATACAGGCTATTTGCATGACAAACACAGTGGTAATTTAAATGTCACTCAAACCCAGTGAGATGTTTAATCTCTACAGCAATTGCCCACTGTCAGAAGGCACGCAAATGCCAGCCAAAGCAATCAAAACTAGTCCAGTGACAAGGAAAGACCAGCTTTTTACACATGATGTTAGTTCTTTTTTCCATGACAACAGCTATTTCTTTCAGTAATCATAAGAACTGCATTGAATTAAGGATGGAGTGAGTTTTACATATCTGCATTAGAGATACCTCTATTAGCAATATCTGTGAAACTCAGTAGATTACTGATGTAAGATATGTTGCCATCCCATCTCAAATTCAGTCCTAACCTTTCCCTCTATATATATTTCATAAGCTTCTCACTCTTTCTGGTGCACTGTTCGCTGAAAGTTCAGCCCATGGGCATATAAACAAACATTTATTAACACACAGGTAATACGCATCTTGTCTTGTCTAGAATGATATTTTAGGCTAGTGTGTGCCAGGTAAATGTGAATTTTTGTTGTTTGCTTTGCCCCTACATACCAAGGATTTTGATTATTATAGGTGTGAAATATTTGTTGACTTGCGGCTGAAATGAGGCTGAGCAAGAAGAACAATTCACATCTTACCACACATTTACCACAGAAACTCTTCACTTGAATGACATTTAAAACAATTACCATCTACAGTAGCTTTGGACAGATCATGCAGATCACACACACACACATGAGCTACAGTAGGTGATGGCCTTGCATGTCATTATGGTTAAATTAAAACATCCATTACACTAAAATCCCCTCCTAAGCAGCATGTTTTCAGCCTTATGCAACTCTGTTCAAAGCAGGTCCATCAAAAACCTTTTGAACACAGACATGTGGTAACAGCTCATTATTGCCAATACATCCCATATATTCGCCCCTGTTAGCTGTATAACAGTCACGCTGTGAGGAACTCACTCGTATGGCTTTCATATGTGCCATTATGATGTCTGAGGTGGTCTCTGCAGTGCTATTTTGAAATAATCTTTTGTAGATTACTTTTTTATAAGTCTTTTGTATAGTACCTTTTTCTCTAATATGCTCATTACCTTTTGGGATGTGTAAACATCAAGTGTTCTGCCCACTGCATATTCCTCCTCAGATGCATTGACAATATTTCTATATCAGTTTGATGACCTTCTCTTCCAAAAATTCTAAGCAGTTTGTTGCTTGTATACGGTCCAAGATTGTGAGCACTTTTTTGTGAATTACCCTTGAATAAAACATCAACATGTTTCATAAAACAATAGAACCTGCTTGTTACCTGCACATTAGTCTTAATCAGATTTTTTAAATGGGAATTCGGGCTATATATAAAATTTGTAGTATTTTTTTTCTCTAAACATTAGGATGTTTTGGCTGAATTTGCCAGATTAATTTAACAGCTAAGTAGTCTATTCAAGCCTGTTTATTTAAAAGCATTTTCTGGAAATGTAGGTGGCTATGCTTCGAAAAAGAAAGAAAATGCATCTTCAAAGATCAGAAAGACATGCTTTCAAAAGATTTCGGATGAAGTCATTTTTGATTGCCTGAACAGGTTCTTTTGAGTGTGGTCAAAGTGCATCTCTAAGGGAAAAGAAATTGACTTCTTCAGTAATGATAAGGCTTCTAGCTTTTCTAATACTAGTTACACATGTGATGAAGAGTTGACCTTAAATTCAGAAATTACCATTTCTATCTTTGAATGAATCAGACAGCTTTTTCAAACCTGTTGCGGGAAACGTTTTTCAAGACTTTTGTAGTGCTCTGAGTCATAACTTTGCTTTTGTGAAGCAGTATGGCCATCATACTAATGGCAGAATGTGTTTGGGTTTGAGTAAAAACAAAGTGAACTGACTTTTAATTTCATACTGCACACCGTGGACTACAAAATATAAAATGACCATTTTAGCAAATTATATTATATACTTTTTTTTATATTTGGCCTTTATTTTCTCTCTGAATTCATATAAACCTGTTATTAGTCAGAATGTCTTAACAACACTTCCTCCCACAGTTTTATTGCTACTCTTTCTCTTGCTCCTTCTCTTCTTCTGTATAAATCTTATACTCTTTAGCTCCGTCCCACTCACCTGATATTTTCAATAGCACATTTACTGTCATTACAAGTTGCTAAAACATACAGCTATGCAATTCATATTTGAATCGAGCGAGAGATGGCCATAACATAACAAAACATAACAGCATAGCATAGCTTAACTGGTTAAATGCTAACTGTCTGTCAAAACCATATATAAAAGTCTAAAGTGATCATGAACAAGTTTTTGTTTTGAGTTAATAAAAGATTAAGGTTTATGTAAGTGATTTTAAACATGACTCACTTGAATTTCAATACATTAGATAAAACATGATAAAATTGCCCACGGTATTGCGCGTGGGTTACATTTCACATATTGTCATCTTACTTTAGCCCAGGTTTGAAAAAAGTCAAGCTTACTGTAAATGTCATTTCTTTGTCAAGGCAGTGTCAATATTTCACAGACACAAGAGGTTTCCTCCAAGCTGCTGTTATATCACAAATGAATAAAGTCCTGTAGGCTGGGATGTTACATGATGCATTCAAATCATACTTTAAAGATGCTCCCAGCTATAATTTGCAGAACTGAACATAATGAGTTACTAAATCATGCACATACACTGCATGTTTGTAAGTAGTCACAATAAAGTGTCAGTGTTCCCTGTAGCACAAACAGTAGAGCCTGGTGCTAGCAGTGGAAAAGTCATGGCATTCCCAAAGAATGCATACAACTGTTGAAATGTATACTTTGAATGCAATGTAAGTTGCTTTGGGGAAAAAAAAACAATCTGCAAAATGTAAATGAGGAAAGTAAAAGAAAAAAAAACCCAATATGTTCTCTTCTGCACTGCACATATTGTTCCCACACGAGTTCCATTAGAGGAAGCTATTGGGACATTGCTTAGATTTACATAGTCCTGAAAGTGCTATATTATCCAATTAGAGTGACTCTAGTGCCCTTCTCTGATCTCCCATCAGCCATCATTTCTCCTCCTCCTTTATATTCCCTCTCTCTCTTCTCTTCCACTCGACACTATGGAGTGAAGGTGGGATAGTGGAGGAGATTAAGTATCTCTCTGACATTTAGATCATTGTGTGCATTCTGCCTGAAGCAGAAATGGCTTTTTATGAGGAAGTCTTTCAAGGTGTGAAATTTAAATTGGATTTGTCTGCAGGTTTCATAGAGGTCTGTTGGATTATCTGAACATCAGTGGAACCCCGACCACCGACTCTTTGTCAAAGACAAGAATCGAGGGAATATTCAAGCAGAAGCCTGAGCTCTTCTTGCATGCTTGATACATTATCCAACTGGGACTGAAAATGTATTAATTAAGAGTTTAGATGACAATGTAGAATGTTTAACATTTGTCTTTGTTGTGTCTTTTGCAGTATTATAAACCCACAAGTTCCTCGCCACCGCATGTTCGAGAGTCTGGTTTCGTTCAAAGCACTGCTGCCTCTACCAGTCCACAAGGCACACTGACAGGGAAACACCCCAGGTATAAATCATCACAAAATCTTTTTATCCTTCTAAATCAGCTTTTTTCATGCTAATTTAATGGCATTCAAATAAATTTTGACAATGATTATTGTAACGTAATTATAAAGGATGCAATCCACGTCTCTGTTAAAAAGCACTGAGGAGAGAAATTAAATTTCCATCCATTACAGTGTACCCAGTCACTATGATACAATTACTGAATAGTAAGAAAATTATAATAATTCTAACTGGCAATATATTAATATGCACTTCTGTAATAGCAACAACATCAATGGAGCATATATAATCAGTTCTCTGGTGCAATAAAATATGGCAGCTTCATGTTTTGTTTTTGCTCACTAAGGCTGCATATATTTGACCAAAGATACAGTAAAAACAGTAATATTGTGAAAATTATTAGAGTTTAAAATAACTGTTTTTTATTTGACTACATTTTAAAATGTAATTACTGTGAATTTTCACCATCATTACGCTAGTCTTCAGTGTCACATGATCCTTCAGAAATCATTCTAATATGCTGATTTGGTGCTCAAGGAACATTTTTTATTATTATCAATGTTGAAATTATTTTTTTTTTCAACATTCTTTGATGAATGGAAAGTATAAAAACAGCACTTATTTGAAATAGAAAACTGTTGTAATATTAAAAGTGCATTTACTGTCAAATTCTGATAACATTAACAAAACACATTCACAAACTCTTCAGTTACTATCGACACTACAATAACATGAATCAATACATGAAAGAATAGATGTTAATTTACCTTGAAGCATAAGTAAGTGTTCTGATGGGAATGGGGGACAAAACATATTGTAATCCACGTCATTTTGAAGTATTTTGACATCTAAAACCAAAAAGGCATGTCTGAAATATTAAACGGCAACCTAAAGTAGGATTGGTCAAAAATGTATTTTAAGCAGAGAAGGGTCCATTGAACTTGAGCTATTTGGTCGTTTTAGAGTCTAATAGAATGTTTTATGGAATTCATTCATTGAGTAAAATGTTTTCTGATATGAATGATCTGTTGTATTAAATGATGGCTCATCAGTGTGTGGATAAGAGTTGTGGTTTGTGGAGGGGTTTTATGGAGGGCTGGGGATGGTCTGTGATAGCAGAGACACAAATCCTTTCAGCCTTGTTTAATCCTCATAAACATTAAGCCCTGATTCTACTCTCTCTCTGTTTGTGGCTCAGTGCACTCTTGCAATCATATATATGTATTTTTTTTCTGTGATGACATGTAATTTGTTAGCAAACAGCCTTTTGCCCCCTGTCCCATCCCTCCCCAAATGCTCATGTCTTCAAATGATCATCACAATCTAACTGATTGCTCTTGACTTAGGGTAAGAAAGGATTTAAATATGCAGTGAATTATCGCTCTGTTGGAGACTCATCTAAAATCGAGCATGAATTCCTCTTTGGGCTATTTTTACCAAGTAGTCAAATGTGTGCTCCTTTCTGCCATCGGTCTGATAGGTCAATTAATCTCTATGTTAATGTGGCCCCATTCAATGGAAATGTATGTACAACATCTCCCCGTAGTTTGCCTAGCACTATCACATAAATATCTATTTGGGAACAAGGTGACTCATTGGTAATGTGCTCCCTTTTTCCAATGACAAAAGAAATGTATCTAGTAAATCATTTTTGTTGTTGTTGTTTTAATGAAGTCTACAGGTGTGTAGACTAAAGCCTACATTCCTGAGTGTTGTTTATTCCCAGTGTCTTTCTCAGCGAGCTTTATGAAAACATGTCCTGCTTTGTAAAACATTCAGCACACCAGATGGAGACAGAGAGAAAATGAGAGTGTAATGCATTTTGAACATAAGAATACTATGGACTGCGACAGAAAATTAGAGTATAGCAGCTTTGCTTTGTTCAGAGTCACGTGTGCTATTTTAGGATTTCCTTTAAAAAAAAAAAAACACCAACAGAACAGAGCTGTAAAAGTATATAAAATGTCAGTACTGTTGCATTTATTTATTTGCTTATCCATATCTGAATTCAAGTAAATATATTATTTTCTTTCTTACATAAAACCTTCTTTTTGATTTGGTTGTTTTGTTTGTTTGTAGGGTTTTTTAAAGTCCCCAGTAATGCACAAACACAATAATAGTAATAGTTAGAATAATAATAATTATTGTTGTTGTTGTTGTTGTTGTTATTATTATTCATTTGTTTTCTGATGCTTTTAATTCTGGCAGAATGAAATCCCCACAGCTTATTATTATTTATCCCTCAGTAAGCATGCACTTGTCAAATTTGTATCATTTCTCCTTGGGGATCAAAATGACCCTAGCAATAACACAAAAACACAAATCAATGATATGTTGTGTATTTTATTTTACAGGAGTGGTTCCCTCTCTCATAGTCCAGATCAAAGGATTCGTTCTGCTTTTCGGCCTGCATCTCGCAGAACACCACCCATAACCAGAGGATGTCTCAATGCCATTGGTGGAACGAGAGATTCTGGTCCCGTCTACCAACATCTCCAGGAAGTAGACAGCTCAGAGAGGGAGTCAGTGAGAAGGTTAGTTAGCAACATTCATTTGCTACAGGTCAATGAGCTTAATGCTAATTATTTCATGCTTACGCATAGTCCTACCCAGTGGATTAACCCGATGGATTAAACTCAAGTCTGTGATTCTCTGAGGGATGGGATGCATTAATGCAATGAAAATTGCATGCAAAGAGTTTTTTTGGTGTCCATGTGAGTCAGTTCTGGTCGGTGACACTGTCTGCCTCTATCAGGACCCCTCTGTCTGCTCTCTCTATCCTCTGATTTATGAGCCAATCTGTAGTTTTAAACAACCACTTCTGTCACACAACCCCCAAGGCAGAGGCTGTTCTTAAACGTACTCTTTGTCATTTTTTCTGTTTCTGCTACTGCATCTTAGATCTGAATTCAAGACAAGAAGTTTTCTCCAGGTTCAATATACACTGAGCAAAATTATAAACGCAACACTTTTGTTTTTGCCCCCATTTTACATGAGCTGAACTCAAAGATCGAAAACTTTTTCTATGTACACAAAAGGCCTATTTCTCTCAAATATTGTTCACAAATCTGTCTAAATCTGTGTTAGTGAGCACTTCTCCTTTGCCGAGATAAACCATCCACCTCACAGGTGTGGCATATCAAGATGCTGATTAGACAGCATGATTATTGCACAGGTGTGCCTTAGGCTGGCCATAATAAAAGGCCACTCTATAATGTGCAGTTTTACTGTATTGGGGGTTCCGAAAACCAGTCAGTATCTGGTGTGACCACCATTTGCCTCACGCAGTGCAACACATCTCCTTCGCATAGAGTTGATCAGGTTGTTGATTGTGGCCTGTGGAATGTTGGTCTGGTGTGGTTACACGTGGTCTGCGGTTGTGAGGCCGGTTAGATGTACTGCCAAATTCTCTGAAACGGCTTTGGAGACGGCTTATGGTAGAGAAATGAACATTCAATTCACGGGCAACAGCTCTGGTGGACATTCCTGCAGTCAGCATGCCAATTGCACGCTCCCTCAAAACTTGCGACATCTGTGGCATTGTGCTGTGTGATAAAACTGCACATTTTAGAGTGGCCTTTTATTGTGGCCAGCCTAAGGCAATAATCATGCTGTCTAATCAGCATCTTGATATGCCACACCTGTGAGGTGGATGGATTATCTCGGCAAAGGAGAAGTGCTCACTAACACAGATTTAGACAGATTTGTGAACAATATTTGAGAGAAATAGGCCTTTTGTGTACAAAGAAAAAGTCTTCGATCTTTGAGTTCAGCTCATGAAAAATGGGGGCAAAAACAAAAGTGTTGCGTTTATAATTTTGTTCAGTGTATAAAGATTTATTTAATTGTTTGCTTGTTTTCTGTGTATCAGTGTTTCCTGCACCGCTTTTCAGCAGCAGTGCTCCCCGGCTGCTGAATCTATACCACCACCTCCAAATCTACAGTGTCACAGTAAAAAAAAATGATATTTCATATCTGAAATGTGAATGTGAGTGTGCAGTCTGTGTTCAGTGTGATGCAATTCAAATGTTATGTATCAAAAAATAATGACATGAAATGTCTTTCTATTGAGCTGCAAAAATAAACATGCAGTTCGACCAGTGTATACAGATTTACAAACAAACGACTTAAGTTGCTTCTTTTTAGTGAATAGTTTGTTAAACTGATTGATAAACAATTGACTGTTGAGCTGGTTCTTTGTAATTAATAGTTTTTAGACTGATTCTTAAACAACTGATTCATATGAGCTGATTTGAGTTGGTTCATATGAGTGGATATATTTATTTATTTAGTATTTTCTAGTTTTTTTTTGTTTGTTTGTTTTTTTGATTGATTCTAATGGCCTGGTTCTTTTTAATAATTTTTTTTTAGTCTGATACATAAACTATTGATTCTTATGAACTGTTTGTTTTTTAAGTCAATAGATTTTAGTCTAAATTATAAACAAATGACTTACATGAGCTGGTTCTTTGTAGTGAATAGACTGATTCATAAACAACTAATTCTTAAAAAAATATTTATTTATTCATTCATTTGTTTATTTGGGGGGAAGGGTCTAATTTAGAAATAATTGATTTTAATAGGCTGGTTCTTTTTTTTTTTTTTTTTTTTCTAGTCTGATACATAAACAGTGGATTCTTATGAACCAATTTTTTTAAGGTAATAGCTTTTAGTCAGATTCATTAACAAAGCAATACAACAATTGACTCTTATGAAGGCAAATTAAAAAGAATGATGCAAGGGGGCGCTTACATAAAATGATAAATAAAGAGAAAACTATTTAGGAAAGGGCTAGTTTGCCCAAAATAAAATAACTATCTATCTCCATTTGCAAACGTAATTCAACATCCAGTGCAAACTTTACTGCATGATGTCACCACTTGTGGACAGGGTCCCGTCTCATGGTTTCAAGAGAGGTTCCAAGATTGGTGGTATGTCACTGGCAAGGTTGGCTTTTTAATGTGTGATAAAATACATTTACCCAGAGTATATCTTTAATAGTTTTGTGTATGTGCCATAAAGCCAGTTTTATAATTGCTCCCAAGTTTTGCCATAAAGCTCGTTTTATAATTGCTCCCAAGGTTTTAGTGGCGAGCATATGCCTTTGTTTCTATGCTGGCTGCAAGAGCAACAAGCGAGCTTGTCTGAGCTGTATTACTGAAGTTCTGTATGCAGGCATGACTCACTGAGACAGGAGGGCACTGGGGAGTGCTGCCTTTTCCAGGAGCAGCACAGCTAATAAAAACCACACTGTCATAGCCAATTAAACAGCCAGTGATATATCAATGGAATGGGCAGTCCTGGATGAGTTTGCTAGAATGGGCCAGCCATCAACTCTCACACACTATAGGCTATCCTGGCCCAGTTAGTCCTCATTTGCTCTACAGGATGGCTTTGTAGTGTGGAAGACTCCACCTCGCCTTAAAATCTCCAACAGGGTCTCAGCACTGACCTATTTCCAGCCTTCCAGCCTGCATAAGAATATTCCTCTGCCGGAGAGAGCTCTGTTACCATAGAGACAGGCTGGGAAACGGGACAGGAAAGAGAAGGAGCGAGTGGGAGCGAGACAGGAGAGGAGTGACAGAAAAAAGAGGGAGGGAGAGACAGAGATAGAACTGTTTGGCATATGACAGCAGAAAAAAATCGTGGCCGTCTCATTCCTTCCGTCCCAGAAAGCATGCTGTTTTCTCACAAAAATGGCTTACGCGGGGAACAGATTTCAGTGTTTGCTCATTAAAGTGTTTTCAGTATGAGGCTTTTAAAGATGCGGGCTGTTCATTATACAGGACTTCAAAACATGGCCCGAATATATTCCACTACAATGACACCCTTCGAGCTGTTTTCCTTTCAGCCTAATACATTTCATGCAGGTCTCTGAAATTGTTACATGATATGATGAGGACTAACAGCATTGCAGGAAATAAGGTTACTGCACAGCAGTATCACTTCCTTCGGATGTTACCTACTAACCCTTTCCTACTTGTTTACACTGTAACAATTAAAATAGAAGGAAATTATCTCAGTCTTTTTGAGATACAGAGAGCATCACATTTATATAAGACCACAGTGTCTCTTTCAACCTGGCTAGCCTTTAATCTGATTGGCTGACTGTTGTTAACGGGATAGTTCACCCAAAAATTTAAATTCTGTCATTAATTACTCCACCCTCATGTCGTTCCAAACATTTAAGACCTTCATTTATCTTTGGAACACAAATAAAGATATTTTTGATGAAATCCAAGAGCTTTCTGACCCTGCATAGACAGCAACACAACTACTACGTTCAAGGCCCAGAAAGATAGTAAAGACATTGTTAAAATAGTCCATGTAACATCAGTGGTTCAACCGTAATGTTATGAAGCTATGACATTACTTTTTGTACGCAAAGAAAACAAAAATGACGACTTTATTTAAAGATGTCTTCCTTTCCGTGGCAGTCTCCGAGGCATGTTTACAATAGTACCACTACGTATGCATGTGCATTCCTCTGCATGTAAACAAGGCACAGCGCATCTGGGTTCTACGTCAGAACGCTGCATGCATTGTGGTACTCTTGTGAACGCGCATCGACTGACACGGAAGAGAAGAAATTGTTTTCATTGCTCACAAACAGTATTCTCATAGCTTCATAACATTACGGTTGAACCACTGATGTCACATGGGATATTTTAACGATGTCCTTCTGGGCCTTGAAAGTGGTAGTTGTGTTGCTGTCTATGCAGGGTCAGAAAGCTTGCGGACTTCATCAAAAATATCTTAATTTGTGTTCCAAAAATGAATAAAGGTCTTATGGGTTTGGAATGACATGAAACAACACATGAAACATTAAACTTGTTTCTGCTGTTTTCCCACTTTTCAGTATGGTTTGTTGTTTTTTGAGGGGAACCCACCCCTAAATGACAGTCTCTTCCTCTCTGTAGGCAGAATAAGCTGCAGACCAGACTTTTCATCATATAGTCATATATTCATCATATATGTGCCGCTGGAGGAGGTGGAGAGAGGGTCACTGGAGAAATGTGCTCAGCAGAAGTGTCATTAAAATCACATGACTTTCTAGCCACCTTCAAAAAAGCTCTCTTTTCTGTTGATATTGAGGATTTCAGTAAATGATCACATTATATTGAATCATGATCTCTAATCTTAAGCAAAATCTTACAAACTCAGGCAAAATCCATGCATCCTTAATATCAAGTCTTGATATTCCAGGAATGATGATCCATGGCCTGCTGAAATACTTGACATTGCTGTCATATCGTCTGTTTTATAGAAAATAGAATCAGACAATTTGCCTCCCCTTGATTGAGGCTTAACTCTGACTCGGTCATTATCAGAAAAAGCAGTGCTTGGTTAAATATTGATGCTATGAGAAAAGCCATTCTTTGTCAGGGATTATGAATTATTACACAAAGATAATGAATCAGGGGAACAATACCGATTGCTCCTAAATTGAGAGATTAGTTTACCAAAGGTCTGCTAGGATGTAACTTCTGCTTTCATCCATTTTAAAAGAATTCGTCAGAAGATTAACTTAAGAATGACTGCCGTGGGAGCAGCAAGTTCTGAATCTGGAAGCCAGCTAATGCCCAGCTGAACTAAACGATTATGAGCCAGAGAAGACACCGGGCTACAATCCAGATCAAAGAAACGTTGAATAGCTAATAACCTGAGATACCTGAGTGTGTAGTAATTGTTTTATTTCCTCAACATTTAATAGGCTCAACATGTACAAAAATCCTTGCTTTGTTTTATATGCCTCTTTAACAATGCAATATAATGTTATCATCTATTATGTAAGATATTATAAGACACCGTGTCTGCTGTGCAAATTCATGTTTTTTAATATGTTGAAATGCATTCTTGTATCCTAGCAGAGATCTATAAGTAAGCAATAGTTTGACAAAAAGTGTACGCAACAGACTCTGTACAGCAAATAAATGCTGATCTGTTTGTTTGAGCATCACAACCTGCCCAATAATAGCAACACTGATTCAACCAATGACGCACGTTTGGGGCAGGACTATTTGTTGACTGACTAATAGTAACACTGTACTACCAAGACAATTCACTAAAATTACTATACGTGGGAGAAAATGCGATGCGCAATATGGCAGAACAAGTCCCGCTTTATAAATTAAATAGCTAACCGGCAATTGGTAAAGACATCACACCATTGTATCTGCCGCCTGAGGCTTTGGTTCCCACAGAAACAGGTTATGTCCTGAGACATGCACTTGGGACTGCACATGTGCAACGGCTGAATCAACTTGAAAAATACGCTTTTTTGATGCTATTTGAGAGTGAGAAACCAAATCCATGGGTCAGTTCCTGTCAGATTTTGTTGCTGGGTTGGAAATATTTAAATGAGGATTTGCAGTTTTAAGTTTTTGAGAGTTCAGTATTTCCCTATTCAAGTAGATAGTCATAGTTGGTCTCGGATGCCCGAAATAGTGGCCTGGAGGTGTAGCCAATATGGCTGCTTAGTGAACTGCCTTTCCTTCAAAAAGGGACTTTGCTGTCAACAAGAGTGACAGAGTATTTGGGAACCTGTTTGAACCAGTCATTATTTTCACGATTCTGTTTGTTGATGCTACAGGCGCAGAAATTACACACTTGAGCTTTATTCGGCTTTCAGAATATGTATCAATCCTTTTTGAGATTCAACAAACCTCTTTCATGGCACTCTAATAGTTTTCAGTATATCCCTGTCTTTTCCTTAATCCCCCTCTATTTCAGTCTGTTATCTTTTCCTCTTTCTTTACAGGAACCTCTCCGGGCCAGGTAACGACCTACATCAGGATTCCTTTTACAATATGCAAGCCTCACAATCCTCAAAATCTTGCAGCAGCCATTTAGACCACAGGTGTGCTAGGAGCCTCAGGTCGGGCGGTTCCAGCCAAAGTCCTCCTGCTCCCTACCGTCCCTGCTCTATCCCAATCATCCCCTCTGTCCACTCCTACCAGGATGAGGTATCGTGTATGCAAACCGCCCCTAGTGCTGGAAGCAACCGTTCTAGTCCTCTGGAAAGCACAGAGGAAGCTTCGGCCTTTGATCAACAGTCTAACGTAACGGTCTCCAACCGAGGGGCTGGTAGACAGGAGGAAGTGGCCTCACTACTCCACGAGGCTCAGGAAGAGCTCAGAGTGCTAGCACATGCCCAGAGGAAGCAGGAGGACATCAGTAGCGCCGTCCCTCAGGGGGCCAAAGAGACTGTGTGCATCCTTTTAGCAAATGGGGGTGGACAAGGGGGAGTGGCTTCTTTTGGGCCCACGGAAACTCAGTTAGTGAGCCCCAGAGACACGCACAAAGATGCCACAAAGCCTGGCCAATGAGAAGGGGTTGACAGAACTAACCACAAATGTGTGTCTTTGGGCTTCAGAATAATCCGCCAACATTGGGATACCACTGAAAGCTACGATTGAATTTCTGAGGACGTGCTGTGGGCGATAGCGTGAGAGAGTGACAGTCTCGAACATGTGAAAAGATAATTTATTTATATGCATTTATTTAAGGAGAAACTTAGAAAAATAAACCAAATAGTCTGTCATCTCCATGGTGTTTTTAACTGTATAAAATATACATAAATATATATAAATGGATATAAATATATGAATTCAAACTGGTGACCAAGTACAAAAATGGAATATGGGAATGAGAAACTTTCTTTTGAAGCATATTAGCCCCACATCCTTAAAGACTCGATGCTTGGTGGTTCAAAAGTTATAAAAAAAGGATTTTTTCCACTTGTTTCACTCATTTCCAGTCAAGCTAATCTTGTCCGACACACAATCTTGTGTTTTGCACCTGCCACTGCAGCAGCTGTGTTTACTATCACCGTCCCAGTCACTGTCCTCTACCCTGCCAAGGAATATGGCTCCATCTGCCTTTGAAAACCGTGGAACGTGGATTACAATTGGATTAAACTTCTAAACGCTAATCGTATCCAGGCATGAGGTAACTGATAGTTAAGCACTGCCTCCAAGACATCGATTGGAAGAATTTGATGTGTCCGTCCATTTGTGGAACAATCTGCGTTTTGTTTTCTGTGCCTCGGTGCGTTCACTCCTTCATTTGGGTTCGGATACAAGTAAAGATAAGCTACTGGAACAGAGCACATCGTACTACACACCACCCGAGATGCACAAACAGACCGTTGGCACCTCTCTGGATGGACTGAGGAGATTCCTGCACAGGGATAACAGAGAGCTGGCTTGGCCAACAAAAGGAGCTTTTGTGTTTTTTCTTTTCGTTCTTATGAAATTATCTGCTGCTTTCTGGGAAGGTGGGTGGGAGCAGCAAGTCACTATGAGTCTGTATGCTACCTTTTAAATTGGGACATAATATTTCTGTGAATTAACAACCAAATGTGGTATGAAAGAAAAATTAACAATGAATCTTTCATGAAGCTGTTTCTTTGTTTCCAATGTTTTTTGTTTTGTTTTGTTTTGTTTCTTTCTGACCCCCTCACACAATTGTGCATGTTGATGGTATTGTTTTGCAGAACCAAACCATGATAGTTTTAATGATTTATAGAAAAGCCCCACAAAGAAGAAACTGCATTATAATTGACCTGCGTCTGCTGATTTCAGCCCAAATCCTGGCATAAAAACACATGAGTGGTCTGCTGAGTTTTATAGATCCCATTTCTGAGAAATGCTCAATGGCTGCATTATATTGAATTGACTTTTTTATGTGCTGTTGTTTCTCCTCAAGCATTTATTTAAGACCGCTACCTGGAGTTTGATTTTAAGACCTTCTTTAAAGCATGCTGCATTTGTCCTCCATCAGAGGTTGTGTCTACCGTGCCAGCCATAACTCAAGGCAAAGGTGAAATGAAACATCTTCTGGTAAAAGAAAGCAAAGTAAAGGTTAGCCTGTGGCAGAAAGGAGCTGTAAGGGCAGACAGATAAGACTCTCACTTTATCTTATAACACCTTCCCTGAGCAAAAGCACTGACCTCATCAGTGAATTGCAGTGGAGTGGCATGTCTATCAAGATAATCAAGCATCATCAAAAGTAATGTGAAAGTATTGCTGTAAGGGAAAGACAAGATAGATTTAGATCTTAAAGCTCTACCGTTTCTTTATAAAACAAATGAAATTTTAATAATAGAAAATATCACAGTGCAACTCTTAGTTGTCAGTGGGATTTCATTTAGGAGGCATCAGTTTGATATGAGCTGTTGGTAGACTGTCTTTTTTTTGTAACATATTTTTAAAACCAATTAAAATGAGATGTTTGTTAGTATGAGCATTCATGATTGTTTTTTTTTCTGTTTTCAAATTCTGTGTATGCTCATTTTGTGCATTTCATTTTACTGGCATACAGTCGATATCCAGAAATGCCACACATGCAACAAAGATTATACCACATTGCTAAGTGATCTATAAAACGACAGACTAATTCATATGCAGGTCATAGCAGCAGATATATGAACTGTCCATCTGTTACAGCTCTTAATGTTCATTTTCAGTTGAAATGATGTGAGAAAGTTTCATTTGAGTTGGACCATATTTTTGTACACTAGTGCTAAAGTGTATTAAATTATGTTTTTGCACAGTAATTACAATGTATGGTAATTTATGCTGTCAGGATTCCAGAATGTAAGGTATGTGACTTGAATTCATCACAGAAGACAGTATATTGCAAGACATGTTTGCAAGACAGAATGCGCAAGCTGCAACTGTGCAAGGTGTAACAAGTGTGCAACGGAAACGTCATGGTTCTGTATAACAGCCCCTTGATGTACTTTACTGTGCAATTTCAAAATCGAGAAATGAAATTTCAGTTCATTCTTGTATGTGAAAAACTGTATTATTGCCCTTCCCAATTGAAATAGTTTTTCTTTTCATTTAGTTATTTTTTTATTTTTTTTTTCAATAAAGATGAATCTTCAGTGTTGAATAATGTTAGAATGAGTATTTTTTAACTAAATAATAAATTATTATTAAATAGAAATCATAAGATTAAAATAGTGTTATTCTAGTATTATTTATATACTAATATTTTTACAGTTTCTCTTAGACGCTCTTTACATTTCTCAGATGGCAACTAAAATTCTCAAAAATACTTGTTCAACCTCCACGTCATCTAGTCACCTGTGCAAATCATAAAAGCAATTTCTCGTTGTTTTGAACAATGCTGTGGTTGTTCATGCAGTGATATATGCAGTTATATACAATTTTCTGATGTTTCCTATATTATCAATTACTTATATCATGTTGATTAAAATATATAAAACTGGTTGAATAGTCTTTCCCCACAAAACATCTGTATGTAAACATGTATGTTAACATAAACAGTCAAGCATATATCCATACATTTCTATTAGATTTGTTTATGAATTCCACAGGTAGAGCTTGAATTTGACTAATGAAGGGGAATGTAAAGTGTTAGATCAACCAATGATCACTACCAGTTCTCTGCTCAGAGGTGCGTCTCAGTTGGAAAGAATATATATACAGTGTGTGCATAATTATTAGGCAAGTTAATATTCTGATCATATTTTTTTCCAAGCACATTTTACCAAAGTTTAAGGAGGGGAAAGCATTACCAAATAGAATTTGCAAAGTTTAGGCATGACCTTTGGACAGCAAAATGCTCATTGGGTCAGCACGGTCAGAAAAAACAGGTGGAGAAGAAAAGACGCATGTTAACTGCAAAATAATTAAAGTGAAGATTTAGGTGTGAAACCCATCAGGAACCATTTAGTCTCCAGCGCCACCATTTTCCAAAACTGCAACCTTCCTGGAGTCTCCAGAAGTGCAAGATGTCAGGTTCTCAGAGACTTTGCTCGGGTAAAAAAATCCTAAAAAAAATTTAAAAAACCCTTACTTAAGAATAACATGCAAGTGTTGTGAAATGCATGAAGGCTGTTTTTTTATAGGCTTTATAGACAGATACATTGAGAGTGACCTTGGAAGGACCAGCATCACATCCTCTTGTACCACTCTTTCAAGAATTTATCTTCCAGAATCTGGCAGTCAGTTTTGGGAGTTCATTTTTAGTCCATCTCTGCAAAGTAGACTTTTCAGGATAGGAGATGGACTTAAAATGAACTCCCAAAACTTACTGCCAGCAGAGTTGGGCAGCATTTTAATTAAATGTATTTGAAATATGTATTTAATTACTACATATGTATTTTGTCATTTGTATTTTGCTGGGCAAAAAAAAAATCTAATGTGATTTGATTAAATTAAAAACGTTCTGAAACAGTATTCTGTATTTAAAATACTCAAAATACATAATCAAGTATAGTTCATTTTATTCTCAGATAATACAATATCTTTCTTCACAAAAAACAACACTATTTATACATGTATTTATTTAACAGACCATATTCACACACTTATTTAAATTTCCTTGCATTTGTACAGAGCACACCTGTACACATAAATACCATATATTGTTTATATTGCCTTGTCTTGTCACTATTATTCTGTTTGTTCTGTGCAAGCCTCTGTCACCATAACAAATTCCTTGTATGAGTAAACATACCTGGCAATAAAGCTCTTTCTTCATCTGTGATAGTACTGCCAACTATAGCCTATCATAGTTTTTGGCTATATGCAGTGAATCATATGACATCCTGTGGGATCTGGTTTAGTTCACCCAAAAAAAAATAAATAAATCTGTTGTTACTCACCCTCATGTCTTCCACTCCTGTTGACCCTTGTTCATCTTTGGAACATAAATTAAGATATTTTTGATGAAATCCGAGTGTTTTCTGTCCCTCTACACTCAGTCATGGAACTTATACATTCAAGGTCCAGAATGGTAGGAAAGACATCAAGTAATTCATGTCATTAAGTATATCATTAAGTAATCCAATTTTATTAAGTGGCATGAGTGCTTTTTTTGCACACAAAAAAAACATAATTTACCACTTTATTTCCGAAAATATTATCCAAACAGGTGTTGTGGTACTCTAGTGAACAGTCACTCATGTGCGTCGTGCTGACGCAAATCTTCTATGGCATGAACACAACACAAATACATTTTAACCTCCTGAGACCTCATATGAGGACATTATATTTTGGTGTATTTCTCTGAGACTATACATGCCACATTCAGGGCTTTTCAGAGATACTAAATGTTTAGATGTTTTACTATGACCACTCCCTCTCCTTGGTCTTCAAATATGTCTGATATTAATTTAGTGACACTCTTATGGAAATATGATAATATTTTGTAATTATCATTTAAATCTGTCTAATTTTTAAACTGTCTGTCATAAATCAACATCTCAGGAAAATGTTATGGGGTTTCAAATCAAAATATGACTTTCTGTTACAAAACAGGATGTTGATTTCATACATGTCCTCATATGAGTACACTGGGACTAAAAGCATGTTTATTAGCATTTTGGGAGACATAAAAAATTAATAGGGAAAGAAATTATGTTCCAATATTCTATGAGATATTATATATTATTATGAAAATCTTGTCAAATATTACTCCCATTATTACACTTCTTTTTTCATTACATGTTGCCCCAAAAACACATTAATGCTCTCGTGAACATTACACAATGCAGATCAATATTTTCATGAATAAAGCTGCAATTTATGTTTTATTGTGCAAACAAAGCACTCGCGTTGTTTAATAAAGTTGAGGTTAAGCCACTTACGTCACATGGAGTACTTTAACGATGTCTTTCCTACCGTTCTGGGCTTTGAAATGTATAAGCTACATTACTGCCTATGGAGGGAAAGCTCTCGGATTTCATCTAAAATATCTCCATTTGTGTTCAGAAGAGGAATGAAGGTCTTACGGTTGTGAAACGACACAAGGGTGAGTAATTAATGACAGAATTTCCATTTTTGGGTGAAATTAACCTTTTTATTCATCCATGGTTCCATCTTTCAACTGGAAAAAAAAATGAAAGAAGCTGTTTTGGTGCTCAGTGCAAACTGGCTAAGTATGTATTAAAATATATACTATCAGATATTGCTCACTGAATGTTATTAGAGGACAGAAGAAAAGACTTCTCTAGAACTTTACTTGCTAGCTGACAAGTGACGTTAGCTTGCTTGGCAAAAGGTAGCTACTTGTTTCTATAGACAAACTGAAATTTTTCAAGTATTAAAATAAATATTATTGCCAATGTCTGAACAGCATGTAACGAAACTTAAAAAATGAAAGCCTGTAGACCATTATGTGAATGAAATCCAAGGGAAACTGTCATTAGAGTGTAATTTTAATGAACCTCATCTGTCGACATGATGTCGGTGAATCCCACTGGCCATTGCTGGCTTGTATTCTAGGCCTACTACGGAGTGTGTGCAAGAGCATGAGCAATAAGTTACTGACCACAGCTCACTTAACGGCCCTTGATTGCTTGTAAATATTGTTTGTATTTTTGTATTTTCAAATTACAAATTACTTGTATTTTAATTAAATACATTTCTCACACCAGTATTTTGTATTTTAAATTAAAAATACATTTGATGAGCAAGTATTTGTAATTTGTAACTAAATATTTTTTGATGTATTTGTGCCCATCTCTGACTGCCAGATTCTGGAAGATAAATTCTTGAAAGAGTGGTAAGAGTGATGGAAAGAGTGGTATTACAATTTGTCACAATTTCTGACAATGCAAGACCAACACGGAAACAAACAAGGTAAGAAACAAGAAGAGTAAGGATGTGTGATGGAAGGGTGAAATAAGTGGACTTTTGTGGACCATGTTCTTAACCATGACCTTACAATGGCCAAGATGGGTCGAAAGGTGCAGCTGAATGTTAGAAAAAGAACCATTTCCTCAGTCATTCAAGCATTTCATAGACAGAACAGCTAATTCAACAATGTGCACTTTACGGTAATACTGTATACTTACTGTAATGTTTCATAGAGTAGTCCACTTGCACTTTACATTATATAGTGAATATACTTTATACAGACATATTCTGTAACACACAAACATGTATACAAAGAGCGAGAGAGAGTCTCTTGTAATCAATATCCCATATACAGTAATATGTAAATTTGTACTGTTGAAATTATGTCATACAGAAAAAGTGCAGCCTTGTGCATTTTGTTGGGTATCAAACCATTGGAAATAGGAACCAGCAGGAAATACCTGCAGAGTACACAGTTACATTTGAGTCCAAAATGGGCCGAGTCGGACTCGAGTCCGAGTCCCAAACAACCGAGTCAGAGTCCAACGAAACACTATTATTTATTATCTTAACTTTGTTTTAACCTTTACAACTAGAAAAACGCAATGTCCATTTAAATGTAACAAAAGCAAACCTCTATTGTATCTTGCCATTTAGATTTTTTATTAATAATTAGTGCCCTGCTTTGCTTAGCAACCTTAAAGTCATGTAACAGAAGTTATGGCTGAATTGATTTATGTATTGTGACATATTTCAGAGTGAAACAGGTTTTAGAATGTGAAAAATTAAAGGGCGGGACTTGACTTTATTCATCGTTAAAATAAATGTATAAATTCCAGTGTGGGGGTAAAGAAGTAGGTATCTTGGTAAATGGGACCTTAAGAGCAGAAAATGCACCTTTTATCTCAATAAAAAACCAAGCTTTGTATAATTTTTATGATTTTTAATGAAATATGAATTTTGAATAATCAATATTAGTTTATGTCAGCTTACTCTATTCATCAGTGTTTGAACCATTAAAGAAGAAACTGCATTTTAATTTCTGGGTTAAAAAAACAAAAAAATAAATGGACGCCAAAGTACACGGACCCATTAGACAGTAGCCCCTCACTGCAGAACAAAGATCCAGGGGGCAGGGTTGGATCCACATCTAGGGGGTGGAGATGGTAGGTTTAGGGGTGGAGATGGGTTTAGGGATCAGGGGGTGGAGACGGGTAGGTTTAGGTATATGTAAGGTGGGAGGAGTTGGATCTGGATCCAACCTCACCCCCTGGATCTTGTGTTCTGCAGTGAGGACCATCTCCCTTAGACAGGGCATTTTGAATTTTTTCTCGGATGAAAATGAAGCTGTGAGGGATAAACCTGGTCTGTACAATGGCACACACTGTGTAAAAAAGCCCTACATATACTTTTCATACGTCACAGCCAACTCACCCCTGTTTTATTTTTGAATGCATTTATAGTTACATTAATTACAATAAATTACATGATGTAAGGTATATGCTAACTGATGAAGGGCCATTGAATTATTAGAAAATAATGCACACCCAAGGTGATTTTGGACCCATAAAAACTATTGCCACAAAGATGTTAGAAAAATTATTTTTCTGTCTGTCATCTGTCACTCTGACATACTCTGACGAGTCAAGTCCGAGTAAAAATGCATCCGAGTCCTTTAAAAAACTGTACTCGAGACCGGACTTGAGTCCGAGTACAAGTCCGAGTACCCCAACTCTAGCATTTATCATCTAAATAGTCAATAAAAGCAATTAAAAATATAAGCAACAAATTATATATATAAATAGACACTTATGTCTGGAAAGAGGAAAGATATTTGTTTGCTTCGTTGTTTCCACAAAGTCCAGTAAGATATCTTCCACCAGTTGCGTGGTGTAGAAGAAGAAGCAGGGTTTCATTTCAACAGCCTTGAACAGTCCCTGAAGTGTTGGGGAACGGCAGACCCTGATGCACTGAGAGAGTCCATGCTGCTGCTGTGAGAGTCAGGCAATCGATGCAGAGCATGATTACAGTCTGAAACATGCGGCTGTCATGAAGGTCAATAGTGACTGCTATCAAAGAAGATCCTTAGTGTAGAAGCTGGGAAGGTTTAGTTGACGAGAGTATTACCTTGTTGTGGGTGTTTCAACATTTATTTCCTGGCTGAATAATAAAAACGCACTCATCACTCCTAGAAACTGCATTGAAGCCAGCCAAACGGAAAGAAATTGGCATTTTTCTTTAGCTGTTGATGTCTTAGAGCAAAGGGCTGTGAATAAACTGAGGCCAAGTTTTCTTATAAATGTGTACTTTAATTTTAGTCAGCATTAAAATCTCTGAAAATCTTAGACCACTTCAGGAAATTAAGCACTACATCAAGGGTTGAAAACTTTTGGCACAGTGGTGGCACGCCGAGAGATAATCACTGCCACACAAGCGATAATAAGACAGACTGATATTAAGTGCTTAATTGAGAAAAGTCAAATTACTTCTTTAAGTAATCATTCCTCATCATCTTGTTTTTAGTCATGAGCTCTAGGGAAAGCCAATCACTCCAAAAACTGTCACACAACTGAACCACACAACAGAGACAAATTATCCTTGCAAACCTCTGGACAAATAATGCTTATCTAATGGGTCACGGTGATGTAGTTTGGTCTGTTTTTCATTACGTTTAGAATATAACTTTTTAGTAATGAGATCTAATGAGGATCTCTGCAGAAGAAAACATCTTGAAACTTGAGATTGAGATTGAGATTCGGCAAACAACGTCTTTAACATTCCACACACTAAACACAATGATAGTGACAGTCAAAATCAAATCATTAAAGAAAGAGATGCACTCAAAGTCATCGCCACATAACAACAAACAACGCCAGTGGAAATAAAGTTCTAAACAGTAAAACAATAAGGCTGTGATTTGCATGATTTATTCATGCCGTGGCACATGCTAGGAACGAGTCCAGCATCCAGTGCTGTAGATATCCAACACACATTCATTACCCTGTCCCAAACAATACATCCATGGCAACATAATCAAATCTGAATGCACAAAATTTTTTTAGTCAGTTGACATTAAGGTTACTGTGCATGGACTTGGTTTGTTCTTCACATATATTCATTTTAACTCTCATCGCCTTCAATTGCCTTCAAGTCGGATCACACATTAAAACATTTCAGATTTTTTTTTTTTTTTCTGAAAAAAAAAAAAGCAAGGAAATGTAAAAAAATAATTAAAAAAAAAATTCTTACAGAATGGTAGGAAAATAAAGCATAGATAGATTTTAATATGTACATCCCCCCCC
>NW_015552625.1:2973895-3022651 GCF_001515605.1 Sinocyclocheilus anshuiensis | reverse complement strand
ACTCAAAAGCCCACACCATGTACAGGATAGCAGTTCCAGATAGCAGGAACATTAGGAGTGGCCAAATCAACAGTTTGGTACATTCTGAGAAAAAAAGAATTCACTGGTGAGCTCCGCAACATAAAAAGGCCGGACGTCCACGGAGGACAACAGTGGCGGATGATCGGAGGAATCTCTACATGGTAAAGAAAAAGCCTTTCACAACATCCAGCCAAGAGAAGAACACTCTCCAGGAGGTAGGTGTGTCACTGTCAAAGTCTACAATCAAGAGAAGACTTCACGAGAGCAAATACAGAGGGTTCACCACGAGGTGCAAACAAGGCCTGATTAGACTTTGCCAAAAAACATCTAAAAAAGCCAGATCACTTCTAGAAAAGCATTCTTTGGATGGCTGAAATTAAGATCAACCTGTACCAGAATGACGGGAAAGAAAAAAACATGGAGACGGCTTGGAACAGCTCATGATCCAAAGCATACAACATCATCTGTGAAACATGGTGGAGCAGTGTGATGGCATGAGAATGCATGGCTTCCAATGGCATTGGGTTACTGGTGTTTATTGATGCCATGGCAGAGGACAGAAACAGCCGGAAGAATTCTGAAGTGTATAGGGATATACTGTCTGCCCAGATTCAGTCAAATGGAGCAAAGTTGATTGGGTAGCGCTTCATAGTACAAATGGACGATGACCCTAAACATACAGCAAAAACAACCCAGGAGTTTTTGAAGGTAAATAAGTAGAATATTCTGCAATGGCCAAGTCAATCTCCTGATCTCAACCCGATTGAACATGCATTTCACTTGTTAAAGTCAAAACTAAAAGCAGAAAGACCCACAAACAAGCAATAACTGAAGTCAGCTGCAGTAAAGGTCTGGCAAAGCATCACAAAGGAGGAAACCCAGTCTGTGGTGATGTCCATGAGTTCCAGACTTAAGCCAGTCATTACCTGCAAAGGATTCTCAACAATATATTAAAAATGTATATTTTATTTATGATTATATTTATTAGTCCAGTTACATTTGACCCCCTGAAAACGGGGGAACTGTGTATAAAAATGGTTGTAATTCCTAAGCTTTTTATGTTAAATTTTTGTTCAACCCCTTGAATTAAAGCTTAAAGTCTGCACTTCAATTTCATCTTGATTGTTTCATTTTAATTCTATTCTGGTGGCATACAGAGCCAAAATTATGAAAATTGTGTCAGTGTGCAAATATATAAGGACCTGACTGTATTTGTCATGAACAAACTTATGTGATTTACATTTTACTATTTGTTTTTCTTACTTGAATGCTTAAGTTTAGGTGTAAAGTAAATAAGATGTAAAAAAAAGTAATAAACTATAGCCTACACTTGTTTCTTTCTTATTTGTTCTTTTTTCTTTTCTTTTTTTTTTGCATCGGTTATTTATAACAACAAAGATAAAATAAAAAACTGTATTGTGATTATTAATCTAGTAATGATTATTAAGAAAAGAAGTGGAGGAAAAGATGTAATGTTGCTAGGTGATTTTGCTTTGGAACTTTCAGAAAACTTTAAATCAGTTTTTCTCTAAATTTACTTTGCTGACTCCATCGACTTCAAATGGTGTAGCTCAGTCATTTTTCATCCAATTCCATACATCATTTTGAAGGTCTTTTATCGGAGAATGTAAAAATTAAAATAACTAATTTTTGAAAATGTGCTCGTGACTCATTTTGCCAGCACAGGTCACACATAGATTTCTCTAAACTTTTAAATTTATTAAACTTTACTGACTAATACGTTTCGCAACCCAGGTACTGTAAGAAACCTAATAATAAATGGTGATACAGTTCATCTGGGATATTTTTAAAAATTCAATCTATTTTGCAGCCCTACTATGAATCACCAAATCCTCCTCGCAGTGAACTGGGTAAACAGAACCTAGCAGACATCACAGAAAGCATCCACTTTATTTCCAAACCAACTATAGTTCCACAATTGTAGTTCCTAAGGGATCAGCACTCATACCCCCTTTTACACCAAACCACTTAGTAAAGCCATCACTCATGGCTAGCTCTCATAGATTCTCCCATCATTCTTTTGCAGATGATATTGAATTAGTTCTCTCTATTCCACCCTCTGACAACCAGATTCCTCATGAATCACTGCATGTCTGCCAAGCATTTCTGCCTGGATAAACACCCATCATCTAAAGCCGAATTGATCAAAAACCGAGTTGTTGTTCATCTGGCCAAGAAGCACCCTTGCCAAGACCTTGTCACTTCAATAGACAACCCAGCCATCTCACACACTCGGAAAGCCAAGAATCTTGGTGTCACACTGGACAAGAATCCTCTTTTTCGGAAGTACTTGATTCTCACTAGGTTGTGTACTAGCTGTATTAGGCTTATTATACTCATAGCACTCATTTGTGTTTGCATTTTGCACTTCTTTTCTAGCAGGTTCTAGCCAAAATGCATGCTTGCCATCTGTTGATCTCTGTGGTCTTGAATATGATACTAAAGGACTTTTATAAGCTTCTCTGGATAAGAGAATCTAAATGCCTTTAATATAACTTAATTTTCTTAACATGTTGAAAAGTAGGCTGACTGACATATAGTGCCAATGACCTGTAGAATATTATTCAGAACTTGTCTGCTAATAAATGAAGTGTCAGTGTGCTTTCCTTTCGCTGTATTTTTATTTTTATTTTTTTTCTAGAATAGCATTTTTAATTGTTATTTCTGTCCATATGTAATCTATTATTTTTGCAGATTTGCACAATGGAAAAATAACTCGGACACAATGTGATTGTTCATTTTTTAATTTAAAGTTCTTATTTCAGTTTAAAGATTTTAAATGTTAAACTGGGCTTTAAACATTTATCCTGGAACAACTCAGGCAAAAATGTAATTGAATTTGACAACCATGAGTTGCCTTAAGTGTTTATTGTGTACTTGTGGCTTCTCAATTATATTAATAATGAACAGGCCTCATGGGTCCTAGTTTTTCTGATTTCTTCTCAGAATGATATAAAGAATGGCTTTTACTATTAACCATGCTTATCTCTACATATTGACAATACAATTGAAATAAAGGAAGATGGATGTGGCTTTAGTGTGTGCAATTTTGTTTGTAATACTGTTTTTCGCTGTAGCTACATGCATAAATTATGCTGGCAGTGTCTGTGACTGCACCATCTGAAGCATTTTAACTCTAATGGGATCTTACTGATGTGTTGCAAGATCTTATATATTTTCGCATAAAGACAATAACTTGTTACTTAATAATTGCACAGCAAATCTGAAGCCACCATGATGTCACGTTGTTTTCACAGCTTGACCTACAACATGCTCATGCTGCTTTTCAAACAGAATAAATGGATGCATTAGAACAGGCACAATGCTGCAACTCTCTGAACTAGTACATGAATAATGCATTGTTATTTCGGATCAACTACAATATTCCAAGTGAGCCAACTTTTGCTCTGTCTCTAAAAATTTAAAAACAAACAGACCTTAAAGGTCTTCCAATTTTAAGTCTACAAAGATTTACCAGCATTTTAATATGTTCAGTAATTTCTATTTACACATGAACTGTGTAATTTCTGTGAGACTCCTGGCATCAAAGATAATTGCAAAAATAATTAGTTTTAAACAAATTGCTTGGCCTCCTCTTGCGTTTATTTGTTCAAGAGATATAGATTTTTGGCAGAGCAAGTCTTGGCTCCTTTTTGCCATTTGAAGTTCTTTGTTGTTGTACATACCTGTATGCAGTGGGTCATGCTGAGAACCACAGAAATAATACGTTCTCGCACTTTCATTGTGTTCACTGGTCTTTTACCCATTCTGGCAATAAAATATAAAACATACTTATGAAGAAATAATATAACAGTGTTCACAGCAGTGAAGAAGCAGTTGCTTGCAATGTTTGAGATGTTCCGAAAATGGAAAAAAAAAAAAACTTCCCTCTACCTCCTCATGCCTAATAACACCCTTTAGCCTTGACTCTATTATATAGTACTGCACAACATCATATACCTTGTGCAACTCTCAATATTCAGTGAAGTCACCATAATTAAGCTAGTCAATTACAGCATTATAAACAATTTTAGATACAATAACTGGAGCTTTCAATAATTAAAAAATGAGAGCAAAAGGGAATTGCTATTTAAAGGCAATTTGAACATTTTAATTTGGGTCACAAATAAACCAGTTTAAACTTTTAATGCACTTGTATATTTAATGTACCCGTTAATATTGATGTGTTCGGATCATCTGAATATTTCATACCTTAGAAAACATGGGGAAAAAGGAGATAAATCATGCTTCGAAACTCTGCAGAGATTAAGTGGACAAGCGCAGTTTCGTTACTTTACTTGCAAGCTCTTCATATCCACCTAATGATAAGAATATATTTTGTTTACTATTATACTAAAATGTGGAATATAGTAAGGTAAAAAAAAAAAAAGTGTAAAGAGTGAGTAGGTGTGTTCAAGCGTAGATTTTCATTCATTAATTGCACAAAGAACTGCATTTACAAAATTCAGTATTGACCTAACCATAGTTCCAATATTTTTGAGTCAGTTACTATTCTTATCTTCCATCACTTCCATTACTCATCTGATGTCTCAATATCTGTAGGTGGTCTAAGGGCGTAAATCAAATTTGCACCCTTCTTTATGAATAACATTGAATCACGACCGCATCTCTGATGCAAATGAGCCTGCTGATTCATAAACTGTCATATGTAAATATCAGCATGGTTAAATGGTCATAAATCCACTATATGATTAGATATATTTATGGTCAATTGAATTTGTGTGAGCAATCGCTTCTTTGAATATTTGTTGATACGCAGTTGTCCAGAAGGACTATTTTAGAGGGATTTTTAGGAATATGTTACTAGTCTGCCACACTGGAAACAGACAGATCATCAGCGGCACTTGTTTTTGCATGTCATTTGTGTTTCTGAGCATGCTTAGCTTGTGTTAAGCATTCTATTTTGGTATTTTTGACTTTTTTTGATTTTGTATATATATAACACTATACCAGTCAAAGGTTTAGTCTTTCTAACTGTTTTTAAAAGAAGTATTGGTGCAAACTTGTTTGAACACGGGAACATTGCCTAAAACCTATATACAAAAACTATATATGCAGAACCCAAAGTATGTACATTGCAATTTCCCAAATGTGTCCATCTTCTGAGCAATTGAATGCTGAAACATTGTCTTACCTGAAAGCGGGTCACCTGTGCACCAGAATCCTGGTTAAATCTAGCTCTTTCATGAAGGAAGCCTTTTTTTTCTTGACATTATAAAACATTTCAGCACTCTTCCATATGCATTACTCCAGAACATATTATCATAACAGTGTACAGCAAAATTGAGAAATCAGGCCACTTTGACCCTCCATTTATGATTTTATGTTTATGATTTTATGGAGTATATCTGAGAGACCATCTCACCCTGTGGGTTCAAATCTACAAATAGCTAAGATCCCACTCCCGTTGGGATTGCACAAGCTCTTTTTTTCTGCCTGTAGGAAAAATATTGGTTAAAATAATAAACTGGAGGCTCTTGAAGTTATACTGTAGCTGTTCTCAGCAGGAGTGAAGCAGGTTCCTACCACTGGCACAATATAAAAAAATTGTTTTTTAGAAGAAGAAAAAAACGCAAGTCGAGTATAAGTCGCATTTTATTATTTCAGTCAGAAATAGGCCTAATGCCGATGCAAAATGTTTACATTGAAAAAGGTTTGTCTTTATTTGTGTACATTCACAATAAAAACAAATATTTGTGCTTTTGTAAAATAAGCCTAAAGAAAAATAGGATGCTGCTTTCTGCCATCTGATTTCCTTTCGCGCAGCACAAAAATGAACCGTTCAAACTCTGCATAGGCTATAGTCTAGGCTACTTGTTGCACAGTTTGTCTTTCGTTTTCTTAATTTAATAAGTATCGATTACTCGATTACCAAAATAATTGTTAGTGACAGCCTTAAAATACAGTAAGTACACTTATTTTGATGTGTTGAATGACAAACACATATAGACTACTTGATTTTAATTTTAACTGTAGTGTGTTTTTCAATATTACATTTATAGTTTTTATATTTTAAATGTTCTTTGCAAATTCATCATTAAAAATATTTTTAAATACATGATGTACAAGTTTAAATAGAAATGAAACAAGTACATTTTAGTTTGCTATAAATGTTCATCAGTACATTTGACAGTACACTTTAGCCATATTTGAACGACAATATGAAGTAATTATGCAATTACATATAAAGATGTACTTAAGTCCTACTTAAGCGGGTCAAAAAAAACATTCTAAAGTTCAGGTCAAGACGCCTTTATTTATCTAGCACTAATACAGATTGTACAGAGAGTTCAGTTATCTAACTGCATTTAATACTAGTACATTTCAATTTAATTGCAATTAATATTCACTTAAGTGTCTGAAAAGATTACATTCAACTTGCACTTAAGTACCGGTATATATTTTTTTATTTCATAGTTTATATATATATATATATATATATATATACCACAAGAGACAGTTCACCTAAAAATTAATCTTCAGTTGTTATTTATTCACTTCCGTGTTTTTATAACATTAAAATGAAAAGTGCTGAAGCTTTATTTTTAGTTAGTGTGTATACTGGTGTCTGAAAGCATATGATTCAAGTCCATGCTTATCTTTTTCTCAAACACATGTGTTTCCCCATTTGTGATGTCTGCTTCCAGCCAGTGGCATTTTTCATTACATCCCCACTTACCCAAAGGACTTGAAAACAGGGATTAAGAAAAGATGAAAGGCATCTTTAGGAGTACTGTTCTATAATTTATTCAGATCAGCTCAGCTCCACACTGCTGTCTGCTTGTTTAGAACAGAATAATGAGGCTTGTGGTCAAACACCGTGTTTAATTGCTGGGAATCAGGATCATGATAATGGTTTGTTCTTCACTGTTTATGGTAGCGTTCGCTTGGGGAGTGGACTCTTTTCTTGTTTGAGTGTTGCAGATTTGATACAGATGTTTGACAGTATGCAAGATGAGATAAGAAATGTAATACTGTTGAATTAATCACAAAGTACAACGATGAAGAGGATACATTTAAAAAGAACTGCAGTGTGGCAGAGCCAACCTTATCCTTGAGGAATATTCCAGAAATAATGTTTTGCTTCCTGTCGTTGCTTTAAAACTCCATCAGGGGTGTTTCAGTTTTATGTGATTCTCATTTAACAGTGACAGTTTAATATCAAAAACATGTCTCTGAAGTATCCAAATTGCATTATTGGTGGAACTATGGGATATGGAGAAAATGAATAGTTTTTCTGTATACTGCTGGTTTTCAAAGCTAGTCACACTCTATGCATGTATGTGTGTGTGTGTGTGTCTGTGTGTGTGTGTGTGTGTGTGTGTGTGTGTGTGTGTGTGTGTGTGTGTGTGTGTGAGAGTGTGTGAGAGACTAGCTCTGCTCAGCTTCCAGATCGATTACAACTGTTGATGCTGACAAATTATGGTAATTTTCTAACTGTCTCTGAACCATTATAGTGGTGATTATTTTCACAGTGTGGTCACCACTATAAAAACTGCAGCTTGATGGCGAAGGTACAATATCACTAAAATCCCTGCTGTTGCATTTCAGAGACAACAGAGAATTCTGACTCTGTTTTTACAAAGTAAAAGATATCTGTAACATTGTGAAATATGTTTAAAATAAATACATTTTAAATAAATGTAAAAAAAAACATTGGAGTCATTACTCCAGTCTTCAGTGTCACATTCTTTAGAAATAATTCCAATATGCTGATCTGCTGCTCAAGAAATATTTCTTATTATTATCAATGCTGAAAACAGTTCATAAGATCAGAATTGATCTGAAATAGAATAAAAATAGAATAAACATTTATCTGAAATACTCTTTGAAAAACTTTTTTTTTTCATTTTTATTCTGTTTTTGTGAATTATGCCGTTTTGTCACAATGTGCTTTTTCATATTCAAATACAAGTTGAAATGGACTAAAATGTGAGTGAATCTGAACAACAACAAACATTAATTCAATTCAATTTATTTACAAATTCAAATTAATTACAAATTAAAGGGATACTCCACCCCAAAATCAACATTTTGTCATTAATCACTTACCCCCATGTCGTTCCAACCCCCTAAAAGCTTCGTTCATCTTTGGAACATAATTTAAGATATTTTGACATATACTCTTCTGTGTCAGCCGCGCTGCACGGACGCGCTGTTTTCGTTCAAATCAAAGCGTAAATACAAGTAGAAAACGTATCCTTGTGTCGCGGCCAGTGGTGGAAAGAGTACTGAAAAAATATACTCAAGTAAAAGTACCGATGGCATCATGCCATACCTTTTACACATTTACTCGAATTGTTATGCTGATAATACAATTTGTAAGGAAAAATGCATTTTAGTATTTCTGGGGAAACTTTTTCAAAGGAAAAGACACATACACACGTGCGTGCATGTCTCTTTGCTGAGCCGCTGCGGTCTCGGTGAATCAACAGCATTTATTTGATCCAAAGTACAGCAAAACAGTAAAATTTTGAAATATTTTCAAAATAATTTTGAAAATAGCTAAAAATAGCTATTTAAAAGAACTGTTTTCTATTTGAATATATTTTAAAATGTAAAGACACAGAGGAGACGAATTGTTGAATAAAGTCGTTATTTTTGTTGAAATATCTCAATTTAAATATCTTAAATTGTGTTCCGAAGACGAACGACGCTTTTACGGGTTTGGAACGACATGGGGGTAAGTGATTAATGACAAAATTTTCATTTTGGGGTGGAGTATCCCTTTAAAGAACAGAACGAGAAAAAGAAAATACATTTTAAAGAAAGAAGAAAAAACAAACACGCACTGTGGCATATAATGAGAATAATACTTTGTTGTTCTAAAGTAAAGAACAAATACAAAAAAACTCTAGTAAAAATGCTATATAGAGGTCCTGGAGTATTATATCATCATAAATGTCTTGTTGGAGCAGGTTCTCCTAAAGCCCTTCAGCTTCAGCTGCACAGTGTGTGGTGTAGCAGGTTTGCGTTTGATAGCTTTTGATCTCTGAACACCATAGTAGCTGTAGTGGGCATTAAGATGTTTATCTTAAAATGAAGTGTTTTCACAGTTTAAAGTGTTTCAGAGCTGAGTGCTTTGCTGATCACCTGATTTGTGCAAAGGCTGGTCACTTGTCTCTACACAATAAAAAGAGATTTTGGCAATATATTGATTAACTGTACAGTATATTTTTTAAAAAATCCATATTTTATTTTTACTTGTGGCTGGTCACTTGACTCTACATAATAAAAAGAGATTTTGGCAAAATCTTCACATAAAAATTGTTGTTGTTGTTATTATTAATTTTATTTTTTATATATATATATTTTTTTTTAACCTGCCTATGGTCTAACAGATTTGGAGTCAAGCTGGTACTTCTTTTTTAACACAATGTATCAAATGAATGTTTGGTTAGATTTAATCTAGTTTTACAGTTACATTTAATCTATAGATTAGAATAATTAGATTTATTTTACTTTCTCAAAGGCTTATGGTACAACATAATTATACTCTCCTCCTTAAATTAGCTTAATAAATAATTTAAAGTAATCATTATGGAATAATTATCAAAATAATAATCATTACAATTGTTGTAATCAAAATAGTATATCATATTAATCCTCTTCTCTTTTTCTGTGGTAGCTGCAATGTTTTCCTATCGTTGCTTATGAACAGACCTTTCTCTCCCGAGGAACTCTTTTATTTAAGAACATCCTCCTCACCTCATTCCCCATGGAAGTGGATCTGAGTTAAGTACAATTTTTTTTTCTCACACTGTGTGATATGAATTGTCACCACAGTGACAGAAGCAGCAAGAACCATCCACCACAGCCCAGCTTCATTAACTATAAATCCTCAAGGTGGCCATACAAAGATGGCGCAGATCGAAGGCGGTACAAATCTGTTTTCAATTTTATTGGTGGTGGTCATCAGCAGTATATTAATGAAGAGATGTCTGGAGTAGCACCAACTGAAATGACCACAGTTTGTATGGAGATGATTTAGCCGAGATGCAGAAATCAGGCCAGCACTCCTTTCTCATTAGTCTTCCTGACATCCTTGGGGTGCTCTGAGCTTTACATATTTAAAGATTAAGCACAAAAGACATCCAGGCATGATTCTACCAAAGCAATACTGGTACCAGAGTTCATGTTAAAGTGAAAAGAAATCCAAACCCGCTGTTCCCCACACCTCAAACTGCAAAGCACCTTCACTGCCTCGGGCAGAGCATTTTTTTTTCTTGCTGCTTTAGTCACTGGGTGCTTTGCAAGGAACCCTGAGTAACTTCTGGAAGCTTTTAAAGTGAGTCGAATCAGGTACAAACACAACAATAAAGACGTTGGGAGGGGATCATTGTGAGTAGTGACCTCAGTAAGTATCTGTGGGTGATGCAATGCTTACATCAGAGGTGATCCTTTTAAAGAAACGCTGTAAGAAATCATTATAAAGTATTCCGTTGCAGCAAATAGCATCATAAATTATTGAAAGCATGTTCCCCTTATCACTTAGACTGAGCTGTGCATATTCTAAATGTGATAATTTACAAATATACTGTATGCATCACGCATAAAATGCATGACACTTTCAGATGTCCTTTACTGTCCCTGTGTGTGTTCAGTCCCTCATAGTGGACCAGGACCCCTTTACTTGTTTCCTGCCCTCCCCTCTGTTTGTGTTAGAGCTGAAGGGTGAGACCCTATTAAACCACATGGAGTGGTAAGTTGTTGACATAATGGGGTGTGACAGACCATGAGCTCTGCTGTGATCTCAGGTCACCACATAGGTGTAGAGACATCTGTGGATGGTACACAGACACTGTGGTCAGCTAACCACAGTCGTTTCCATCAGCTGCCGAGTGAATTATGCCAACAAGGTGCAAAGGTGGGACTTATGTACTGTATGGAGATATGGCAATCCACACTAGGACTGCATTTCCAGGATGTTTAAATAGAGTGTTGACTTATTTCAGTATTGGACTGGAGTTGGATGGAAGCTATGGGGGAAATGAAATGTCAAACTGTTCACTTCTTGAAATCATTTGAAATTGCTATGATGCCATTGTCTTTGTTCAGTGATGACGTCACAAATTCTCCTCTCACAAGGTCTTAAACAAGTGTGATTTCTAAGCCACAATACTAATATAAAAGAGTTGAAACTTAAATGTTTGTAGCAGCTGCAGTTTTCCTGGTCTCATACAAAAATGAACACTTTAAAAAGATTGTATATTAAAATTTACAATTAATATATATAATATTTATATTAATGAAGTTTGGTCAATCAACAAGTTTTTTTTTTTTTTTAAATCAATGCTTTTATTTAGAAAGGATGCATTAAACTGAATCAAAGCGACAGACATTTACAATTGTTATAAATACTTCCATTTCAAATAAACACTGTTCTTTTGAATATTTCATTCATCAAAGAATCCTGAAAAAAGTATAATTTTTTTCTACAAAAATACAAATCTTTCTTGAGCACCAAATCAGCATATTAGAATGATTTCTGGAGAATCATGACGACTGGAGTAATGGCTGCTGAAAATTAAGCTTTGCATCCCAAGGAATAAATTCAATTTTAAAATATATGAAATTATCAAACAGTTTATTTTAATTTATGTACTAATATTTCACAATATTACTTTAAATGCAGTCTTAAAGAGCATAAGAGACTACATAAAATCAAACAATACGTTATTAAAAAGCCTTTTATGGAATACTTTAAAAACATATCTATCTTCACAGAGCAGCGTCTTTGCGGAAAACACCCATATATGTTCAGTTCTGCAAATATCCTTTTCATTTTTTACAGTTCAGTGCTGCGGTCCTCAGTCAACAATGCAATCAAACTCCACACATTCTACCTGTCAGAGCTCTTCTCCCTGTGTAACTGAATCTTCTGGGATGTGGTCTCGCCTTCTGCTTCACATTTTTCATTACTTTGTACTTTTTCCTGGGTTCTCAAATCCCTGAGCGAACTGTCACTAATTTGAAGCAAGTCTGGAAAACACATCGAAATTATCTGAGAGATTCAGAAACAAAAAGTGTGACAGAGTGGAAAATGCATGTCTGCTGTGTCAGAAAAGCAACCGGTCCGCTTGTCTGGAAGTGAGTGACTTGCAGTGGAAATGAAGATATACACAGTCTTTCAGGATGAGAATAAATATCAGATATATTACCCTAAAATACAACCTGACCTCAGACTAAGTGACACATTAAGAAAATACTGAATTATTATCATATGCAGGGCAGAGTTTAATTGTATTGTTTGTTTGAACAGATAGCAGACAGTAAGCCAATGAATTCAGCATGGCTTGGATGCAGGTCACAGAGTTGAGTTTTACAGCCACGTCTTTTACTCCTCTCTATGAAGACCACACAGGTTGCTATAGCAACACAGCCTCACTGAAAGGCTTTTTGAAAACAAGAGATTTGTTGAAGCCCAGGGATCCATCAGGCATGCTAGAACTGATGAAAACATGATAATGAGCAATAACCAGGTTAACCAATTCACACTAGTTTTAGATTAGATCACATTTAGATTAGTATATTTAAATATATTATAATTCATAGCATTTTGCTATACATGATTTTAAGAAAAGAAGAAAATGGAATAGAATTAATTATGTTAATGATTATTTTATGCTGCATATTTTTTTCAGCTGTCCCATGTCAAATCAAATAAAAATGAAATGAATGCATAATGATTAAATGATGAAAGGTTTTTATTCACTTTAACATTTTAAAATTTAAAGGGGTCATATGATGCTGCTAAAAAGAACATTATTTTGTGTATTTGGTGTAATGAAATGTGTTTATGCGGTTTAAGGTTAAAAAAAACATTATTTTCCACATACTGTACATTATTGTTGCTCCTCTATGCCCCGCCTTTCTGAAACGTGTCGATTTTTACAAAGCTCATCGGTCTGAAAAGCAAGGTGTGCTGTGATTGGCCAGCTATCCAGTGCGTTGTGATTGGCCGTATTCCTCAAGCGTGTGACGGAAATGTTACGTCCTTCACCATATTGTGATGCCTGCTGCGAAACGGCACGGTGAAAGCCGATCCGGCGATCCACAGTGCAAAGTTGTTGTATTTCCTCAGCAACCAGCACGGATCAGCTCTAGGCATGACGAAGCAGATATCATCCTCTTTTGGAAGACCAAACAAAGTAGCTTCACTTTCACAACGAAGCACACTTCACGCGGCGGCGGCAACAACAATACTACAGCGAGAATAAAAGTTACGCCTTCTTTCTTTGCGTGAACATTTGGGCGGCGTTATGCAAATCTTCCCACATAGTGAGGTAGATATGTGGGGGCGTGTTTAAACGAGGCGTTTTAGGTAGGCGTGGCTGACTGTTAACTTTTATAAAGAATATCTCTTTGGATTTGAGACTTTAGTCTTTGCAACTTTACAGATCTTCTTTATGCACCAAAAGCTTGTTACACTCCAAAGAGAAAGGAAAAATTTAAATCGCATCATATGACCCCTTTAAGCTTGAGGAAAGTGATGGAATACATCAAAACAACTTGAATACAGCATCAGAAATCACATCAAACAATAAAAATATAAAAGTGAAATTAGTGTTAAATACATGTGATGACACTGAACATATTTAATTAATCTCATTGATTAAATACAATAAATCAACCTATTAATTACATGAATTCAATATTCTATTCATCTGATTAACCTAACCTAACCTACTAACGTAAACATTTTATGTCTTTAAAGTTCATATGTAAAATGCTAACATTTAAATGAGGTCAATTATTTAACAATAAGTTTCATTGCGTCATTATTACGCAAACATACCGTATGAAAATGTAGATACACACACACACATATTATGTTTATATTATGATTATATATGTGATTACTAATGACTGATCACAGTGATACTCCAGTGTCTGATTTTTATCAGTTATCAGTTATCAGTGTCAAGATCATTGATCATATACTGTATATTTGCACATCTTTTAATTGCTCTATCATTCAAGTGTACTTCCTAAACTTTTATTTATGTACTTATTTTTGTCTGTATAAACTTCACACAAATCATGTATAAAGTTAAATATAATTCAAATCAAGTTAGGTCAAATAATATCAAATTCTCTGATGCAGATCTCTGATACACTGCTGAACAGCGTCCTACGGTGCTAATGTTAAGTGAAACTCACAAGCCATCTGTGCCTGTGGAAGAAAATATTATTCCACTATTTGTTAACAGGGAAAGAAAGTGTGGTTCTTGTCCACTTTCAGTGGGAGTTGTGGTGTCGTCTGCTGCTCATCTTAGGAACCACACTCAGTCTTGGGTTTTGATGCCAGAAGATACATTTTATTTCATCATCAATGAAAACAAAACGGAGATGCTCTCTGCAGCGAAACATCTCTAGAATGTCTTTCTGTCTCTCTTTTCATACAGGTTGGATTTTAAGGCGTGGGGTATATATCCCATACAGTTGTCCATACATAGAATGGCTCCTTTGTGCACACAATTCTCCCTAGAGAGAAGCCCCCACCAAGTCTTGTTATGGTGAAGAAAGAAAGCCCCCACCTATGTTTTTCCAGATGTTTCTAATCTTAGGGCCTGTACATTCTGCCACGTAGGCATGATTTTACACACAGGCATATGGGATTATAATGGAAGTATAACTGGATATTTAAATGGCTATATTCATAATGATTAAAACCATGCGCATCTGCAATAAGAATATTCAAAAGTGAAGTAGGTGCAACCATTTTTCCTTCATGTGTACGCCAGATCTCTTGTGTCTTTTTTAGCTCCCCTTTGGTGCCACTTTGATTGTTCATAGGGGTCTACTTGTTGTTGATTTCCCTTCTTGTGTGCCTGACATTTGATTATTGCTAGTCTTTTTTGTAGCATCATAGCAGAAATTAATTGCCCTATTTGTTCTTTATTTATTTTTATTTTTCTTTATTTATTTTATTTTTTTCTTTCTGGATCATATATCATTGTGCCATGAAATTCTGATTTTGGTAGCTGTGATTCAGGAATTTGTACTTCAATATACTTTACCAACTTATTGACTGTCTGTCTCACATATTGTTCTATCTGTCCTGTCCAATAGATATTAGCTTTTGGCTCTGTAACCACCATTTGTGTTTCTGTTCCTATTGCTTCGATATATTTTTCTTCTGGAGAACACCAAATTTGTAGCCTTAATTTACATAATGCATCTCTTCCTAACAAATTATTAGGAGTCTGATTTGATACCCGAATGGGCATTGTTATACTTAGATTTTTTATTTGTAGACACACTGGATCTGTCATTGGAATTTACCACTAAGAGCAGACCAGCAAACAACACACACCAATTATATAAGCAAAATTGCTTACCTATTCGGTGGCCACCGGGTCTGTGTTGTTTGTCTCAGTCAGCCAAAAGTGGCTGTCCACTCCTCTGCTCTTTTCCGTCCCTTCGTGGTCGCCAATTTGTGGTGTCGTCTGCTGCTCATCTTAGGAACCACACTCAGTCTTGGGTTTTGATGCCAGACGATACATTTTATTTCATCATCAATGAAAACAAAACGGAGATGCTCTCTGCAGCGAAACATCTCTAGAATGTCTTTCTGTCTCTCTTTTTATACAGGTTGGATTTTAAGGCGTGGGGTATATATCCCATACAGTTGTCCATACATAGAATGGCTCCTTTGTGCACACAATTCTCCCTAGAGAGAAGGCCCCCCCCAAGTCTTGTTATGGTGAAGAAAGAAAGCCCCCACCTATGTTTTTCCAGATGTTTCTAATCTTAGGGCCTGTACATTCTGCCACGTAGGCATGTTTTTACACACAGGCATATGGGATTATAATGGAAGTATAACTGGATATTTAAATGGCTATATTCATAGTGATTATACTTGATTAATTCCTATTTGGATTAATAAAAATCTTCTACATTGTCTGTGCCAGATGGGAGTGGACATGTTTTGTTTGCTTCAGCTGTCAATTTGAGAAATAGCACCGTGCTATCAATTTTTATTCAGAGAGGATTTAGAGCTGGCACACTGGTGCTTTCTCATACAGTTCTTCAGCTGTTCCACCTTCTCAGTTAAGGCTGCAGGCAGGTGCAGACAGGTGTGCAGTCTCCAGGGGGTACGGCAGTACATCCCTGTGTTTAAAGTGGTCTTTGGCTGATAAACTTTTATCATCCAAAATTGTGCATTTAGAGGTGCTAATATGGAAGACTGCAGATATTAGCATATTAGCACTAATAGGGGATTTCTGAGCAACATAGCTTAAGATCAAGCAAGCACATGTGCTTTATGCATCTGAATGATCTTAAACTTCACCCCTGAAGATTAAATAGCACATACCTTTGGTCACACTCTCGCTATTAAAACAAGAAAACATTAACTATGACTTTTGCCTCAATAAACTCCTAATTTGCTGCTTATTAATAGTAAGTAAGGTAGTTAAGTTTAAGTATTGGGAAGGATTAGGGATGTAGAATATGGTCCAGCAGAATATGTGCTTTATAACTACTAATAAACAAACAATATGTTCATAATAGACATGCTAATAAACAACTAGTTAATAGTGAGAATTAGTCCCTATACTAAAGTGTTACCAAACCTTTCACTGTTATATGGTTCTATATTAGCTATATTACTACCAATGGGAATGAAGATATTTGACAAGATATGAAGATATTTGATATGTGACAGAAGTTTTAGTCCAGATTCATATCTGAATGATACATAAAGCTGTATGGATCCAAATGAGTGATGTTAGCCACTGACTTTTGGCCATACTGACACTCAGTTGTGGATTGAATGTGTTAAATACTGCCTATAACCAAAAGGGATGAAGATAATTAATTGCAAGTACAAGTTCAATTTCATGTCTGTTTGACATGGAGACCCCCTGAGGTTTAAAATAATAGCTTCTTAATATGACTCAGGATGATGGCACCACCCCATGCAGGAGGCATCTTTTTTCCCATCACCCTGAGTGCCTAGATTTATTCAACAGGGGATCTGGATTAACCAGAAAAAAAATCTTCTGCCAGGCCATTTCTGCAGCAGCTGTCATGGGCAGCCAGTTCCTGCCCACCTACCACATCAGTTTCTAGGGGCTTGAACTCTGTCCTAAGAAAAAGCTAACATATCTATAAGGCAACATGTCCACAAATGATCACCTGTTGAAAAACTACTGGATTCTCTCTACATCCACATATAATCCACAATGGATCAAATCTGAATGCATCTGTGCTTAAGATTCATGTTTTAATATAATTCATTGTTTACTGAAATAGATTAGATTATCATATCATTATTTAATCTATATTTTTACTAGGATTGCAAAAATATTACAATTCTGACCTATATCAATAAGATGATCATTATTTAATTGGCCGATATTAAAATTCTATACTATTTTGTCAAAATAAATAAAAAAAACACTAAAAATTAAAATCTTTCTAAATGCAAGACTACAATTTTAGTATGACATAATACCTATTTATACTGACATTTGTTAAAGAAAATATTTAACAGTGTTATTTTTTTATTTCTTTCTACAATAATTTAATAGAGTGTTAGATGATGTTGACTGTTTTAAAGAGCATGCAAAATTCTGAAAAAAAAAGAGAAAAGAAAATGTACCAAAAACTCCAACACATCTCACTGCAGTCTCCAACTGAAATGAACACTAGTGGAAATAGCTTTCATTCATTTTCACACAAATTTTAAAAATCTCTAATATCACAGATAACCGATATGGTACCCTAGTATTTATTAATGATAAGCAGTTATACTTGTTTTATAGTGTAACGTCTTTGATTTTGGATTTAAACACTCTCTGTACGCATGTTTTTGAAAGGTATTTTTGTTTGTCTTGTTTGTCTTTAAACCAGTCAAAAGGCAAATTGTACTTTCACAACCACTGTTATGATTGATACTACAAAGCCACAGTGCCACGCGTCACGTAATCTGTCGAATCAATGACTAGCTATTTCTTCAACTCCAGCCTGCCAGCAACAGTTTCCCTGCCTCTGTTAAACTGAGAACAAGAGCAAAAACAAATCTCTCTTGATGCCCTTCATTTCCTTGTCACAATGCAGCCAGGGTGAAAAAAGACTGCATGGGTCAATCCTTTTGCTAACAAAAATGGTATTTCTTATCCCTCTCCCTCTCTTCGGACTCCTACTGAATATATGAACATTGCTTTCCAATGGATCTATCCATCTGAGAGTGTTTGTCATCAATCATCACTCACACTTCCAAAGCACAAATTGAGCATGCAAGTGTGTTCATTTTACTTTTACAAGGTCAGATAAAGGCTTATGATGTACCCTTATTTACAAAAGAGCTCAAAAGTGACAGCTCACGTTTTAGCAGTCTTGGTTCTGGAAGTACCTTTCCCATTCATTTTCTCTATTGGGCTTTCAAAATCTTCAATAAAGAGTTTTAAGCAATGAATAAAACCACCTACTTCTGATAAATCACACCAAATCCATTTGTTTCCCCCAAAAATAAATAAAGTGACAAGACTCAGGATTGTGAGGAGTTTAGTTCTTCAATTACTAAACAACATTAAGAAAAATTGTCAAATCACACTGACTTGTAGGTTCTACAAAAACAACCTTGGAGCTCAAGGTACGTCTGTCTTGAAAGGTTTACACATTATTGTTAAAATCAATTTCTCTATGGAGAAAGTCAATGTTTTTTTTAACTTTCGGAACCCAGCAGTTGTGCTTTTTTTGATCCGCTAAAATTTTGGCCATGCCCTATACAAGCACTATAAATAATGCAGTGAACCAATCTGCCCCCTCAAAATCATTTTCAACTATTTCATTTTTCATACAATAACATCTCCCCTTGCCTTTATGAGGCAGAGTTCATAAAATCATAAACTGTGTGGCACTCAGAGTCAAGATTTAACCCAATTTATGAGTAAAGAGGCCTATCTATCAACCCATTAACTCTCGATTAGGTCAAAATATGAAACATCAATTTTGAAAATATATGTGTGTACACATATATTAGATGTTTGCCAAAAAGAGTCACACTAAGGCTGCTAGAAAAGGATAAATATTTGTCATGATGGTCCTGTCATATTGTTGCCTATAAAATGGCAGCACTTAAGATTTAAATTTGAATTTCAGTTTAAATTTAGATTTAAGCCAAAGCTCATAACAACTCCAAAGTCACTCAACCCTCTTGCCTGAGTGACAGTCAGAAAGTCAATAAGAAAAACATGCATTTCCAATATGCACTTTCAATATGTATTTAATTTTATCAAATTTTTTATCAGTGTCTGTACCTTCCTTACTATATGTTTTTTTTTTTTTTTCACGATTTATATGCAGTTCTGCATTGTTGTTATGGATGTCACAGTAATATCTCTCCATGTGGAGGGAAATGTCATAAGCAGTGAAGCCTGCAGTGTTGCTGAAGGCTGGTGTAAATCACAGACTCTTTGTAATGCATCTGTGTTCTTAGTTTTGAACAAGAGAGGGAAAGAGACTGGCAGAAACAGGAAGAAGCAGCAGAAATATGAGCAGAAAGGTCTTGAGGAGACATGAGATTATTATTAAGTCTTTTGTCCAGAGCATGTCAACACCATCGAGCATAAATTTGCATTTAACCAATAAAATGTTATGAAGTGTCATTTTTTATTAAATATTCTTGGTTCCCATGACAGAGGCGAAATACTTCTGAGACCAAGTTTTAGTTTTTGTTCCAGCAGGAATCCTAAGAGAAGGATTTTATCTTCTTCAAGAAGTTTTATTTCTACGGTGTAATTTACGAGGCACTGAGGTTTTAATGGTGGCATTTGTTGGCATTGTATGAATTTCTATCTAAATATAAAATGCTTTTGACAAAGGATACACAATAAAACTGCTATCGAAACGCCTTAAAGCTAATCCACTGAATCAATATTGAAGCAAAGGCAAGTCAGTAAAGAAATCAATAGTTCTCTATAGGGAGAAATATGTTCCTGTTACCCGCTAGTGTATGGATGAAAGTTGGACATCACACTAATGAATAAGTTGGAAAAAGTCAAAAGTCTCATCCTGATGGAAAATGGTTACAATCATCAGGGAAAATTAAGCATTATTGTGTTCTTTCATCTCTTTTGTAGTAATTAGCTACAATATGTGCACTGTAAAAAAATGATGTAATCAATAAGTCATGGTAGCATATGTTATTCCATTACTCATCAAAATAATTTAACCAATTTTAACTCTATTTTTAAGCAAGTTTAATATAATTCATGTACAGACAATTTGATCATACTTTAAACTTTAAAGGTCCCATATTGTCAAAACTGAAATTTCCTTTTTTTTTTTTTCTGGTCTAGGGGCTATTTAACTACCATATAAGTGCAGCAGATATGCGATCAAATTTCTAATTTGAGGCTGTATTACGTCGATTCTGGCACCCAACATCACAACAAGATGATATTTTAAGCTCCTTATGTAGCCGAATCTGCGCTGGTTTGAATGGGCCGCCTCCAGTTTCCCCTTTGTTTTGCTGCCTCCAGCTAGCGCTGTGACGTCGGCTGACCCGAGTTACCTGTGGTTGGCCTGGCCGTGCGTCACTCAGAAAATAACAGGCCAATCAAAAGAGAGGCTCATGAATATTAATTAGACAGGCCAAAATCGACCTGTTCTCAGCAGAGCTCCTGAGAGAGGAGCTGTAAAAATATAATGAGATGGTTTTTGGTACTTAAACCACAAATATATATCCTTAAGGACATCAAAACCTAAAATAAAACTCCAGAAAGGTGTACAATATGGGACCTTTAAGGCAGCAACTGAACTTACGTTTTTAAGTTAAAGTATGTGGCAATTTTTCACAGTGTAATTTAATGATTTAGCTATTTGTTCCAGATCAATACTTGTTCTCTCATTAAATTAATTGCATAATCTGATAATTATAGAATTTACAATATAGTAACTCATTAAAGAGCTTTAATGTAGTTTACGTTTTTTTTGTAACTTGTAGTGTAACTACGTAATTTTTTACTACGTTAAAAAAATATAATTGAGACTTTTTATCTCATAAGTCAGACTTTGTTTCTCATAATTCTGAGAATTACAAGATGCAAAGTCAGAATTATGGAGGGGGGGGTGTCAGAATTGTGAAATGTAAACTCAGAATTGTGAAAAAAAGTTTATATCTCGCAATTAGTTTTATCTCCAAAGAATGTCTGGAGTTTTATCTCCAAAGAATTTAAACTGAGCAATGCCCAGCTGAGTTACATTAATTATGAGCCAATGTCCATTTCATACTCATACTATACACTATTTCAGTTGTTTATTTCCTATTACTTCATTTCTATCACATACAGTATTTCAATTTGTTCCTCCATTTGTTCTTAGAGACTTAAATAAATGAGTTCAACTCCTGGTCTATTGTCATAAACCAGAATTTAAAGTATATAGATGAGCCCCACCTCAGAGCTCTTCACTGTCATCTTATTCCACCATACGCTCCAACTGTTTCATATCCCATCATTTATTCATTCATGTATTTTGGAGAATAGTGCCATCAATACAGAGATTTTATCACTTTCTTGAAACATGCCAGGTTGTCAGGAGCTTTATGAATGTTGCAGTATCTAAACGCCTAGACGTTGATGAAAGGGCCGTATGGCTCAGTCATTGATCCCCAGACGTTGTAACTTGCTTTAGATTAATGACACTATAGCAGTGGGAGGATCTCATCTGCATGCCATTTCCATCTTGATGGGACTGCGGCATGATGCCGCAATACTACCTGCACGTGAGCTTGTAGGTAACATCCTTTACTCTGCTTACAATGGCAGCGATGCATCAAATGCGCTGGAAACCTGACTGGAGAGAGTCAAAATATATTTTTTCCAAATGCACCATTCAAAAGCTTTTACTGGGGTAATTTTGGTAAAGTTAATTAAAAGTTTACAGATACTCATGATGAGAAACTAATGGAATGAAAGAATAAGAATAAAAGATGCAACTCTGTTGCATCACAGAGTCTGCTTTTGCATGTTCCCAGAAAACCGGTTGAAAACCAAAGGTTATCGAGCCTTCTCTGTGGCAGCCCCACGTCTTTGGAAGAGTCTCCCATTGCACATTTGATCATGTGACTCATTTGACTGTTTTAAATCAATGTTGAAAACACACCTTTACTCTGTAGCATACAGTTGCCCCTAGCTTTTGGGACATTGATCAGTGATGGATATTGTGTGTATTGTGTTTGCTTGAGTAATTTTTAGACATGTAAAGCACTTTGGTCAACTGGTGTTGTTTTAAATGTGCTATATAAATAAATGTTGATAGATTGATTGATTGATTGATTGAATAAACCATAGGATTATGCTTTTCTTTTGAATGGAATTACATGCATAAGAGCATTAATCCATAAGAGCATTAAACAACCTCAACAAAATCTAGCAGAGCTGATTAATAATTCAACATTGTTAAAGATTAGTTTTACAACTGAGAAATACTATTGTAAAAATTGTGTATGTATTTGCATGAAGAATAAAAATACATAAAATAATGCACAAAAATAAAAAAGCTAGATTTTTACTGTACATTTTCTGAAGAAAATAAAAGTGGTACCAAAGTGTTTTTAGCATGTTGCTAATGCTAGGGCATTTCTATGCAATCGTTAGGGCATTCTGGATGGTTGTGGTTCACAACAGCTATATTGTCTCATATGAATTGTTTTCATTCTTCATATGGCTGCCCATGCAGATTTGCATTGGTTGTTTCCAACTTTTATTGCACAGTCTGAATCTCAAAGCACACATTGACAATGTTATCCTGAGGAGCTCAGCATTTTAATGAAACACCCTTCAGCCCCCAACGGGCCTCTGTCCCCTACTGCAAAATGCTTAAGTCATAAGGCAGAGGAGATTGAATGGAACAGGGCAGGATCTGCTAAGAACCGGGACACAATAGATCTCGGAAACCATGAGTTCATTTGTTTTGACTGGAAGAGGAATCTGAAGATTGAAAAGGTCAACCAGATAATATACAATAGGATTTTTCACCTGTGTCCATTTGAAAAGATTGAAAAGCACTTCTATTATACACCTATATCCTATTTTGAGTCCTTTCTCAATCTTATTACTTTTCCCAAAGATCTGAAATAGTGTTGCAGCAGCTCCTTGTAAAATATGACAGAAAAGAAAGAACAAAATAAAAAGGAAGATAAGATAGGAGTATATGAGTGAAATCATGCACATATTTTAAGCTTTCTTGGACAGTGAATACATAGGAGTACTCTAGTAGAGCAGAGCAGGAGTTTTCAAACAGAGGGGTGCTGAGGGTTTACAGAAAATACAGTGCATTCAGGAAGTATTCAGACCCCCTTCACTTTTGTTGCAGCCTGATATTTCAATGGTTTAAATTCATTTTTTTCTCATTCATCTACACTCTGTACCTCATAATGACAAAGTGAAAACAGAATTTTAGAAATGTCTGTAAATTATTATTTTTTTTAAACTGAAATACCACATTTACATAAATATTCAGACCCTTTACGCAGAACTTAGTTGAAGCACCTTTGGCAGCAATTACAGGCTCAAGTCTTTTTGGGTAAAACGCAACAAGCTTTGCACACCTGGATTGGGGGATTTTCTGCAATTCTTCTTTGCAAATCCTCTTAAGCTCGGTCAGGTTGGATGGGGACCGTCGGTGGACAGCCATTTTCAAGTCCACTCAAGTCAAGGCCACTCTAGGACATTCACAGGGTTGTCCCTAAGCCACACCTGTGTTGCCTTGGCTGTGTGCTTAGGGTCATTGTCATGTTGGAAGGTGAACCTTCAGCCCAGTCTGAGGTCCTGAGCACTGTGGAACAGGTTTTCATTGAGGATATCTGTACTTTGCTCCATTTAACTTTCCCTCAACCCTGACCAGTCTCTGCTGCTGAAAAACACCCCCACCGCATGAGGCTGCTACCAGCACACTTTACTTTTGGGATGGTACTCAGGTGATCCTGGTGAACCGCAGGTGATGAGCAGAGCTGGTTTCCTTCCAACATGATGCTTAGAATTGAGGTTCATCAGACCAGATAATCTTGTTTTTCAGAGTCTGAGGGTCCTTTAGGTGCTGTTTTGCAAATTCCAAGTGTGTTTTCATGCGTCTTCACTGAGGAGAGAATTGAGTTTGGCCACACCGCCATAAAGCCCAGATCGGTGGAGTGTTGCAGTGATGTTTGTCCTTCTGTAGGTTTCTCCCATCTGCATATATGATCATGGAGCTCAACTAGAGTGACCATCAGGTTCTTGGTCACCAGTCTAGACAAGGCCCTTCTCCTAGTGATGTTCGGTTCTTGAACGAATCGTTCTTTTGAGCTGGTCCTCAGGAAGTAACCGGTTGAGCCAGTTCACAAATCGAACTGAATCGAACTTTAGTTCTGGGTTGATGACTCAGGACGCACAGCCGAAGTAGCACATCCAACTCAAAAAGAACCGAATGAGCCGTGGCGAAGTTTGCAGAGGATTACCGAAGATTCTAATGAGTGAGTTGACAATACTGTGCAAGCCAGAGGCACGTACTGGAAATATGCTTTATATGACTGTTATTAATTTACATTTTATTAAAACCTGCAAAAATCTTTCTGTCGAGTGATGTAAATAAATTTTACAATAGTTTATTGTGCATGCATGTTATATTTAAAGTTGCTTAAGTGAAATCAAGGATTTTATGAGACTGGTTTATTCATTATTTATACTGTAGACATGTAGAACATATCCACGTTTGTACATCAATGTCTGTAATGTGTGCTGTAGGTGTGAAACTCTTAGGAACCTTATCCAAGTTGTAGGCTTGTCAATATTGGTCAGTCAGTCGTATCTGAGGATCCGCAACTGAAACTGTGACCACAAACACCATTAACTTAAATGAATTATATGGCAATAATCAGCAATATGCTTTCACACAAATAACTTTATTTTTTAATGTTTCAATATGCGTTGACACAAATGACTTACTTGAATTTTTCATTGAATCTGATGAATCTGCTTTTTGAACCGGTTCAATGAGTCGAGCTGTCCAAAAAGAACCGGTTCACGGAAATGAATCGGACTTTGCATCACTACCTTCTCCATCAATTGCTCAGTTTGACTGGGCAACCAGCTCTTGGAAGAGTCCTGGTGGTGCCAAACTTCTATTTGAGAATTAAGGAAGCCACTGTGCTCTTTTGAACCTTCAGTGCAGCAGAAATTTTTTGTATGCTTCCCCATAGCCGTGCCTCGATACAACCCTGTCTCTGAGCTCTGCAGGCAGTTCCTTTGACCTAATTGCTTGGTTTTCACTCTGATATGCATTGTCAGCTGTGAGGCCTTTTATAGAGAGGTGTGTGCCTTCGCAAATCATGTCCAATCAATTTAATTTACCACAGGTGGACTCCAATCAAGGTGTAGAAACATCTCAGCAATGACCAAGAGAAATGGGAGGAACCTGAGTTTTTCAAGTGTTGTTACTTATATAAATGTGATATTTCATACATATATTATGTGGATATATTTTACAGACATTTCTAAAATTCTGTTTTTTTACTTTGTCATTATGAAGTACAGAGTGTAGATTAATGAGAAAAAAATTAATTTAAACAATCGTAGTATCAGGCTGCATCATAACAAAATTGAAAAAAGTGAAGGGGGTCTGAATTCTTTCGGAATGCACTGTATATTTAAAAAAAAAAAAAAAGTCTCCTTTTAGTCAGAAATCATGAGATTAGCCAGAAATATATGGAAGCATATGGGTAGCAAAATTCATTTTGAAATGTAATTTGCAAAATGGCAATGCAATATGTAAAATGGCAAATTCCTTGACACGTCTGTGTGTGGTGGCTCTTGATGCCTTGACCCCAGCCTCAGTCCATTCCTTGTGAAGTTCACTCAAATTCTTGAATCGATTTTGCTTGACAATCCTCATAAGGCTGCGGTTCTCTCGGTTGGTTGTGCATTTGAATTACTGAAATAAATGAACTTTTCCATGACATTCTAATTTATTGAGATGCACCTGTACTAAACTGTGATTACATTAAAACATAACATTGCTTGCAGGGCTGTTCAATGATTCATGCATATGCTACAAATGGTTAAACAGATAAACTGTCTCTGAATAAACAAGACAAAAATGCATACGCTATGATTTGCCACATGCAATTTGTAAGGGATGTGCTATACGCCTGGTGAATAATGTGCTGACACACTCTCAGCAGGTTCCTGAATGTCGGGCACTGCAGGAGCCTGACTGTCTCAGACAATGAAACTTCCTTCTGTGTGCTAATCAAGCTACCATATATATCTCCCCTCATATCCAATCCAAATAAAGCAGCCAGCGTCTTATTCCCACATCATCTGCTTCAATAGGAAACAGGATATAACCCTCTCAGCAAATTGGAAATTAGTCTCATCCATTCCTCTCACCCTCCATGTGGATCTACCTTTAGAAATCATCATCATCATTCTGACTGGACGTTTTCCTTTCCTCCATTCTTTCTTTCCACAAACAAACAAAATGGAAACAGCAACATATGTTCCAATATTTTATTCTTGGCATGTAACCTATAAAGTTGTGTTAATAAGGTTCTGGGTGATCGCCAAAGTTTTCCAGGTTACTGTCATCAGATCTCTGAGTTTGATTGGAGGTGCTTAAGAGTAAGTAAACTAGCTAAATTGTATAATGTGGGTGCAATAATCTGTGCATATTACTTTTGGTAATCACTTTTTAAGCTAATTGCTATTTCAGGTAAACCCACTTTCTAAACAGCTCATAAAAACAAAATGGTTCTTTTTCATGTTGGTCAAACAGATCTTTCCTGTCTAAGTGGGTGGTTCTTGGCCAGAAAGAACTGCAAACTGGACCAGACTTTATGCCAAAAGTCTATTTAAAGACTATTCAAAGTTCCGATTCCAAGAGGTTGGAATAATAATGTGAGTAACAAAGACTGAGTCAGCAGATCCAAAGAAAAAAAAAATACAGTACACATAAAAATAAACTGGTGCACAACCTTCTCAAACAACACACAACTGTGTGCCATTAATGATGGCAAACAGGATAAGAAAATATACCGATGGTCCTTTCACATGTGTTTCTATATATGTTCTCAAAATATTCTGATATAGATTCCCAGTGTTGTTATTTAGCATTTAACAATGCTATATATAGACTATATAGACTTATAAAAGATGTGAGATATTATGTTGTTGTTTTTTTTTTTCTAATGGCAATTGCATGTAGGATTAAAAAATAATGTTGACCTGACAACATTTGAAATTTGAGATTTTTTCTTTTGACTTTAGTTTAAAGTTCAGCTGAGTATTAATATATTAGGAAAAGCATTTCGTTCTAGGAACCCAGGTGAAATTTAAAAAAAAGTGATGACAGCCCTCACTTCAGCATACTCGCTTTGAGCTACTGAGAGACAGTGAAAGAGACCATAAGAGCATGTGACAGGGAATAGACAGGGCAATAGAGATACGGACACTCTCACAGCCTGAGCTTTGATTCATTTTCACAGAAAGAGCTTTAAGCTTTTATTCCTGCTACAATTCCTGCCACACTCTTCACAAAAGTAGCTGCACTTTGCCAGCTTTCATCTGTCCTAAAACAAAACAAGGAGTACAGTTGTGTAAGCAATTCATGGTGATATTTGTTAACATCTGAGAACTGGTGATCTTTGACTAAGTATATAAATATAGTGACTACTACAGATAATTTTTTTACTAAAGATAAAAAAAATCTGATAATTGCAGTTGTCAATATGGTCATTTGTCTACAGTGGTGGACAGTAACGAAGTAGTTTTACTTCGTTACTGTACTTAAGTACATTTTTCAAGTATCTGTACTTTACTGGAGTAGTTTTATTTTGAGTAACTTTTACTTTTACTTCACTACATTCCAAAGCATAAGATCGTACTTTTTACTTCACTACATTTCATAACACTTATCGTTATTCCTTATAATATATCACGTGCTCCAAGACGCAGAAGCGGTGTCTGATTCATGAACGAACTGATTATTTTCAATGAGCCCGTTAAATCGGTTCGTAAATCGCACCAAACAATTCATTCACGAATTGGAATGATCCTATTGCAGCTTTACTTAAGTACATAAAAAATCAAGTACTTTTGTACTTTCACTCAAGTAAAATTGAAAACTGAGCACTTTTACTTTTACTGGAGTAATATTTTATTATACGGATCTGTACTTTTACTCAAGTACTTGATTTGTGTACTTCGTCCACCACTGTTTGTCTATAACAATCATATGAGATATTATTCAGTATTTCTATCACTTTTTGTACAATTCCTCTTTCATGACTTCGCTAGCCAGCAGAAGCGGCAAATGCTCTCGACATACATTGCTTATTTTTCGATATACATCTGAGAGGTGCAAAATTAGAATTGATCAGAACAATGAAGGGGAAGCAATTACAAAACTGTCTTGAGTCATTTGAATATAAATTAAGTACAAAATCAATGAGTAGCAATTGCAATATACTTTTTTTCTGGCTGAGTCATACATGCAATGTTGCAGACTGCTATTAGTAAGTTTGCCAAGCTGCTAACAATCTGCAGTCAAACGCTGTCTTGGTTCTTCGCATACATCGTAAATGTTTCTTCATATTGTCAGACTGCTGATCTTAAAATATTCATTTATATGAATGTGTTAACACATTCCAACAAATCCACTGCACACTCTTTCCAATCAAAAACAGCGGGCTGTATACAAATGTTTGTGCTTAAGAATCAAGCTGTAAGGACAAACTCTAAGGGCCTATTTAGACTGGACCACTTCATGTGTTTTCTTAGCTATCAGATCCCAAAAAAGACCAAGTGTAAATGCCCTCTGAAATGTATTCAAGACAATCCGATCGCAATAAAACACTTCAGGAGGTGGTTTAAGACACAATCAAATGCAGAATGTACAGCATTCTGCATTTTTTCAGCAAAAAAATAAAGGTGCGAGAGCATGCTATTGTAGCTTTAGGCAACCTGGTAGCCAGAAACCACTGCAGTACTGCGACACACATCTCCACAGATATGGCCCGTCAGAGATAAGCATCTCTCTTCAGCAAGCCAATGTGCAAATTGCCACAAATGAAACTTACTACTCGGCATTGCATCTTCATTCTTTTACCAGTGTTTTGGCATTGCTACATTTTTTTCACCGGTGCTAATGCTGCTGTCTCTCCTATTGTGGTGTTTGATCTTGAAATCAGCTGAAAATAAATAAAATGCAGTGCATTTCTATTTCCATATAGCGGGGACTTGAAGATTGTATTATATTAGTTTTACGGAGAGATTTGTGTAAATGGAATAGTTTTAACAAATCAAATAATCTGATTTTTTATTTTTTTTTACTTATTAAGTGACCAGTGTAAATAGGCTCAAAGACATATGTGGCTACCACAAAAAAACAAGAATCAAGAACATTTCATTATGTATTTATTTTTCTGTTTTTATAACCGAAATTGCAGGCATTTGTTGCTAGAGGAAAAAAAATGAAAATAATACAACACAAGTTGTAGAGGTATATAATTGTGATGATACTGTATGATGATACCACTGTAATTGTGACTTACAGACCTTTATAAACTTGGCAAGAGCTAACTTTATATTAGATGCTCTTAGAGTCACAATTTTCTCTGCTTTCTGTGCACAGCTGCGCTCTGGTAAGACCAATGGGTTGGCTGAGGAGATAAGAAAACAAGTGTGCAATCTCTAAGTCCTCCAGCAATGGTCTTTAAATTGTTCTTAAATGGAATCGGGTTATATATATTACTTCTTCCACTTGTTCAGCCAACCCAGACCAATCCTCCGGTTTAATTTTTGGAGTCTATATTGACGTTTTCTTGTAGATGGCATGAGCTAATTTCATGCTTCAATTGTTTCTTCTTCTTAAGATCTGCCTTGAAGCAGTAATAACAAGGAATATATCAAAAACGCATTACTTTATGTTTAAAAAGTACCAAAGTAGCCATAGATTGCTTAAGGTCAGGAATTGTTACCAAAAACAATAATTAAATAAATTAAAAATGGGCTTAGGCTTTCAAGATCAGATCTTATGACAACTTTTTTTGTATTCCTTCTCATATAAAAAAAAAAAAATCTGTCAACCATGTCAGCATTCATCATCTAAACAGAATAAACACCAAAAATGTTTAGTATCTGAACACTGAAATAAAAGTTTTAAAGAAAAAAGTTTTTATAACTTATAACCTAATTTCTTATAACCTAATTTGTTGTTTGTTGTCAGACATAAATAGATTTTGTCTGTGTCCACAGAAGCATGTAAAGCCAGACATTTGTTTCATTCCACCTGCCACCTATAGTTATCACAAAAAGATCAGTAAATGTCAGGTGCAGAACTTACATCTGTGCCATTTCCAAGGAACCTACTGAAGTGGGTGGACAGAATCTGATTCGTGAATGCAGATATTTCTAAATATGCTCTTATTTAGAGAGATAATGAATTGTGTTCTTTTTGATATTGGTCTACGGCTATTATTTTGTGACAAGGTGAATGAATGAGCCTAATCATAAGATGTCTAGAAGCCAAAAGAAAAGGGAACTCGCATGACACAATAATACGCTAGAATTAATCATGTTTAAGCTAAACTTCAGCTTGAGACCTGGCCCCAATGCCCAGGCAAATCAGTACAAGTGAACACTGCTCTCTCAAAAATCATCCACCCACAACAAACACTAATACTGTGCACAACACAGCACACATGCTGTATCCATCCAAAGTGGTTGTTAATTAATGGAGAGCAACTCCTGTGGAACGAGGACATTAAAACTAAAGCTAATATTGGGCTATCTATAATTAGCAGAGATAAGTCAATGAGAGGCAAAGTCATTTGTCTTATTATACATCACAGGACCCCATTAGCTCAGCCTCATCAAACAGTGGCTGTGCTGGTGTCACCTGTTCTGTGAGAGACAAGCTCTTGTCAGAGTTTGGAAACTTGTTTCCTCACTTACCGCCAATAAATAATAACAATAAAAATAATAAACTTTACTCAAAATAAAAAAAGCCTATTACATATGTGACCCTGGACCACAAAACCAGTCATAAGGGTCAATTTTTTGAAACTGAGATTTATACACCATCTGAATAAATAAGCTTTCCATTGATGTATGGTTTGTTAGGATAGGACAATATTTGTCCGAGATACAACTATTTGAACATCTGGAATCTGAGGGTGCAAAAAAATCTAAATATTGAGAAAATCACCTTTAAAGTTGTCCAAATGAAGTCCTTAGCCATGCATATTACTAATCAAAAATTAAGTTTTGATATATTTACAGTAGGAAATTTACAAAATATCTTTATGGAACATGATCTTTACTTAATGTCCTAATGATTTTTGGCATAAAAGAAAAATCTATAATTTTGACCCATACAATGTATTTTTGGCTATTGCTACAAATATACCCCAGCGACTTAAGACTTAAGGTTTTGTGGTCCAGGGTCACATATAGTGTTTACATGACTATGTGAGAGGTTTGTGAGGATTCTCAACAGATTTTACTACTCCAGACTCCAAGAGCCTGTTTTAGAAACACAAAAACACATGCAAACTAGCACATTTCAAAATAACAAATCTCTAATTTATGCGATTTGAGGCCTGCCACCAAAAAAAATAACAAAAAAGGCTGTGCTCATGGAAATAGTTTTGATTGCTCCCATAACATGATTTTTCAAGCATGAAAGTCATTTCAGAAACAGTAACTGTGTCTGCAAATTAAAACAACTGAAAGACAAATATTAATCTGTTTCTTGTTGTACAACATGGCTGCTGTCACGGAGAATACAAAGACGTATCCAATTCTGCTGGACTGCTGACATGCAATAATGTGCTGTGAAAATATTTCTCATGAGCATTTAGAAGATGTTGCTCAATTTAATTGGTAAACTATTTATTTAATCAAATCAAATCAAAGCAAAGCAAAGCAAAGCAAAGCAAAGCAAACAAGTCCGGCCACTGTTCTCCATCTACGTTGTCTCTTTCTTGCCAGAAGTAACAGAGCTAAAAACGTGGAGTGGTATGATTCCGAGTTCAAACAATCAAGCTGGCTATTTGAGAAAGAGAAATGAAGGACAAGGATTTGCCTTGATGTTTCAGCGGGCACACTGAATGCTGAGGATGAAACTTGAACTAAAGCTTTTCATCATCATCACAAGGTGACGCTAACTGATGCACACCTGGAAGGGTCTTTCTATACTTAATTTGCCTGTGTAATTTTCGACCATGAGATCCACATCCTGTGGGCATCATCTCACCTTGAGGAAATCAAAGGATTTATAGATGGATCCTTGAGGCCCAAAAAAACAAGACATGTTCATCAAACTCCTTCAAAATAGTATTCACACAAGATAAAGAAGTTCTCTCTTCTGAGTGAATGCCTGTGCTCTCTGTGGTTTCTGTTATACTTATTACTATGACTACAACTTTGAGTAAATGAAAATCTAAATAATAATTCCATCTAACCTCCAGCTCTTCACAGCTCTTTAATGAATCCAAAGAACAGGTAAGCTTTAGTTTTGAATGCAACAGACCAAAGTGGATTACCACAGGCAAAACAAAAGTGAATGGGGAAAAAAGCATTATAAGAGACATCTGAATTGAACATGCACATAATATCCTGGCTTTGGTTCAATATGCTTCAGGGAACACAAGATATGTTTCAAAATCCTATGAAACAACAATTAAAAAACAGTGGCATAGCGCAAATTGTGTAGGCTCCCCGCAAGAGTGAAGAGGTGCATAATTCAAATCAGTTTTCTGCTATCTGTATATGACAATGAACTTTTCTTTTACAAATGGGAATACAACGAATTCATGACAATGTTTTACATTTGAGCTACCCATAAAAGTTTCATTGAAAAAGTTCTTAAAGTAATTTTTAAAGTTTTTTTTTTTTAAGTTATTTTTAAAACGTTTGCTCCATGGATAAAAAAATTCTGCTATACGCATGCATATACACAAAATTGCATTGACAGAAAAAAAAGTAGTCAGCAAATCCTTTAAATTTGATGGTATTCAGAAGAGCAAAATAAAAATCAGTAAAATAAGCAGCTATAAGATTATAGTACAAATTTATATATGAAATTATACAAATAAAACACTAATTATATTGGCATTCGTTATAAACAACACATAAATGTTTAGCCAAAATAAATGTATTTACAAATAATTTTTTTAATTTAAAATTTAATTTAAATTTATTTACTGATTTCTTCCAGCACAAATACAAATGTTTCCAACAATAGGCTTTGGAGCAATCACTTGGATTTTTTCCTTATGTGAATCCTTATCCTTCTGTTGTTCTGTGCAGATTTTGTCTGTGAACGGTTAACAACCACAGTGTGTGCCCTGCGTGCCCGTCGATGTTAAGAAACCATCCTATACTCAGGCTTAAGAATTGTATTATGAATATTAAAAAATATATTTATGCTATTGCTGATAAATGGCCATTTTTTTTAAATAATACAATTGCAATGATACAATACAAATTAGACCAACTTAAATGAAAAATCAGTAGTTTTGTCAAAGACGAATGCTGTGATGCAATGAAGTGCATATAACTTTGAATATAATTAGGCTATTCATTTTGAGATTAATAGTCGAGATTGCAAATCAAGAGTTTAAAAAAAAAGTCTCTAGTGTTATTATAATTACATAAATGCATTCTTCAAAAAATAGTGCTCTTAATGGTTAAGTCTTTGCCACTATCGAGTGCTATCCCTTGAAGTTGGTGCTAGATGATGGCACAAGTCATCTAAAAAATGTCCAATAAAGCGATAAGTAAAAATCAGTAATATCAACCAAAAATCACTAACACTGACTGCACCTTGAATGTATGCTTATGTATTTGACTCTGAGAAAAGTTTACTGCATCTCTTGCTTACCACTGCTCAGGGGAAGGCCATCTTTCAGGCCAGACACAGAGGCACGTCAGAGTGGAGCCTTCGATTGACCGATGTCCTGACAGTGAAACTCATCTAAAATCCTAAGTGCGTTCCCCATTCTCTTTCCCCTGAATCACAGGATCAGTCATAGGATAACAGCAAAGAGAGACATAATGTACAGCGAGTGACGGGAATACTGAGCAGACTGAACTCACAGAGACACGGAGGAGGAAACATCAAAGCTTTTAGGCGAGTACTCATTCCAGTTTTTGCCTTTTATTTTCGGGGCTGATTAATTTCTCATACTTATGATTAAAACAAGTCCTTCCTGGAACGCAATCACCAGACAAAATCCATTGATCAAAGGCTCGTTTACAATCATTTACAGTAGAGAAATCTGGGATGAAGTGCCATCTGAGAAGTGCCAAGGGTAGTGACTAGTGAAGCGGCTGCATGTGAAATTTACTGAAAATGATAGAATGCCTCTGACCTATTGAATCCTCAAACATTTTCTCTTCACATTCAAGTCACAACTAGGAGAAGTTACACAGCGTAATCTTGTAGCTTGCGTTACTTTGTATTCATGATTTTTAGCTGAAGCTCAATGGAGACTAACTGAGAGAAATTCAGTATCTGTATTCAGGATGAGATTATTACAACACATAGGCAGTGGTTTATATCTCTTTAATGCCTAAATTGTACTAATGTATTAAACTGTAATATTTTTTTTATTTCTAATGAATAATAAGTAAAAATAACCCAGACTTGAAGCACAGATCACATGGCTGCCCACTAAATAAACAAATGTGATATTAAATATTGATTTTGAGTTTATTTTCTAATCTTACCTCTATATTATGCTAAAGCTTCTGCCAAGAAAAAAAAAACAGTCTGTTACGATGTAAAATCTGCCTAGCAATAAGACAAACACAGCAACAATATTACAGAATTATACTGACATCTACTGAGTTCATTTTCTCTACTGATAACCATGAATATGATGCCAGTTGCAAGAAACAGTGAAACTGATGTATTATGAGAAAAATATGAAAATGGCATTGAAGTTACAGTATTAGTGTCACGCCTCTGGACTCTTTGTGTGTGTTTTTCTCCCCATGTGCTCCCGTGACCCAGTTTCTCCCTTGTTTGATTGTGTCCATTTGGTTCAGGTGTGTCTAGTTAATTCTCCTCGTTTCCCTGTGTACTTAAGTTCTAGTCGGTTTAGGCCCCATCCACACGGAGATGCGTTTAGCTGTATACGCTTAAATTTTGTATCGTATAGGCGTTTCGTCCAGCTCTCTAGGACCGAACTTGCCCACCCCTGGTATAGGCGTTTCGTCCACACGGATCCGGCATTTTGGGAGAGTGAAACCGATATTTTTTGAAACCGGGTCCCAGAGTGGATAAATTTGAAAACGCCAACCTTGCGTTTTCGTGTGGACAGCGAATCCGTATATTTTATGAAACGATGACGTCATCAGCCCACGTCTCGCCCCTAGTCAGACACCACTACGTCACATAACAGCAACAAAAACATGAACAAACACTGAACGATTGTCTTTTTATAAACTAACATTAACACGGATTAATAAATGTATTGTTCCATGTTCGTTTGTATACCGCGCGCAAGGTTTATGCACATAGTCCAAGTCTTCTTCTGTTTTTAGTGTATCTCTGTGGTAGAATTACAGCACCACATACTGGTCTGGCATGTATACTACATCGTTTTGTGTCGGTTTCGTGTGGATGCAGATATTTCTTGAGACGAGGGGGAAAAAAAGATCGCATAGGGAAAGCTCTGGCTTCGTGTGGACGTAGCCGTTTGTCTCTGTCGGGTCTTAAACGTTGATGTGCTACGTGTGAGTTCCTGCCTGTTCTGTGTTCCACGTGAAATGGATAAATAAAGACTGTTTATTGGATTCTCCTTTCTCTCCGCGTTCCTTCACTCCTCACAGTAGGCATCCGTGACAATTAGTGGCTAATTTACAAAGTTACCATAGATGATGCGAAGTAGCCCTTTTTTCAGTGGCCTTGGTTCAAAAGTATTTTTCCCATAATAATTTTTAAAAAGTCTTTGGAAAAAAAAGTTACAGGCTATGAATCAAACAAGCAAAACAGCTCCAAACTGAAGTATAACAGGAAAGAATTGCAGTCCCATGAAGCATGGTGAATAAACAAATAAAAAAATATTTTTAAAATATTTTACAAATAAATCAAACTATACTATACTTATTATGATTTTAAAAATAAGTTGAAATAATGCATGCTTATGACTTCAAAGAAAGTATTTACCATTGAATAACCTTGTAGCTCACACTAGGTCTGTCTTCAAAGGTTTATAAGTTATTGTTAAAAATCAAATCCCCTATGGAGAAATTGAATGAGATTTTTACTTACTGGAATCCCACTTGGCAGAATCAAGTATTCCAGAAAACAGTATAACAAGTTCCTATAATCCAGTTTTTAAACACGTGTCTACAGTGGCTGCCGCTGTTTGTTTTTTTTCAACAGCTTAAATGTTTAGTTTGTGTGATATAGTGTATGTTTCTGCAGCTGGAAATTCAATAAAACTCTTTACCGTGCACCACCACATACTTTCATTATACAGAACTAGCACCATTTTGTGATCTTCATTCATGGGTCCAAGTCTGACTAATTATAAGTTCTCTTAAACTGAATTATTACATGATATGGCTGAGCCACAGTGCCTGCGGTGACAAGTAGGGGGTCTCTGCCCTCCCAAAGCCTCCACTGCCTCATTTCTGCTTCTAATTATGAAGGTGGGAAGGGAGGTTATTCAGACACCCTGCTGCACTACATGCTGATGCTCACATAATAACCTTCTCTCCAAGACGTGCAGGTTTCCACACAGCAACCGGGTAAATAAGACGTCCTGTTTGGGAAGCACACTATGCCATTCGTATTGGCTACAGGCGGCTGGTGAGCCAAAATAATTGGAAATCGTTTTTAACTTAGATCAACACATTTTTGACATGTTAATCACTGATTTTATTAGCTATCTAGACACAAACAGAGCCAGAATCCATGAATGCCACTAGTTTCAACATAATTCTGTTCTGCAGCACCTTGATTCGACATCAAGGTGGAACCAGGTTCTGTAAAACCTTAAAGGGGTCCTATCATGAGGAATCAAATTTTCCTTGATCTTTTGAAGTAAAAAGGCTGATGCACTATGAAATATACTGTAATTCTAATAACTTAACCCTTTCTCCTCCTTAAACCGTCCAAAAATAGCATTTATTGAAACTGAACAGCAAAAAAATTACTCATTCTGTACTATGTGATACATTTTGTCCTTCGTTTGGTTTCTATACCTCCACTCTCTTAACCTGTAGTGCCGTCCACATTGAAAACTCACTGGAGCAAAAGCCTGGTCTTCAAGTATGTTCAACATCAAACATAGACTGAAGAGATTGTGAACAGAAATGGACATGAAGGAAGTTGAAAAATATAGAACATTACATGACAAGAACAAATATAAAAATGACAAAGTCTGGGAAATTTAATTAAAAAATGTGGTATGTGTTTTATATGGCTGAGAAAATAATGTTCTGCACACACCCCTGGTATAATCACTAATTTTATCCCCAGAAATAAAAAAGAGCATTAAATAAATAAATACATTGTAAAAAATATTAATAAAGGCATCAGCATTTTTTATAAGTATAGTACTTAGTAAAAAAGATGCCATTATACAAATATTTAAAATAGCAAATATTAAAATTACTGTCTTTGTTTTTTCCACATTCATTTGGAGATTCAGTGAGAAAAAAAAACTTATGATTACAAATATGTTCAACATCAAACATGGACATGAAGAGATTATGGACAAAAACATGAAGGAAGTTGAAAATGTAGAACATTCCATGACAAGAAAAAAATATAAAAATGGTATAGTCCGGGGAATTTAATCACAGAATTTAAAAATATGGTAAGTGTTTTATACAGCTGAGAAAATACAACCCTGTTATAATCACTAATTTTATTCCCAGAAATAAAAAATGAAAATAATTAAATAAATACATTTAAAAAAATACTAATAATATAGGCATCAGTATCAGTATTTTTATCAGTATAGTACTATAAACAAATATTTAAAATAGCAAATATTCAAATTACTGTCTTTGTGTTTTTTCCACATTAATTTGGAAATTCAGTGTGAAAATCGAATTATGATTACAAATTTCAATGTTAGCTCCAATCAATTATGATTAATTACAGAAACCTGTGCTTAAATATAACATTTTTCATAAAAAACAGGACTAACTTTATAAACCAAAAGCATAAACATATATTTAAAAACAAAGTATGATATGACCTCTTTAATATTCAATGCGTAATTCAGCTCTCCCCTCATGGTTATCACTGTCTTACACACAAGACATCAAAGGCTGTTGATCACAAGACAAAATGAAGGAGGCCTGATTTGAATACACAGAAATGAATTCAAATGGACCACAATTGTTGAATACCGCATGAGATTAAGAGACTGAGTACAAAATACAACCCAGAGCGAGAGAGATCAGATTAAAGGTTGCCAGATAAGTTCATTACAGTCACTTTTCATGTGAGTGGGAGTACACTCAAAATGCACATCAGCTCAACATGACGCCAGTGCAAGTAATACCGGACCACCATCCCTCATCTACAGACAGAGAGAGAGAGTCAGTGTCCTGAAGATAAAGAGGGTTCGAGAGAGAGAAATACAAGCATGCAGATGTGTGGGGGAACATTCAATTAAGTTTATTCACCACCACCAACTGACTCGTTAATCAAGAGGAGATAAATATTACAGCACATTAGCTACATTTATTCTACAAAATCAATTCTTCTCCAGACTATGTTTTCCTTTTCTTTCTGCTCCAAGCTAAAAGAGAAGACAAATTGCTACTTTTTAATACAAGCCCTTAATGCAGATGAATGGTAGTGTCCATCTTTACACAACTTTCCTGTCAGCCTACTTCTCCATAAACAGCTAGCTGCTCCAAAAGCTCCTATCTCTGCCAGAAATTCAATCTATCAAATACCACCGCGAAAGCACACACACATCTACATATGGACGTTTGTCTCAGTCAGTGTTGGGGGGTAACGAACCTAACGCAGTTTAGTAGCTAACTTAACCATAACTTTCAGTTGTGTTCCAAAAATTATGATTATTTTATATGCTACTTTGTTTTCACCCACAGCTTTAAAACCAAACAATGAGGCAATAATCAAACTTGCTCTTCTAAAATGTTCTTTTATCCATGTGCGATATTAGGTCTGGTTCATTTTAGCAGATTGGTTCCAAAGTCTATGCAGTTTAGGTCTTATATTATTAACTGCACACTGGATTGCATGCTTGCTGTCAATGAAATCTCAAAAGCAGCAGCTTGGTTATAATCCAAGATGGCATACAGACACACAAACCACAGCAACATTAGAAAAGATGAGAGATTCAAATGATGATGGGTGAAAAGAGGAGGCTCAGTAAATGCCTTGTCACTGAGCCTCATTTTGTCCGACATAGGTTAATTGGAAAAACTTGCCAATACCTACATTTTTGCAAATTCCAAAAGTGTACGTACATTTACTGCAGTTTAAAGCAGAAATGAACACTAGAGGCAGGAAAACAGCAAAACTTGAATAGCTTTTTAAACAAATTGCCAGGACCTCAAAATGCTCTTACCATAGTGCATGATTTGTTTAAAAGCATGTGGTCAGTAAGATTTTTTTTTTTTTTTCAAGAAATTAATGCAGCAAAAATGGATTACATTTAGAAAAAGTGAAAGTAAAGACATTATAATGTAACAAAAGATTTCTATAAATATTAATAAATGCTTAATTTTTATTTAAAATTAATAAATTTCAATTCATCAAAGAATTATGAAAAAAGTCATGATTTCCAGAAAACATTCAGTTTTCAACTCTGATAATAATGCATACACCAAATTAAGCGTTAGCGTTAGTTCTGGCAGGTCACGTGAGTCAAGCTTGCATCAGCTGATTCTCAGCTGATCACATCTACCTATAGGAATACGACACCTATCGCGGCATTCCTATATAAGCTCTATTCAGTATTATTCAGCAGCTTTTCAGCTTGCTCGGGAGCAAATTAAGCACCACTGCTCGCAAATCAAACTGTTGCAGCATGTTTCAGAACATCTGAAATCCACGTCTAAGATAAGTGAATGCTGTTTTAATCCATATCGCTGTTTATATTACCTGGACTGCTAATTGAAAAAAAAAAAAGGTGTTAGCAGTTTTGCATCGTTTGCAGGAGCGAAATATTAAGCATATTCTATGCTATTTCAGAAGGTCTTTGCTTTAAAGCTATTAGGGTATTGGGATTTTGCTTGCTTGTTAGGGCTTATCTAGTGTTCAGTATCATGTTTGTCGCTAGACTTGCTTGTTGCTTTAAGCTATTGGTTGTTACTGCAAGTGCTGGTACTTAGTTAAACTTGCAACAGCAAGAAGCTAATGTTTAAGCTGTTGTTTAGGCCATCCGATTGTTCTTGAAATATGCTTGCTGCTTATGGCTCATCTAGTATTGGGAATGTTATTTCCTTAAGTTTCTGACTACTGCAACATGCTGTGATTAAGCAAGCAACATGCTTGTTGCAAAGCTATCTAGTGTATTGGTAAGGATTTTTGTCTATGCTCACGCAGATTGTCAGATTGAGGACACGTAGCACAACGAGCACAAATGTCAATGGGAGACGGCCAACCTGTAAACTGATGAGTTGATTTAAGTTATTATATGCTGTTATAGACTTTTAAATGGATGCTGAAGCTTTTAAGCCAGGTAGAATCTGCGATCTCTGATCCGTTCATTGCTTGCATGCCCAGAACAGAACCATACCGCCAAACCAAACTTTATGCTAAGTATCTATCATATTGACGATAGTGGTCCTGACAGAACTAAAGTAATGGCTGCTGAAAATTCAGCTTTGCTATCACACGAATACATTACATTTTAAAATATGTTAGAATAGAAAAAGGGGTCCCACTTTATATTAGGTGGCCTTAACTACTATGTACTTACATTTAAATTAATCATTTGATACAATGCATTTATTGTGTACATACATGTTTTTACATTGTACTTATATTTAAAAAAATACCTGCATGTAATTACATCTGTAATTAATTTCTGTAGTTACATTTATAATTACACGGTTTACCCATCCCTTACACCTTAACCCACCCATAAACCTACCCATACCACCAGACCTGTCCCTAACCTTTTTGCAATTTAATATGAACATAAATACATTGTACTTATTTTTTAATGTAAGTTTATAGTAGTTTAGGCCATCTAATATAAAGTGGGACTGAAAATGGTTATTTTAATTTGTAATAACATTTCCCAATATTGCTGTTTCTGTTTAAACAGTAAAATATTGCTGTTTCTGATTGAATGCAGCCTGGGTAAGCATAAGAGACATCTTTCAAAAACACTATATTTAGTCAAAGTTCAGTTTGTATCCACCAATACTTTTTTAATCCCACCAAATTTTAGCATTTAATTATGCATAGAGGTTTCTTCAAATGGCAGCACACAGGGTCATATGTTGGCTTCTCATGAAGGAAGTTGGGCAAACAGCAGAAATGGTAATGACATAATAGACTGAGAGCTTATGTTTGAGTCCAATTCCCTGCCCCATTAGCCAGGTAATGGCTGATTAAAATGAAGAGGGCTTAGATCCACTGAGTCCTCCCTAGTCATCGGGGCACTGCACTCCCAAAGGTTTGCAGCAACTATTGATGGAAAGTCATTATACTGGGATGTGGTGAAATCCATAGTCACCTGAAGGCTCATGAGATAATATAACTGACTTAAGTGCAATTTCATTTCTAACTGTCTAACTTGTGTTTCATGGAATATAATAAACAGTACAGGTTTGAAATGATCATTTTTGGGTGAACAAACCCATGTATTTCTTATGGACTTCAGCTCAGAGCAGAGATCAGAGCTTCTCAATACCAGTAAACCCATTTTGTCTCTTTTTTCACAACATTGCTACACCTTCTAGAAGCTTCTGTAAGAAGGTTTGAGGGTGGTCCTTGTCCCAGTGAAAACTAGAAGCTCAGTTCTAACAGTCACTCACTGTCACAGAGACAGAAAAGGTTGATACCTAAAACATGAAATAAACTATTAAATGAAGCCTGTTTAAAGGTGCTCAGCCTCAAAAAGAAGGTGCAGACACCCTGACAATTCCATATATCAATTTATAATATCAACATCAAAGAAATTTCAGATATTCTGCAACTCAAGCTTGTCATAGGAAGGCTGACTGAATTTAACACAGATGGACTGAAAGTGAAAGGGCATTCTTAACATTGTTAAAAACATTATTAACCAACCAGATCTATAATATGGTCATGCAGAATAAGGCTTATGTAGGAGGCATATCTGCTTTATAAGAATTAATAAAAAACCAATATGCTAGTAATATGCATGTTAATAACTAATTAATAGTGGATATGTGTGTGTGTGTGTGTGTGTACACATATACACATATGCACACACACACACACACACACACACACACACACACACCAGTGACAGTGCATTCATTTATGCTTCAGAAACTCAAGGACATCTTATGGTTTTCTCTCTGTAGAGTCCCACAAACATCCTTTCTACCATTGTCCCACCCTCTCAGTATGGCTTTTTATCTCAATTAAACTTACTGAAATTCATCAACGTGGAGCCTTAGAGAGTGATGATGTACAACTGCTTGATCAAAAAAACATTATGGCCTTATTTGTAAATCTGACAGCACTCTGCTTTGGCCGTTCCACAGCAATCAGCAGGAGATGTCATAACTAAAAGTGACTATGTCTGCTGTACGGAATAAACTGTTCAATGTGCAGTCACTGAAAGTTGTCATTATGCAGCTACTTTTATAATCCATCATCTTAACGAACACTGGATACAACAGTTGAATGCATTTTAAATGCTTATACTAAAGCTATATTCCATTATATATTTCAAAACCAATTCAAACTCAAGCAAAGAATTACTGTATTGCACACAATGGAAGTTTCTTCCATTGCCACTGAATATGTATACGGTGCTATAAGTAACATGGATACAGTTCATATGGTCATGGAAAACATGGAAATATCAGGGGAAATCATAGAAATTAATTCATTGAAACAGATTTGGAGAAATGTAACATTGCACTGGCTCGCCAATTATCTGCAGTAAATGGAAGTGAAAATGTCCAAAAAGTCCGTAATATCCATAATATTGAGAAATATGCATAGATAAAGCGCCATTCACAAGCAAAAACGGTCCAAATATGTTTTGGTCGGTTTTGAACAGGGAATGGACTTTTTCACTTGAGGAGACGTTATTATGGATTATGGACTCGTAAGTTGGCCAGAAGCGATAGTTTAAAGATAAAATGCCTTCATGATGGATTTGTTTTTTATGACAAGCAGCTTCTCGCTTCACGAGACATTAATTGATGGACTGGAGTCATGTGGATTACTTGTGGATTATTGTGATGTTTTTATCAGCTGTTTGGACTCATTCTAACGGCACCCATTCACTTGGATCCAGTGGTGAGCAAGTCATGTAATGCTAAATTTCAGATGTGTTCAGATATGTTCAGATGAAGAAACAAACTCATCTGCATTTTGGATGGTCTGAGGGCAAGTACTTTTTCATTTTTGGCTGAACTATTCCTTCGAATTTGACATTCAAATCAGTTCTCTTAAAACTATGCATAACAGTTGTCCATTTTAATTTTAGCTATGTCCATGCTTCTTAAATTCTTTGCTAGATAACAGAAGAGTGCGTGCTCAAATAATATGATATACTGACCTCCCAACCCTGTCGTAATGAAGCATGATCCTGTAGTAGTTGTGTGTTCAGCCATGACTAACAACTGCTCAGAATTCCCTAACAGGGCTCAGCTTCCATTTGCTTGTAAGATAATCTTTATCATGGTACTAATAGATGTGATGTTCAAAAGTTGGTTAAATGACCATGGTGTTGGTGTGCTTGACTGGCCAGCAAACTCACATAGAGATCATATGGGGTATTGTCAAGAGGAAAATGAGAAACAAGAGACCAAAAAATGCAGATGAGCTGAAGGCCACTGTCAAAGAAACCTGGGCTTCCATACCACCTCAGCAGTGCCACAAACTGACCACTTCCATGCCACGCCAAATTGAGGCAGTAATTAAAGCAAAAGGAGCCCCTACCAAGTATTGAGTACATGTACAGTAAATGAACATACTTTCCAGAAGGCCAACAATTCACTAAAAATGTTTTTTTTATTGATCTTATGAAGTATTCTAATTTGTTGAGATAGTGAATTGGTGGGTTTTTGTTAAATGTGAGCCAAAATCATCACAATTAAAAGAACCAAAGACTTAAACTACTTCAGTCTGTGTGCATTGAATTTATTTAATACACGAGTTTCACAATTTGAGTTGAATTACTGAAATAAATGAACTTTTCCATGACATTCTAATTTATTGAGATGCACCTGTATTTTAAATGCTCCACGAAATCTTACTTAAATTTTACTAACTCAAAGATTGATTTATAATTAAAAAAAAACTTTTTAAAAGTTTTTCCTGCTTTTAGCATGTTTTAAGAACTTAAAAGCCACTGTGCATATGTGTACAACATTTTTCTGTCCATAATACAAAACTAATAGGAAACCAGTATAATTCATGTATTGTCTAATTATGTAAAAATTACAAGGGCATGCAAATTCAAATGATATAATAGCCAATGAAAAAAAAACTATTTGTCTGGAAATACTGTTTTGTGCCTGTCAAAATGGAAGCCTGAAAGATTTACTTTTCTCATTTACTTTCCTATTCTGCTGGCTAAAATATCCCCCATTATTTCAGCAGGGTGTCTATTGTCTTTCAGGTAAATGGAAGGCTTGTCTGTCAGACTGTAATGTGAGCCACGTCGACCGTCTTTGAGTCCCATTATGGTCATAATCACACTGCGATGGCTTCCTCTCTGTAAAATACATTATTAAGTGTTGTATCTAAGTGTTGCAAGTAAAAGAGTCGATGTCATCCCAATTATATTATCAGGCCTTGTCATCATTTCAATCTGTTATTCTGACTGAAACATGAGAACACAGAAAATTGCACTTGGAGCTCTCAAGCAATGAGAGGAACATCTAAACAGAAATCATGCCCAACAGGAATTTCCAATAATGCTCTCATGCTCCAAGTGGAAATAACAACAGAGGTTTGGATCGTTTTTGCTTGTCACTGTGCTGACAATATAAGCATTAGCTTTTCGTGGAGTAAAGTTACTTTTGAGTAGCGTCATCATCCGAGTGAATTTTTGTGTAAATTGATACTTTTAACTGAAGGGTCAAACATCAGATAGATTCTACCCCTTTATTCTCTCAGATGGGTTCATCAATAAAATTACCGCTGACAGTCAAGATGAGAAAAGTGTCTTATGTGAGCTGAACAGTGCAAAATATGCAGACTCTTAATCACAGACGTTTGTGTCCTGTTAACATAAACATTCAACCATGCTTAATTATAATTAATTGTGCATTGCTTCATCTCATTCTCCAAAATGGAGGCTCTCAAAATCTGCTATTTTACTAAATCATTGTTTTCAAATATCAAATTAAAGGTAAAACAATCATGCTTGCAACAATCTAGATAAAAAGATGCAGTGCTGGTCAGTGTGTAAATTGGTCTTCAAGAGCAATACATTAAAGTAGAAAGGTTTATTTGGGCAATTTGAGTAATTTCTGAATGTATGCCATTGGTTTATACACATTCCAGACGTGCTTTGACTTAATGCTTTCTTCACTCAGCTATTCCATTCATCTAACTCAAGGACAATCTACAATTATTCCTTTTGAGAAAAAAAGAAAGACTCTGAAATTGATTCTAAGAATCACACTTACACTTAACCATTAGCATTCAAAAGTTTAGGATTGACAAAAAGTGTAAATCAAAAGATTTACCATTGAAAATGAAGATCAAACTATTTGAACTCTTTCTTTACAAAAAGGTAAATTAATTCTGAGAAAAGGTCAAGTATCATTTGTTTGCATTGACATTTGGTTTGATAAGTAATTCAAGTTTGACTTAAGTGTTCAAATACCCTCAAGGTTTTGTGGGCTCTCTGTATAAAATACATCATAAGAGAAAGATAGAAAAGTATCATTGGTTGCTGTATTCTTGAACATTCTGTGAGAATTTCAAAGGATCAGGTAGCAGAACTCTCTAAAGGTTATGAACAAGAGCTCTGTTTAAGGGAGCTCATATTTGTGACTTTTTCCATTAAAGTTCCCTGTGGTTCAAAACAGCAGGTTCAGACTACAGAGTTGTACAGAAAGCCAGTTCTGCCTGAGGTCTAAAACATACCTTTCTATATGGTCATGCTTCTGTCCAGCTTCCACTAGCAAATGTGCAGCCACCGCAGTGGCACAGCTGGCACATTACTGCTGTTGGAAGAACACAGTAAACTACAGCCAAATGTCTGCCAGCCAACCTGGTGCTCATATGACTATTCTCATATTATTCTACAGTTGTGCGAATGGTTGAATGACTATTCACTTGCCACAGTCTCTAAGACTGTTGAAAAGACTGTTAAATAACTAGTCGTATTTGATTGCTTTAGTCCTACAAGAAATATTAACATCTATGACAAAACCAACAGAATCAACTGCACACGCAACACAACTTTTTCAACAAAAGATTACAGAAATCACATAAAAAGAGAAGTAGCTTGGTTTGCGGTGGCAAGGGAAACAGGAGCGGATGGTACGTTTGAACAGTGACACGTGTAATTTTATGTGATTTTTTATTACATGAGATTTGTATGTGTGCATGTGTGTACTTGATTAACTATACTTGTGACTGATTGTAATCACTTAAATAGAAAAGAATTATGACTAGTGAGGATATTTTGGAGTGTGATGTCATATCCTGCTCCCGCCCCTTTTCGCAGCACCGTCCGAACGAATTTCGCATGCTCAAAGTCTAGTGTGACCGCGGCTTTACACGCATGCATCGTGGTACTTACGTGAACGCACATCGAAGAGTGACACGGAAGAGAAGAAAACAGTGAATAAAGTCATTATTTTTGTTTTCTTTGCACACAAAATTTATTCTCGTAGCTTTGTAAAATTACGGTTGGACCACTGATGTCACATGGACTATTTTAACAATGTCCTTACTACTTTTCTGGGCCTTGAACATGGTAGTTGTGTTGCTGTCTATGCAGGGTCAGAAAGCTCTCAGATTTCATCAAAAATATCTTCATTTGTGTTCTGAAAATGAACGAAGGTCTTACGGTTTTGGAACGACATGAGAGTGAGTAATTAATGACAGGATTTTCATTTTTGTGTGAACTATCCCTTTAAATATTTAATTCCAAAAACCTGAGCATTAATGGGGGATGGATTTCCTTTTGTTGCTATCAAAGCTTTTATCCTCACAGGAAGGTTTTCCACAAGGTGCTGGAAAATGGATGTAGGGACTTGCTCCCATTCAGACACAAAACCATCACTGAGGTCAGGCATTAGGTGATGGGCTCTGGCTCACAGTCACTGTTTTAATTCATCCCAAAGGGGTTCATTGGGTTTTAGGGTTGGTGCTTTGTTCAGGCTAGTCAAGCTTTTCTGTACCATTTTACTTTGAAAATCACTAAGCTCTTTCTGATTCTCTCAATTTTGCTAAAAAAAATGTTTGTCTAAGGTGATGTCTGTGGCTCTATGCTTGATTTAACACACTTGTTAGTCCACTTGCGAGCAGCTGAAACAGTCAAAGTTGTTCACTGGAATAGACTATTGATCAAGTATTTTACTTTTAAAGGTGGTATGTGATGTAAGTCTTCTCTGTGTTAACAAAAAAAAATGGTTTGTTTCCATGTGGAAAAAAATGTTTTATAGCACTGTAGGAGCTCAGCTTAACAGAATTGTCCTTCTTTGTCATGTCCAAGGTCTCCACCCCGAAGGACCATCTCAGGCAATTCACTGCCACTTGAACCAGAATACAGTGAGTGAAAAGCAGTGTGTAAGAGAGAAAAAAAGAACACCGCCAACCGTCTGACTTGCTGCACAATGTAGCAATACATACCCTATCAAAACAGTATGCTCAGTTCTGAATTACACTGCATGTACACTGCAATTACACACTCATAAATTATAGAACAACATCACTTTTAAAACAAAAAGCATTTGAATAAAATGGAATTAGCCATTAGCTGGAGTATGAACGCACCCCACTCCTGCCAAAGCAGTGAAACAGTGACCTCTGGTGACAAAACACCCTGAACTGCATAAATGACAGAACCATTTCATGGTTCAAAATTTTATCAATCTAGACAGTGTACAGCAGGACGTGTTGACTATATTTAAATATTATTCATTTACACTATGCTGCAGCTACACAATAAAAAAAATATATATATATTTTATAATAAATAATGAAACTGCAGCTTTCCCAGGCTACATCCTTTTGTTCCCTTTTTAACACTCTATCCTAGAATATACTTAAAATAATCTAGGATTACCAGTGATAAATAGCAAGAACTGATTTGTACCTCTTTTAAGATATAGTTGTTCCCCTTCAGGAACTCGAGCTGCGTCGATTCGGAAGCCCGCGCTGCGGTTTCTTCCCCCCGGAGAGAGAGCCAGGCACTTTATCTATCTTCCTCCGAGGAGGTAGAGGTGATGAGTGTTGAGACGGAGGAGACTGTGGACTCGCCACCGCAGTCCCTTGCATATGAGGAGCTCGTGGAGGTTGTGACTCGTGCTGTAGCCAAATTAAATATCGATTGGCCAGCCGAGAAACAGG
>NW_015552625.1:2973575-2973855 GCF_001515605.1 Sinocyclocheilus anshuiensis | reverse complement strand
TCCAAGCCATCAAAGAAACGGCCAGAGCTATCGGCCGTTCAATGGCAGCAATGGTGGCCACGGAGCGGCATCTGGTTTCATCTGTACGGTATGCAAGATAAGGACAGATTCTTCCTCCTAGACGCCCCGCTTTCGCCCTCTGGCCTTTTCGGCGAAGCGAGAGGTTTCAGGAAGCGAGAAAGCAAGCGGCGCCGTTTCAACGGTTCCTCCCTTGTCGCTCCCAGGCCCATGGGGCTGCTGAGTGGGAGCAGCCCTAGCCGTCAGGCTCCTCATATCGCCA
>NW_015552625.1:2928528-2973489 GCF_001515605.1 Sinocyclocheilus anshuiensis | reverse complement strand
AAGCTCCTCATACCGCCAGTCACAAAAACAGAGCGTTGCAACCCGCACCCCTCCGCAAAAAGAACGGGGATCGGGGCGAAGCTCTCAGTCGGGGTCTTCTAGACCGAAGACGGATCTGCGGACCTTTATTTTGTCTAAGAGGACCTCGGCTAAATGGTGTCATCCGCTTCAGGGCACCGAACTGGCTCCTCTAATAACACCAGTGGCCAGCCTCGAGAGGCTGGTTCCCTTAGAATCGCAGCGTCTCGTTCCCTCGGGGAACCATGGTTACATATGTAACCTAGAGACGTTTTGTGTCATTCAGATACTGTATTTCTGATATATTAATCACTATTTGCTGTTAATGTTGTATTTATCTTCATTTAAAAATTACTGAATCTACCAACATGACCCCAAGGTCAACACAGGAAATCTGAAAAGATTTGTGTGCCTCAATGGGCTGCATTGAGCTGGATCTGTGAATGGAACGGGATAACATCCTTTCAATCTTCAATAGCTGTCTTCATTGCCGTTTTTTTTTTTTTTCTGGTCTCAAATTTTACTTTGAATAATAGTTAAAGATGTGCAGGCTAAATAGATTCCATTTCCATCATCCATCGTAGCTGCTAATTGCATGAGTCATTGTGGCCGAGAGCCTCAAAGCATCCATTCAATTTTCTGAAATGGTCTACCAAAACAAAAAGGACTCATTTATATAAAACCTTTAGCAAAATTAAACATACAGTCGAATCAGAAATGAATGCGATAAATATCTGACTTTGTTCATTTTGAAGCAGAATGTTTTCCGGATACATTCGTTGCAAAATGCAGCATTCAGCAATCTGCCATGGTGCAGTAAGTGATGCCTGAGATGTGAAGGGTCAATTTTTACTCTCACAAAGCCACAAGAGCCCCATCCTACCACATCTCCTTGAAGATGATTGCATGCATATCTCATGTGAGGTCCAATTTAGGTGTGTGAGCACAGGATCAAGGATGTGTCTTGTCATTTCTCTGTTAGATAAGTGAATGAAATACTCTTCCATCCGTACTATTAAGTTAATAAGGCCAGAATGTGTGTTGGGGATTATTTCTCGCGAAATAATAATAAATAATGGGGATTATTAATCTGTTCTCTTACACTTAACAAAGAAAAAAAATACTCTGTGGGTATACAAAAGCATTTACAAAACAAAAGGGTATACAAAAACATTTTTTAAATATCTATTTAATTTAATGTATTTTGGGAAAAGGATATTGTCAGTACTGACACTTTTTTGCCATTTATGTAATAAAATTAGGCAATTTATGGTGCATTATATTATATTATATTATATTATATTATGTTATATTATATTGCTCATGTCATTAATGCTTAATTGAAATGTGTGCCATGGTAATAAAACAAAACAAATAAAATGGAATAGCAATATTAATTTGATTCAAATACTTGGCTTAGATGCAGATACACCAAACTACGCTATTCATATTTGTGACCATTCACTCATTCGCCATTAATTCTCCCTTTTAACACTGTCCAGGCAATTTCCCCACTTACAACAGTTACATGAACAGCTTTTACCCTGGGTCACAATTACCACACAAGCCTTTGGTTCCCAGCCAGAGAGTCATATGTCAAGCCCATTATGGAGCCCGTGATTGAGGTTTCATTTTTTGCATCAAATCCAAAAGGGTGCCTTGGAGAAGCGCTGGCAATTTGAGTTGTAATTGTAGTCAAGATCCGTTTAGTCACCAGAAAACTGCAATTACCCTCGAGATGTATCCGCCTGTGTAAATCTGTCTGCTCTTTCTGAGGCATTCTGTGACCATGGGAGGCTTGTGTCAGAGCTGATACACATGCAGTTATTGCTTTAATTTTAGTTGCGAACATACAAATACTCGTAATGACTTAAACATTCTATTGCCAAAAATCATCAGTCCTTCTTGTTCTTGTCCATTTATCCAGCAGGAAAAGTAACTCTTTGTGGTAAATTTGGTTTGCTAAGCAACGTTGTAAATGCACATACTAACAGCAAGAGTCAGTCTCTTGATTCAGAAGTGCCTCTTTTTATTCTAAAAAGACGGAAAAAATGATCTGCAAAAAGAAAGTGGTAAAAAGAGGGATGTGAGAAAGAACGAAATCCATACAAAACATAATGTATCACAGACTGCCTACAGTGCCTGAGAAAAAGTTTGTAAGACTTTCTGGGACATTGTTTTGCCCTGTCTGAAAGGGTGAAAATGCAATATTCCTCCCATTGTTCCTACTCTCACAAATCAATTTCTGCTGAGGGAAGATGAAACTTGTTTCTATGATCGTTCTATTCAAAATGTAACAAACAGATGCACTCAAGGTAACAATAACAGTACTACTTTACCTTTTTAACATTTCATAAGTTTCATCTGACCAGCATCAATTTACTTCCTCTGCTTATTTCTTTCTTTGCTACATACATAATTCACAGACATCATAGCGTGATGTGTTGGAAATCTACTCAGCCCATTAATTAATATAGCATAACCCCATTAAAACAATAAACCATATTAAATAATTTTATACATTTACAATGTAAAGCACTAAAATAATTTAATTCATAATGAAGACATCAATGAATGCCGCCAGATGTCCACAGGAAGCTTCAGGCCTGTGTTACAAGCCAAGTACCCCTGTAATTGTACAATGTACTCCATACTTCATTTAAGATTTCATCATTTGCTTCACAGAAACATAGACAACCACTAATAGACATCTCGAACGCCTCAGAGAGAGCTGTCAGAAGAAATATACCCCTTCATTACCCTCTTCCAATAATCAGTTCTACCACCTGTTAGGTGCCAGCCATGTACATTAATATTCCTTGTCTCAGTCTTACAGTTTCAGTTACTGGCTGAATTATACACCAGACATCTCATCCAGAATGAAGTCCACCCACTGGTGGTCTGCCACACTCATGAAATCAGTGCAAGTCTGTGCAAAGTTCTTAAAAAAAACACTTGAAGATGATGCTAGCTTGACCTCCTGAAACCTTAAATGGATTCAATCTGTTCCTTCACTCATTTTGGTAGGAACAGTCAAACCAACATCTCTCAATTTCACAGTGTTTCTTGAACCTAAATGGGATGCATGTCACCAAAATGATCACTTGCCATGTGTTTTGCTGAGCTGTCACTATTACAGTGATGACTTAAAGTGCTATCTCAAAGAAAGCGATCTGCAGCCTTCTGTTCACCTCAGTGAAAGCTCCTGTGGAACCTGGAATTATGTCTTTCCACCAGGTATATGCACTATCATTAAAAAAAAAAAAAAGTATTTATATTTTTTTAAAGTCTCCTACACTCACCAAGGCGGCATTGATTTGATTAAAATACAGTAAAAACAATAATACTGTGAAATAGTTTTTTTATTTTCAAGTTTCTTTGATGAATAGAAAGTTCAAAAGAACAGCATTTACTGTATATTAAATGGAAATATTTTGTATTCCAGCCTTAAATTAAAATGATTGCTGAGACAACGCTATTGTTAGAAGAATTATTAGAAATGCAGAGCTTTTATGACAATATACATGAAACAGAAGGTTGTCAAAAGTACAAAGGCAAAAAATGCAGTACCTACACATTTTGTCAAAATTAAGTTTTAGACTATGATCTGTTCTGTGTCAACTATGCTCAAATTCACAGAAAATGAAGTATGAATTGATATCATCAATGAAAATTCAATCAAAACCTTGGAAGCCATGTCTCTCAGTTTCAGGGATGACATAGTTACTATGTTGTGCCTTAGTAAAGAAGTATAACTATCCAATTGAATAACAACAAAACATCTACAAAATATTTGATTCAAAATCTCACACACTACCACTGAAAAGTTTGGGGTCAGTAGTTGTTTTTTTTTCTTTTTTTTCTTTTCTTTTCTGTCCTTTTTTTTTTTTTTTTTGAAAGAAATTAAAGGTGGGGTATGTATTTTTTCAGAAAAACGCTTTAGAAAACTGAGTTGGGCCGAGTGCCAATACAAACTTGTAGCCAATCAGCAGTAAGGGGCGTGTCTACTCATGATGGGGAAGAGAGAGCGCTCAGTGCACAGGACAGACATTAGCCGAGCGACGACAGATAGAGATGGCGGATAAAAAACAAAGGAGTAAAACGTCTGCGGAACAAAAGAAGGCTTACGATAAGGCAAGAAGTAGGACCCGTGTAAATATCGGATCAGCTTTCCAGTGCTGGAGAGAACTCAAGGAGCAGAGGGCCTGTGATCAGATGCCGAGGTTGTTTTGTTTCTTCTCGATAGGTGAGTAACATTGGTTTTGCTTTCACTTATTGATGACATGCCCTCGGCCGGCTGGCACAGCAGATTCCGCCATAATCGTTGCCTGGATTGCGTACGTATATGTGGGGCAGTGATTTGAAATATCAACATTGGCTACCAGAAATAACTTACCCCACCTTTAACATTTTTATTCAGCAAGGATGTGTTAAATTGATAAAAAGTGATGGTAAAGACTTTAATTGTTAGAAAAGGTTTCTATTTTAAACAAATGCTGTTCTTTTAAACTTTTTGGGGTGAGACCCTTTTGGGGTAGGGGCGTGTTTGTTTTGGTGATTTGAAATATCAACATTGGCTACCAGAAATAACTTACCCCACCTTTAACATTTTTATTCAGCAAGGATGTGTTAAATTGATAAAAAGTGATGGTAAAGACTTTAATTGTTAGAAAAGGTTTCTATTTTAAACAAATGCTGTTCTTTTAAACTTTTTATTCATCAAAGAATCCTGAAAAGTATCACGGGTTCCAAATAAATATTAAGCAGCACAACAGTTTCCAGCACTGATAATAAATCAGCATATTAGAATGGTTTCTGAAGGATCATGTGACACTGAAGACAAGAATAATGGCTGCTAAAAAATTAGCGTTGCATAACAGGAATAAATTACATTTTAAAGTATATTATTTTAATAATATTGTGATGCAAAGCTAAATTTTCCTCAGCACTTAACAGTCTTAAATAGTAGTTTTAAATAGTAATAATAATAGTAATAATATTTCACAATATTGCTGTTTTTTTTTCTTTATTTTTGATCAAATAAATGCAGCCTTGGTAAGCATAAGTGAGCATATATATATATCCAATATAAAATATCTCAAGAAGAAGATGATAAGTAATCTGCATTACACAGTTTATTGCAAAATTGCAGCTATGTGAGCACTGATCAATGACAAAGTGAATATGCAGATGCAGGTAAGATCCAGTATAAATGAGCACCATTATGAGCACATTATTAAGGTGCCTGTTGCAGTCAGGCTGAATAAGGATGAGCAGTGAGTGTATTTGAAAGGACAGTGGCCCTGGGGGTGACCCTATTACAATGGCAATCATGCAGACCTGTCCTCAATTTCCTCTGCTGACTTCTCCTCTCAGAAGATAACACTTTTAGTTAATATCAGTCAAAGATTGAGCAGGGACTGCATCATATTAAATAATTATCCGTCTATAAGAATCAGTGTTATGTAATAGCTTTTTAAAAGGAGAAAGGAGTGCCTCTCTTAGTTTAAGATGGGTGGGAATTAGGATCACCATTCTGTCATTTCTAGCTCCACTTAATTTTTTTTGATGGTTGGAAAGCTCCCTCAGGATTATGGTCAATTGCCTGTCAGAGGGGGACATATGAGGAAATATCTCTCAAAATGACCAGAACTAGGTTTATTTCATATAGATGTTGACGACGACCTGATCGACGACCTTCTCACACTTGAATAAGGCTGTTCGTTGACTTATATAGTACCTTTTTCATCGCTCTGCCTCTCCAGTTTGGGATTAAACTCAGGTTGATGTAAGTGAATCTTCCCACTGCACAGAAATTTCGGCTGCCGAAAATTAGTTCACCGCTCAGGTTTCACATTCACGTTGTGTGACACTCTGCTTATTATGTGTGCTCCGCTCAGTCGCTCCACTCGTATACCGTTCAATTATCATATCGAAGATAGAAATTTTAATATTGTGACAAAATTAATTTTGTAGGGTGCCACAAGTTTGTTAAAATTTCCAAAGGGTGCCGCGACTGAAAAAAGGTTGGGAAACACTGGCCTAGATTACCTTACTGACAGGTGGCAGTTCATGAAGCTCAAGACTTGTGTGCTTGAGATGATGTGGTGTATATCACTGGAATTCCACAGGGTTCGGTCTTGGCCCCTTTTCCATTCCCTCACTACTTGACATCATCAACTCTTGCCATTTGCAGAAGTTCTCTGGTGAAAATGACAATATCATCAGTACAGTTTAATCGAATGTCTATCATTTCTCTCACAATAAAAATACCACAAAGACCACATTTTTCTCAATGGTAGCTCATTATGTTATCAAGGACATAAAAGTGTACTACTAAAAATCTTTTTTTTATGTTTTTAGGCAAAGTAATAATTTGCCACAGCATAACTTAATGGAAACACAAAGATTAATTTGTATGTTCAAATGTATGGAAGAAATTGATATGTCTAGTTCACACTTTGGCTGGCCAAAGCCTTCTTCCTAAGAGACAGGTATCTGTATTGAGCTATTGATGGTCAAGATAAACTTGTCAAGCAGAGCATCCTACATAATAATTATCCCACTGCATACTGGAGCTGCGATAACTAGTATACTTGTGACTTTTAACATACTAACTCTGTGCCCCAGATGCATAATAATAACAGCTTTATATATTAATGTTGTTTATCTTTCAGCCTTTGAAACAGAGAGAACGGAGAGTGAACTGTGCAGAGTTGCAGGTGTGGTCCTCTCCCTAGTGTCTATTTTGTTCATTGAGCCAAATGACAAGAAAGAAGACAATAGGCTTTGCCTATTACATGCCACCTCAAGGTTTAGAGATGCCGGTAATATGGCATCCAGAGCGTTTTATGTTCAGAATTAGGGCACCTCTGTGGTTTCATTAGGGGAGGGGGCAGGATGAGCTGCTCTGGTGAGACTTCAAATAACAAAAATTAACACAAGCCCAGTCGCACAATTATGAAAGCGTGTCAAATCTCTGAAGCGTACTGCATTGCCATTTAAAGAAGGAATGTTAGGGATACAGCAATACACTAAAGCAAATATCTGTTGTCAGAAAAACGAAGAGAGCATATTTAGATCATAAGCTATAGGTTTTTAAGCCCTCATCATCTTCATAATAAATTCAAACTTTCATACATCTGTTGCTCTATGTTGTTTCTATATTGTCCTTCTGATACATCAATAATTACATACAAAATTTATTTTAAGATATATTCAATAAAAAAAGCTTGCTTGCAGCATGTGTGTGTGCGCATATATAATTGTTTTATTTTCATATATAGTAAAATACAAAAATACATAAGAATAATAATAATAACAATAATAGGAAAAATACAGGACAGTCATGTATTTTATAATATTCATGCAGGATTAAAATCTGTATTTTTACAAGATAAACTATTCAAGGCGCCAGTGTGTTTTATAAAGTTTATGAATTCTATTTTGAGCTGCACTGTTGCTGTACATTTTGAGAGGTATGCGTGCCGCATGTAAACACCCACGCAAATCATGAACAGTGAAAAATGTTCATCTCTGCACATTTCACTTTATTTCTCAGAGCAGCTTATAAAGTTGATTGATCTTTAATGTGTAAAAAAGTACTGATATGATAAAACAAACACATTTCTGGAACACAATATCAAAGACACGGATTGCCATGATTGAGGAGATGCAACCTCCAGTAATGTGGCTTCTTGTACCACACAAACAGCAGGAGGAAGATTTTTTGTGAAGGGGAATTTACTTTGACTCAAATTACAGGCACCCCTGCTGTTTGGCTTGATCGTCTGAGGCTATATTTATGAACATTACATAAATGCTTGTGTATATACACACATACCCCTCACAAATGCATATCATTTTATGGTGCATATGGTGTCTGCTTAGAAAGATGTTTTAGCACTTCTCCACCCAAGGCAATGCATCTCTCGGACACTCACACAAATCTTGATGTCAATCCGCATGTCTCCACACTTCCACTTAAGCTTCTATAATAGAGCTATAATGCAGCGTGGAAAAAGAGCGAGGCAAGAAAGAGATCACACAACAGGGACACCTGTCATAACCCCAGCAAATCTATCTGGACCAGTAAAGAGCGACTCAAACAGTCAGATTGATTGCTGTCTTCCTCTCTCGCTGCGTGTTTGACCCAGTCCTTTAATTCCCTCTACTTGTTGTATCTGATCCATACAGCCTTCATCTCTCTGCCCAGTGCGCAACAGATGCGATCACTGAAGACTCTCATTGTTGTGTTAATTTATGTGCTGCTGTGCATAGCCCAAGGCAACGTGGGCATTGCAGGTTGGCTGTGCGTATCTCTAAACACAAACGAGATTGTGTCCATGAGACTGTCTGAGGGAGGATGTATTTCTGCTGCAGTTCACCATTAAGCTTTCCCACTTATCTCTAATTCCTTCATTGCAAAAAAGCAGGGATTTTATTACCATCGGTTAGATAAATTAGCACTAGAAAGGAATAAGAATAGAAACTAAAGAAGGACGACAGAGAGAGGCGGATGAAAATGTGGGGGGGAAAGGGGTGACGAGTCACTGGAGGAGAGAAAGCAACATAAAGGAGAAAGAATAGAGCCAGGGAGACAGAGTGAGCAAGAGAGAGCGTGAATACGAGACTGGCAGACACCATTAGTCAAAGCCTGACAGCAGACTGTGACCGACAGGTAGACCAGTGCCAAGCAGGCTGCGGCAGCCTTGGCTCTGATTGGTTCTTCCCATTTGGATGCCTTGTTCTTGATTAGAGTTGTTTTGAAAGACCAAGTAATCTCTAATGGCTCACTTAACTTTAGCTCAACACTGCCCCCTGTCTGTTATCACGTCACATAACTGTAGTGTGTAAAGGCACTGGTATACTTCGAAGGCATAAAAAATAGAGCTAAGGTCCAAGGGGAATAGAGCGCTGCAGGAATGATGTATTTTTGTGGGCCAAAACCTAGGAAGAAGTTAGCATTTTAGCACTTCCGGTTTCATTGTCCTGAAGTTAATGGGTTCTTTGAATGGGTTTTGGTTAAATGCCTAAAATAAAGTCTGTGGTTAACACAAGCTCAAGATATTTTCATGTTTTATATGACATAAAATACATCAGTAATACCCCTTTGGGATTTTTTTTAAAGCTTTTACTTGGAAAATCTTTTTTTTTTTTTTTACATAATGACTGAAAGAGTTGTTGGAAGTTTAATGGTGGTGTTTATAGCCTGTGTATAGCTTTTTACTTCTGCCGATTGTATTTATGCTTCAAAATTCATAAATGTTGTATTTAATGGTGTAGATCATCATGACGACCAACTTTGGTTGGACACAGAAGTTTATTTTCTGCAATAATCCAAAAGCCAATGGAAAAATCCTAATTTTTAGAAGGGTTTTTAGTAAAGGAAACCAGAGTGATGCTATCTTTCGGGTTGGCCTACAAAAATATGTCAAGTTTATAATGGGAATGTCATGAAACCTCTGAAGAAGAAACAAGAAGGTTTAGACATAAATCCCCGAGTCCAAAGGGTCTAACTTGTACTGACTAACTTGTACCCCAAAGGGTTACTTGTACTGAGAACTTCTGGTGCCAGTGGCCCACAAGTCTAGTAGCACTTGATCAATTTCATCCACTCACGTCTGGTGATACACACACATACACAAACCTACAGATGGTGTAACACACTCACCCACACATTCAGTTCTGCTATTCCATATCTCATGTGTCATTACAGCTGAGAAAGGACTTAAAACAATCTGTCTTGATGCCTGGGGCTTAAGCTTGCTCGGAGATAAATTGACTTTTTAAGAAGTACTGAAGAGGAGAGCGCTAGTGTGAGAGTGTAAACTTTTAGTTTTGCCCGCCAGAAAGTATCCGTATTGTTTTTAAGTTGTCTGCATTTATAACATTCATAAAAATGGAAAATGAAAAGTAGGCAAGTAGAAATGTCATAGTATATGAATCAAAGTTTTATGACATTTATTTAACGTTTCATAGAAATATGCTTGTACTATTATAAATACAAAAAAAAAAAGATTATATTAAAAAATAACAGCTAAATACTTGCATGAACATGCACTGCTATTTAACATTCATCAAGGCTGTATGGGAAATAAAACTCTAACCCTGACACAGAAAGATAAAGGACAGAGAGAGAAAGAGAAAAAGAGAGAGAATTATGCACCACACGGTTGTTTGTGGTGCCCAGCTGAGAACATTAAAAACACTAAGACACTATTCAAATACACCAACACACTTTCAGTCATTTCCCCAGATGTACAGATACAAGCTCAAAGTCACAAGGATTTACTTTGTTCAATCTGTGTTTAAGGCGATACTTTACACAGATACAAAGAAAATTTAAGGAATGAGCAACATAAAGATACAAATTAATAATTCATGCCAAACAAGTCGGCAGCATCATATTTGCTTAAATAGCTTAAAGAATAATTCAAAGTCTCTCTTGCAAAGGCATTAGCAGTGTACCACAGGAGGACAGACTTAATGAAGAGAGCAATGGGCCCAGATGAACCCTAGATAGGACAACAGAGAGGTTTCTAATTACATTAGCAGTATCTCTCTCTCTGGGTGTGTGTGCCTGTTTGCTTTCCGAGGTGAGAGAGCAAAAGAAAGCGAGCGAGAGAGATCCAGTTGCATTATAGGTTGACAACAGCCCTTGTCCATTCACCTGTGGGACACTTCTGACCTTCAGTACACACCAGAGGCCCGTCACAACATAGATGCAACCACACAAACCTTCATCATGGATCTGATGGGACACTATACCGCACCACTGTATTCACCGGCAATCAGCTGGCTGTGTTCGACTCTTCAATGACAGCGCGAAGCTCCATGCTGGCAGGACACAGAGGGATCTGAAAGAGTCAGAGCAGGTCAGTAAGATGAATAATGCAGAAAAAGAGTGACCTAGGAACACAGACAACAGAGTGCTGATGAATGCTAGCTATTGATTTTCTGTGTAGAAAACAACTGTTAAGAGTTTATGAGACGTTTTTTCTTTTCTTTTTTTGCATTTGTATTTTATTCTTTTTTGTATTTCTTCTATTCTTGTATTGTAAGATGTTGAGAAAATATTTGTATTCTCTTATTGAAAAATGAAAATGATACAGTGGAATGAACACTAAATACATCAGTTCACAAATCTAGAATCACTAAGACATTTATGTATTTGAAGGAAACTCATATTTCTATTCACCAATGTAACATTTAATTGTTAAAAAAAAGTCAAAAAAAAAAAGACAAAAGAAAAAAGTGGTAAGAGTACAACACAGTTCTCTGTTAATATTACTTTTAAGTTTCTACACATATTTATACAATTTGATCATTATTGAATTGAACAATGAAAACACTGTAAATTGTAAAATGCTTTCATGTAATAAATGTAAGTACTTACCAAGTATATTGGTAAAGTATTACCAAAAAATGTTTTAAAAATTATTACTGTTTGAATGAAATAACTAATTTATATTTTATTAAATCATAGAGTGAAGATTTACAGTTATAGAAAAAAAAAACTCTAGAAGCTAATCAGTTTCTACTATCTTAAAAGAAGAAAGAAGACTGAATCTAACCAGTATGAAGTGAGAAGTGGATGGCCCAGATGTACAACAAGAGTACAAGCACATCAGAGTCCTTAGTTTGAGAAACAGAGTCTTCACTGGAGCTCAGCTGGCAGCCTCATTGAACAGTACTCACCAAAGACAGCTTCATCTGCTTTAGTGGAGACTCTTGAAATATTGGCCTTTTAGTGAAAATATAACATCTGACACTGGCAAATAAAAAGAAATGGGTAGAATGAGCAAAAGAACATAAAGACTGGATGGTAAATGAAAATAAAAAAGTAGTATGGATGGGTGAGCTGCTCCAGAAACTGTTTGAGCAGAAGGTCTGTGAGAAGTGCCCTATTATATATCATCACAAATACAACATATATTCTACACAACAAATGTTCTATTCACAAGGTAGTGAATGAAACCCCAATATTGTTTTAATAAATGTTTAATATAGTAATAGTCATCAATAACATTAAAAATTAAATTGTAAATTTGATTGATTTAAGGCATCTTTGATTAACAAAGTATCAATTTATTAAAATTTATAATGATTCCAAACTTTTGAACAGTATGTTTGTGACTTGTATTCTGATACAACCTGCAAAATGTTTTGCCACAACTACCTAAGAAATTCTTCTAAAATCAACACATAAAAGTCAATATAAATAAAGTGAGAACTATGTTACGGTCTCAGGGCATTTGTAGTTGAAGACTCACATACCTTGTTTGACTCAACGAATTCTGCTCCAAATATATCAGGCAGTTCTCCCAGCGTGATCCTGGATAGGAGATTCTGTCAGTCCAGAATGATGCAACAGATCTTGAGAGACATGTTTGTAGATCCAGAGCTTCTGGCTGAACTAAATGAGGAGCAGAGGCAGATTCTTTTCTACAAAATACGTCAGGAGCAGGTGCGACGATGGACAGAGCGTGACAGCCAAGAAGGAAGCTGGGAAAGACCCCTGACCAAGGAGAGAGATGGTGAGTCTGGCAAGGCTAACTTTACTAGGACAGAGCGTGACAGCCAAGAAGGAAGCTGGGAAAGACCCCTGACCAAGGAGAGAGATGGTGAGTCTGGCAAGGCTAACTTTACTAGGACAGAGCGTGACAGCCAAGAAGGAAGCTGGGAAAGACCCCTGACCAAGGAGAGAGATGGTGAGTCTGGCAAGGCTAACTTTACTAGGCCTTCATGTAATCAGATTAAGTCTGCCAAATCTCAGTCCAAGCACTCTATTACTGTAGATCCCAAGAGCAAACAACAAGCGGTGCTAATATACACTCATGGTATGCTATTGTACTATTGAAAACATTTGAAAACTTTTATATCCAAACCGAAATCTCAGTTGGCCAGACGCCAATTCACTTAATGAATCGTTAAAATATTGGTGTCCAAAACAGCATAAGAAAGCTTTTAAAAGCTTGGCTTAAACGTGTGCTATAAATAAATAGTGCTCATAAATGACTGTTGAAATAGTATTCTCAATTGAACAGAGTAGAGGTTTGGACGCAGAAACAGTATCTAGTGCATTATAACTTAACTGTTCACCAAACAGTTGCTGGACCCCACTGACTTCCAATTTTTATTTTTTTTCCCCATACCATGGAAGTCAATGGGGACCAGCAACTGTTTGGAAACCCACATTCTTCAAAATATTCTTTTGTGTTCAAGATAAGAAATAAATTTATACAAGTTTGGAACAACTTACAATTGTAAACAATTTTAAACATTTACCGTTAATTTGTTTTGGCAACTTTATATCCTTAGTGGAGAATGCAATCCCAGCATGCATTGTGATGAGCTCAGTGATCAAATCAATTCAAGATGGTAGACACTGTGATAGCAAATACATTTACTTTTAATATTTGTCTGCACAATGTATTTTTACCCTTATTAGGGTATTAGCTTAACAACATGCTAACAGCACATGCTAACAGCAAACTCTACTGACACTCTGTCAAATCTTCTTTATGTTTATGTCAAGGATTCCAAATCTGTTACTTCTGAAGTTTCATGACGGTTAGGACGGTCCCTTTGTAGTCAGTAATCAGCTCAAAATTACTGTTTAAATACTCTTTAGTTAAAGAGTTAGTTCACTCTAAAATCAGAATCCTGTTGTCAATTACTCACCCTCATGTTATTTCAAAATCGATAAGGCTTTCTTTCATCTTCAGAACACAAATGAAAATATTTTTATTACTTTATCATCATTTTTGTTCATCTATTGAAAGTCTACCCAAACAAAACTTTGACGCATCAAAAACTACAACAACACATTGTAAATGTATCAAATAGTTTAATCCAAGTCATCTAAAGAAACATGATCACTTTATATGATAAACAGATTTAATTTAGGCTTTTATTTAGATATAAACACTGATCAACATATTGAGTTCATCAAATACGGAAACATGGATGAGTTCAACTTTTGGTTGCATGCACTGATAATGAATGGACAAAAATTATATTAACGATATATTCATTTGTGTTTCAAAAATGAACATAAATCTTATGGGTTTGTAACGACATGAGGGTGATAAACGAGTGAATGATGACCATTTTCATTTTTGGGTGAACTATAACTTTAAAAATATAATCTAGTCTGGTTTTCACATCTGCCTTTATCACTATCTCCAGAAAACAGAAAGAGTGTTCAGTGGCTGCAGGGCAGAGATGGCGAGGTGTGGGTCTGGGTAATGGGGGACGCCCCTGGAGACAAACCATACCAGATGATTGTCAAAGAGCTGATGGAGGAGAGAGCCAGGCGACAGGCTCAGCTAGAAGCCCAGGAGCTGTGGTGAGGATTGTGAGCTGAACACCAAATCCATGATGTTTATCTGTATCAACTGACAAGATTAGAAGCTCGTTTCATTTCTAAAATAAAAACATAAAATATGAAATCTTTTCCTGAAGAGATTTATCATCATGCTTCAGTGTGCCACATAGAAATATAAGATTTATTTTGTTTATACAGAAAAATCATGTCATTCTTCCAAATATGCCTATAAGGAAGCAAAACAATACACAGGTGTGAAAGTTAAATCAGGTTGTTTCAGGAATTTTCAAATCCTATTTTATTAAAAGATTTTCCACCTTATTTTCTGGCATTTTCCAAGGCGGAAGAAAGAAGAAGAAATAAAGCAAAAGTTCAGAGATGCCATCACAAAGGAAAAAGCACGCTTAGTTGCAGGAAAGTGGAAGGAAGAAGCTGAGGACAGGAAGGCAGCCAAACAGGAGGAGGAACGGATACGGGAGAAACTAAAGGTGATTGATCAACAAAACCCTCAAACTTCTAAATGTGCTGCAAAATGAGAATATGCACTAATTGGCCTCAGCAAGATAAAAACGGTTGCCAGCGTTCCACAAGAATCCAAACCATCTGCTAGAAAGTTTAGCAGGGGGAGTCACAAAACAATCCAAGTGATCAATTACTTGTAGGAGACCTGCAATGATGTCCACCTTTAGGGCCTAACATTCGTTTGGTGGATGTTGTTTAACACCAAAGTCTCTGTAAATTATTTAGGTAAGTGTGTGGAACGGCTGCAGTATGTGGAGGTGAGCCCTCTGTACTTCTATTCTCTCTACCTCCCTTTGAAAGACAGAGAACAATGAGGAAAACAACCAGGCAATCAATACTCAATCTGAAACCAACAGGAGGGCAACTTGCTGCATCAACGACAAAAACCAGGGCCGAGTGCTTTTTTTAGTTCCCCAAAACAGTCTATGTACTTTTGTTTTGTCATGTTAGTCTTAGTTGCTTCCCAGTTTGAGGCTAAATGAAACGGAAAATGTATTACACAAAGCTGAAGCTGCTTTTGGTTGATGTTGAGAAAAGTAGAAGTCATGTTAAAATGTGAAAGGGTCAATGACAAATAAGAGCGCACAGAAAAATGAATAGGAGTAATCTATTAAAAACCTATTATTACATTTTAAGTGCTTGAAATTAGTTTCAAAATAGCCAATATCCCAGTAATATTCATGCTAATAACCAACTAGTTAATAGTGAGAATTGGACACTAAAGTGTTACCAATATTCTTATTAACTCATCAAAGTATTTAAAGTGAGAAGGGTACATAAAAACCATGCATTTTAAGGTTAGATTTTGATGTTAAATCCACTATTGCATTGTATAAAAATGTTCTACAGTCTATACACAGTATTAAGTTCAATTACATAAGTAACTGTAATTAAATTACAGAAAAAATAAGAGTAATCCGTTACTTTACTTTTTCAAGGGAAAAGTAATTAAATTACACTAACTAATTACTTAGTAACTAATTACACCCAACACTGGTTCCTACACTGCTCCAACACACAAACGATGTAGTTTTCAAATAAGCCTGAAGGACTTGATTAGCTGGATCAGGTGTGATTAATTAGGGTTGCATCTAAACTCTGCAGGGCTCCGGCCCTCCAGGACCGGTGTTTGACACCCCTACTGTAGACAGAGCTGGTTTTGATGGTGATTGTTTTACACTACCATTGAGAAATTTTAACCAAACTATGTTACAGACTTTACATTAAGACCCTAAAGAATATTATCAACTTGTGGAAAATGGGCATCCAATGACCCCTTTAAATATCATACGTTTTTGAGGAGTCACATGACATTTTACAAACTGAACTAAGTTGCCTTGTCATAATAAATGTCAAATTCCCCGACATGTCATGGGTCTTATCTAACTTCCTGCTGACCGCATTACATAAAAAAGATATTCAAACATCAATAGGCAGTGAAGTAGTTTTGTTGAATCACACTTTTTAAATGTATGCCTTCCAAAAGATATCACTTTACTTTGGGGAAAAAAAAAACATGCCATTGTATACGTGAATTTGTATTTTAATGTATTTTTAAAATTATGTCATTGACCCAAAATCTACATGCATGGTATTGTGGTCAGTCAAAAAACCTGTCAACTTTATAAGAATGAATAAGAATGTTTGGCTGTAGGAAAGTGAGGGCAGAGTCAATTAATCTTAAAGAGGAGATAAGATCCTAAAGGCATCTCCAATGCTGCAGGATTAGTTATTCAGAAGTTGCACTGATGGCATTATCTTTTAAAAGATTAAGAAAAAGAAAATGGCAGAACGTAGGAGGAGTCGGGGCAGACAAGTGTGGCGGCACGACCGTTCTTCAATATTCACACTGCAGATTCCCAAAGAGGCCTTGATGGTTAGCCATCATTTGCGGCCTGTTAATGAGACCTTCTAAAGAAACTTGTCAAATATTAAAGAGCTCATTTATCACAGCCCACATATCATCCCTCTTGCTGGAAATTTAAAGTCATTAAACTTTGAAGTGTTTCTCTCACAATACTCCTTAAGAAATCTTTAAAAAGACTGTTGAGGCACAACGTAAAGAGAAGAGTGAAAAGAAAATGGGTGAACCTCTCAAAAGTTGTTTTAGGCCCTGTCCACACGAACGTGGCTATTTTTAAAACCGCAGCTTTTTCTACGCGGTTTGGCCGTTCGTCCACACGCAAACAGTTCCAGTTCACTGAAACCGAACATTTTTGAAAACGCCTGCCAGGGTGAAGATTTTCAAAAACTCCGGTTGCAGTGTTATCGTGTAGACAGCGAAACCGGAGTTTTTGGCTTGTGACGTCGGCGCCTGCGCTGTTATCTCCGCCTACTGGAGACTTTTTCAGGCTTCTGATTGGCCAACATGGCTTTACGGTTGAGATTATATCACCACCTGTTGGTTTGGCATGCTCTTGACAGTGCTTCATAGCATGCGTTTGCGTTTTCATGTGGACGGAGATTTTTTTAAAAACGGAAGAAGAAAAACTCTGTTTATAAAAACACCCGTGTACGTGTGGACATGGCCTTCGTTAGACGTTCTTCAGTTTTATGAGAAGACACTTCAATAAAGAGCAACTATGTCAGCAAACTCAAAGACAAACATCTCCATACTAAATGAACCAAGAATGAACAATATTTTCCATAGCAACTGTCATGACCTAAACTGCAGTCATCTTTTTGGACTCTACTGGTCTATACAAGGAGTGTCTGTTTTCAGATAACGCCTCATTGGTAATTACCTTATGCCAATAATTACACGGCTTAAGTATCTCAAACAACCATGTTAGTGTCCTAAAGGATTAATTATTCAACCAAATGATTTCCATTTCAACACAGCTAATGAGCCACTGGTGCTAATTCATTAGTGCTGCAAGAGTTAGAACAACATCCTGAGCCTAAGTAGGGACTGAGGTGCATTTGATTTGTCAACACTCTCTCTGTCACAAAAGAAATGTGTTACTCTCACACAGAAACAAGAGGAAGAGGAGAGGCAGAGGGAAGAGGAGGAGATACGACGTGCAGAGGAAAAAAGGGCCAAGGAGCTATATATGTCCCTTGAACAAGAACAAAAAAGAAGTGAACAAGGTGACAAAGAGTGGGAGGAACAATGTGAGTGAAGATGTTATTTCTTCATATACATTTTCATCTGTCAAACCCCTTCTTCTGTTTATTATGTCTCTTGTTAACATCTACAAAAATCTCTTTAGACTGTTGTGTGGATGTTAAAAAAAAGGTTTAAAAATTAATCATAAAAACCTGGTAACCTAATAAATACCAGTTTGCCATGTTTATATATACATATATATATATAGAGAGAGAGAGAGAGAGAGAGAGAGAGAGAGAGAGGGTTATAAGTTAGTCAAGTTGTTTTTAAACATGGTAACTAGTCAATCTAGTCAATGTTTAATCAATTTACCTAGTCAATGTTCTACCTGGTATACAACTGTATAGCAGCTAGTTTGTTGCTACAAAGACAGTCTAGCTTAGACCAGCTAGAAACCAGCTACCATGTTCCAAAACACACTTTCCACAGCTTTTATAAGCATTATATAAGTTATATAAGCTGGATTTTCCAGCAAAGTTGCATGCAATCTATCCTTTCTTATCAATTTTTCTCCATCTGACCATCTATTCTTTCTACTTCTTCCTCTTTAGTACGTCGCTCCAAAGAAGCTGATGAGGAGATGACAAGAAAGGCTCGCTGGGCGAGAGATGAGCATAAGCGCCAGTCACTACGGGCCATAGAGAAAGGCCACGTTGCTAGTCTGAGTGGCCATTTCCAGAAACAATCCCACCGGAGACACAGTACTTTCATTGAACCATCTGTTAATCCAGTTTCTAGCAATGAAGTCCGTCCCAGGCCCGGCCTTCAGCGTGCAGAACCCCCTCTGTCCCGGCGCAGACAAAGCCGCAGACATAGTACAACAGCAACACAACCACTAATGGACAGGTAGCCATTCTGTAGAGAAATAACAGTATGTGATACTGAATATAGATTATACTATATTCAAGTGCTTTAAGCAAATATTTATTTATTTGGAACACACAAACATTAGAATTCTGACTGATATGGAGAATTATTTTCATGTTATCACCAAAATCTATACTATTTTATTTTGTATTCAGCAGACATTTTAATTCCAAAGTGACTCACATTCAAGGTATTGCATTTTGTTAATGAAAAAAAATTACAAGTTAATTTAGGCATCTTAAATTTATATCTTAGAGCATTAAAATGGATATGTTTTTAATTTGCCAAAGATTACACTTACCAGTCACCCTTACATATGTATGCATAAAAAATTCCCTTAAAGTTAAATTCCCAAGAAACGCTTTAGACCACCCTAAGCTGGTTCGTAGGTCTTAGCTGGTTTAAGCTGGTCTAGCTTGCCTCCCAGACTGTCCAAGCCCATGTTCAGTTGGTTCAGCTGCTCTCCCAGCCTTAAATGCTCTAATATAGGCAAACCAGGCCTTGTTGACCAGATTGAGAGACCATCTAAAATCACCAAACCATCTTATGCTGGTCCTATTAAAAGAATTATGCATTAGATCAAGAACTGTGTAACTCTGTAAAGTAGCGCTTTTCTTTCCCATTAGCCCTGCATGGGTGCGAACACCACGGCCCAGTTCCAGGGAAATGGTTATTCTCTGGTTCACTGAAGAGCAGAAACCAAAACAAGCGGGATACGAACGGAATGGCAATGCTATCGCACCGTGGTTCCACGGTAAGGTTTCTTAATGACCTCTCTGGTATCTCCCGTTATCCGATACGATGCATTAAAATCCATGACCAACTGTTAAATTGTGTGCAACACGAATAGCTTGCCACTGCCAGCATTAATTGCAGAATGTAGTTGACAACTACCATCTCGTAAGCAAGTGGAAAACATTAGTAGTTTTAGCGAAGCAGACATATGCTAGCACCTCTCAAGCAGATAACAGATCTCTGCCCTTTTACCCTCTTGTATACACACTGTCACCCAGATCCACAAGGAGAGAGAAATGGAGTGTGGAATATGCAGCCCTTGTTTTGAAACCAGAAACTAGACGACCAACAGATGGAGAGCGGTGGTGTGCGTGTCTGCATCTACTTGTACACGGACAGACAGTAGAGAGAAATTGAGGGGGAGTGCTCAATAATTCAAAGGCTTTGCTAGGCTAATTACTGGCATGAGTCCTGCAGCTTTGTCATGTTAGAATGGGTTACAGTGTGTGACTCCTGGTTAAATGACGAGAGCAGATTAATAGGCTTGTGAGTGTCGGAAATTCCAACGGAATGTGGGCCACACATCAGTCTGTGTGATTCTGAATAGATGCGTCTAGATAAGAGGACAGACGCACACTCATTCATACCCTTACTGACACACACATACACAAGCCACGGTGTCGATTTACACCAACACTGCTGGTAGAGATACATGGAAAAAAACATACTATACCACTTTCTATCTGGCACCTGATGACTCCATTACAGAGATAACAAGATTACAATGGAAACAATGCTGAAATACCTACACAACTACTCTTAATTTGTTACCCTTGTGGAAAAAAGAACTGTATTGAATGTACACTTGTAGTGTACTTCAAATCAAAGTACAAAAAGCTACTTGCAGATAATATAATATTAGCATGAACTCATGACTATAATTAAGTATACTTTTAAAAAGTGCACTTTGTAATAATGTCAAATAAAAGTTGCTTCAAAGAAGTACACTTATTTTGATGTGTTGACTAACATAGTAAAGCACATTTAAAGTACATGATTAGAATTGTAACTGTAGTGTGTTATTCAGTATTACATTTAAAGGAAATATATTTTAAACATACTAAATTACAGCTTTATCTTACAGATGAGATGTGTATATGCAAACATATTTAAACACATGACATACAAGTTTCAATAGAACTAACATTAAATTTGTTTACCATAAATGTTTGTCAGTACATTCAACTGTAACCATATTTCAAAAAATGAAATTGCATAAATTTAAACTAAAATAATACATTTTAAATTTAATCGCAAATAGCATACAATTAATTGTCTGGCCTGTTTACCCTTTTCACAAGGGTAAACAGGCCAGTGTTTGTGAGGTGCCTCAGTTAATATCCACAAAATAATTGTTTTGAATTAGTGTACACATAATTAACAGCATTATAAATAAAAGTTTATAATGCTGCTCCACTGACAGTTTACTGTGATGTCTATGCTGAAGGTATCATCTCCCGAGAGGACTCAGAGACACTGCTTATGAATGCTGCTGAGGGCTCTTTCTTGGTACGGGTCAGTGAGAGGATATGGGGCTACACACTGTCCTATCGCACAGCCAGCGGTTTCAAGCATTTCCTTATCGATGCTTCTGGGGACCATTACAGCTTTCTGGGTGTGGACCAAAACCGTCATGCCACCCTTGCTGACCTCATCGACTTCCACAAGGTAAAAGAGCAGTAATAGTGTGTGACATATGGGTAAATGGATTTTTACCTCAAGAATGCAAAAGATAAAAACATTTCTCTATACCAACCAAAATGCATTTAAAATAGTTGATATGAATCGTTGACAGTAAGGCCAGTAAATTTTGTAAATAGAAAATAACGTCGTTTCCTGTACTTTTTGAGAACAAAAGCTTAAAGTTCTGTTATCATTTACTCACCATCATGTTGTTCCAAGGCAGTGCATGTCCAGACTGCTCTTTTCCATTCAATGAAATTGGACGGATGAGGCTCAAGGAATTAAGCTTCAAAAAAAGTCAACGCACAACAAAAGCATGATTAAAGTACTCCATACAAGGCTGTTAAACCCATTAGTCAAAATTAATAGTGCGCTTCGTAGTCTTTTGGACGGAGTCGATTTATCAAATCGAACATTTTAGTGAAGAACAATCTGGGGCTCGGGCCGTGTCAAGGTCAGAAGGGACACAGTTTGTTCGACAAACTAACCCATCTTTATCTAACGATACTGTCGTATACCGACCTGAGAAACATTCTCTTCATAATATTGCAAGAATCAAGCAGTGCGTCCAATTTTTCCTGTCGTTTATTTAGAATCACAACTTGCGATGATTCTTGAATTATTTTGAGTCGGTTCTTTTTGTTTGCATGAATCGGTCAGGCTAACTCTGAATCAATTGAACCATTTGCTTCGCAAAATGATTCACTTTTTCGAAGCTATAGCGACTCCTGCTGGTCAAAAGAGTAAAACCAGTTACAATCCAATCCACAGTCCTATTAAATGTAATATAGTAATTACAGCTAAATACGAAGTGTCTGTATAATTTGTTTTCTTTTAATACTTTGTAGTGCTTGTTTTACATTATTTAGATTAGCCAATTACAAAAACAATTAACTATCATTCTGCCTTTTTTTATTATTCATTACAATTGAACCTACATTAGGATCTGACGAGATGACTTAAAGCCATTTGTTAGTTAATAATTTCAGTATTTTTGTTATTTTTGTAGACGATATTTTTGTTATCGTCTGACTTTAGAGTATGTCGATTCATCCACTTGGGCATTATGGATCCCGTTGTGTTCATTTTGTGTGTTTTTTAAGCATCAATTTTGGGAGTCCCTATTATATGGACTCACAGAGGCGGAATATTTTAGTTTTTAAAATCTTCGTTTATGTTCATCTGAAGAAATAAAGATAGGGCGACATGAGGGTGATTAAATTATGAGAGAATTTACATTTTTTGGATGGAGTAGCGGTAGGTAGCCTTTACTTTTAAGGTATGAATCGATTCACAGTTCAGTAGGAACCATTTTAAAAAGTCCAGTAACGCACTCAGTCGTTTGCAGCTGGTTGTTATTAAACTGAGTTACAATCGAATGAAGCAACCGTCCTATCATTTGCCATGAAAACTTATGTTTTGGACATGTATTGTGAAGTAAATAAATGATGGCAGAATGTGCCTTTGCCAATAAACTGCCTTCAGTTGTTTGGAAATTAATTACTTTCTTGTGCAGCCATTCGGTGCTTGTAGCGGTGCTTGTTCAGATGTAAGTTTTCATCATTCTCCAGAACAATGTTTTTACTGTGGAGAAGCTCTGATGCCCAGATACATGACAGCATGTGCAGGATTAAAGTTTGGTCCATCTTAAAGTCTATGGATCTCTAAAAGTGCTGTAACATCTCAACATGTGAGGAATGGATTAGGAGTCAGGGCTGATTCCTGAGTCAAACAATGTAATGTAATCTGTACTAAAGCAACTTTCAATAACTGAGAGCTTGCCTGGCATCTCCACAACCCTACACATAGCCTGTGTAACCATGGATATGTATTTCACTTTCTGGAATGCTGTCACAAGCTGTGAAATCTCTGACATTAGTTACATGCAAATGCAGGCAAAGTTGTACAACTGTCAACAAGCGTTCCCGCTTCACGCCTCTGCAATATGGTAAAAATAAATAAAAAAACACTGTAGAACCTGTCTACATATATATGAAAATTACAATGGGTTTAGCTCAGATAGAGACAATCACCGAATGAATAAAAAAGCAAGTCAGATTTACACAGCACAGCAGTGCTGGAAACAAGACTGCCCTCACTATTTCAGGCCACATTTGACATATGTTTGAATATGTAAAATAGATCAAATGACACATAGCATGCTCCTTTTTAGCATAAGATGATTTCCAGCCATTGTGTACCAGAAAACAGACTTTAAATCTTGTACTCATTCTATTAGAATGCACAGTGCACTGAAAAATGGCAACATCTGTCTACTCTCAGGAGGAAATCATCACAACTACAGGGAAAGAGCTGCTGCTGGAGGCCTGCAAGCGGACTGGACCCTCTGTGGATTTCGGAGGGCTTTTCCCATGACTCCTTGCACACTAAAGACTTCAAAGGCAAATCTCTGTAGGGCAGCTAATGTAGCAGGGTGTTCGCTGCATTTCAAAGAACATGGTCAAAAATAAACAAGATTTCTGGTCCTCATGTTCTACCTCTGAGTTACAGTGCCTTATGATCAGGCCTCAACGGAAATACTTTTTTTCCTGTGCTAATTTTTAAGGAAAATATGTAGAATTCTGGGTTTAAACATTGTGAATGTGTTAAAGGATGCAGATTATACTAATTACGTAGAAATGTGTAGACCTTTGTGACACTGTATATTCTGTGCTGATTTTTTAATGAAAATATGAAGAATTCTCGGTTTATACATAGTAAAAATGAGTTAAATGAAGCAAATTATACAGAAATGCGTAAAACTTTAAGATTTTTTTTATTTATTTGTTTTGCTTTTTCTGTGCTGACTTTTAAGGAAAATATGAAGAATTCTGGTTTTAAAGAAGGTACATTGTGTTAAATGAAGCAGATTATACAAATTATACACCGCTGCGTAAAACTTTTAAAGACTTTTTTGCATTTTCTGTGCTGATTTTTAAGAAAAATATGTTGAATCTCTGGTTTCAAACTTGGTTAAAATGTTAAGTGAAGCAGATTATACAAATTATACAGTGATATGTACAACTTTGAGGCTTTTTTACATTTCCTAGACTGATTTTTAAGGAAAGTTTGTAGAATTCTGATTTTAAACATGGTAAAATATATGAAATGAAGCAGATTATACTAATCATGTGCAAATGTGTAGACACAAACTAGCCTGATGCAAAGGAACTGTGCACGGATCCGGGTATGAAAAGCCATTAGCGATCAATTTTCTGCTCTTTTATTATTTATTTAGTCAAATGCATTCATGTAGTGCAAGCATAAATGTATCTGAAATAGAATTATTATTTTCTGTTCTTTATAATAGGATGTGATGCAAAAAGCTATGTAAATAAGAACCAGTGTGGACACTGAAACAATGCATCCAAAGAAAGTGTGACTAAGGAAGGACGGATTTAACAACAACAGGAAAAGACTGTTTCCTCAGTCCATCCTTTAGTTGTACTGAAGCTTTTTCAATGAGAGAGATAGTCGTTCTGTATCTTCCACTGAGATAAATCAGATCTTCTATACTTCTGACCCAGCAAAATATGTGCACATCACCCTACAGAGGGTCGATGGTCTTTTTTATTTGTTCGCAATATGTTCCCACTCCATCTGCCCTGCCAGAAAGGCCATAATGGGACTTTTTATTAGGACGGATTGTCAAAGGTGTTCAATCTAATGTAGAGGTGACCGTGAAATGGCGAAGTTACCAAGATCCCAGTTCTGCTTTATCACCATTGAGCAGGATACTCCAGGTTTCTCCAGCATGATTGTGCTTGTAATTAGTGTGTCCAAGTCACTTTGAACTGGAAAATGCCACTACTAAATAATAAGAGAGATGCTTTAGTAGTTTTATGGGCTGAAAAGACACAAGGTTTGTGGCAAATGTACTGCACTGCAGGTTTTCTCAAGAAGTGGACCTTTCTGACCTGAAAATCTGATGCTTGGATGTCATAACCCAGAGCAAAGTTTGAATTTTAAAGGCTGGTTTTATGTTACATTGTTTAGGTTGTTTTTTGTCCCTGCTCCAGGCAATTTTTTAATAGAGCCCTGGGGAAACGTTCCTACTTTTAATTGCTCCAGTCATTCTCCCATACGTCTACAACACTCGATTATTTTAATGAATTGTTTCTTTATGAAGAAAATGAATCTATATACGTTCGTAAATATCAGTGCAAAAAGATATTCGCTACACATTTTACTTCCATAATGTGATGCATTTCTAAAATTAAATTTTTTTTTTTCACTGATTATTTGTGCACAAAAAGAACAGGAATGTGCATTTAAAAGGTATAGTACCATTCAAAGTTCAGGATCATTAAGATTTTTTTTTTTTTTTTAATAATACTTTTATTCAGCAAGGACACATTTTAGAATCTTGGGGTGTACTCCATAGCTGGACTATTTATTAAGACTAAAAATCTTTTTTGAGCACCAAATCAGCATATTAGAATGATTTCTGAAGGATCATGTTCCACTGAAGACTGCAGTAATGGCTGCTAAAAATTCAGCTTTGCCATCACAGGAACAAGTTACATTTGAATATATATTAAAATTTTTATATTAAATAGTTTAAGTAGTTGTTTTAAATAGTAATAATGTTTCTATATAATATTACTGTTTTACTGTATTTTTTATCAAATCAATGCAGTCTTGGTGAGCTTAAGACATTGTTGAAATAAACTCAAGAACTCTATTGCTTTTTACTGATAAGTTTTTACTAAGTTGTCTGGATGTGTATTGTGTTGTGCAAAGTGATGAACTGCTTTAAAAGAAAGATGGCAACATGTTTTACATAATTACATTTAAATATGAATGGGATATGGATTTTAAATGCAATGTCAAAATTTTCAGCATAATTCATATCAGCTCAAAGCTGGTATGAGCTTCATCAACCAGCATATTTCATTTAGAAGACAAATGACAGTGTGGCTGATAATGTCAATCTCTTTTTTTTTATTGAATATAAAAATGCTGAAAAGAATTCAGAAAATATTTACAAAGATAACAAATATCCAACAACAAATAACATCTAAATCCAACACAAAAAACATCCCTTCATGAAAAAGGAGGCTCTTGCAGCAAGGTCAGGGAAACTGACTGTACTGCATTTTAGTAAATACTCTATCAAGCTTTAACACTACACAGTGGCACAGACAAGACACTCCAAAAAGGGACAAAATAGTGCACTCTGAATTAAAAAGATGAACTAAATGCGTTTTTTATATATATAATTTTCTTTTTGCATTGAAGAGAATTTCAGAGGTCATATTATAAAGTATACTACGATAGAACTTCAAAAAGATAAGTCTTTGGGCTATAGAAAGAGTGTAGACAGGCAGGTGTTTGCATTTATGTAAGAATGCATATTGCATTTTGGCTAATTCAAGTGTGAAGACATGTTAATATTGTTATGTTATGTATTTTAAGTAGTTTGTGCTGTAATGGCAGTTACATTTTCAATTGAAAACACAAAAAAGTAAACATTCTTTGAACACCCGTAAAAAAAGGCTAAGCATGGGTATGATTCTGTCCAGCTTAAACATGGTATACAACACATTTTATGAAATCTTCAATGCCAGAGAAAAGGCACAATCTGCATTTTTGTATAAAGTCACCAAGAGTAGAAAAAAGGAGGTAAATGTTGGCATCTCAAGGCAATGTTGACATCAGTATAAGCCATATGGTGACTACCATCAAACTTCAGTGACTCTTAAAAGTTTTGCACAGGTCCAGTAGAAAGTGACCATTTACAAATGTGCAATATTCCGTTAAAATTATCATTAACAGAATGACCAAAAAAAGCGCATGCGAGTTGCTTACTGTAAAACAACAAAAAAAAAGGATACATACTGATGCATCTTACCTCCATTATGTAGGACCAAATGGATCAGCTCACGTCTCTTTTGATTCACTGACATTTGATTTCTACCCAGCTGCATTCTCAATATGTTCTGTTTACATGCGAGTACTTCTGGTCAGATCCTAATAGTTTTCTGCTGCACTCTTTGCAGTTGACATTAAATGCAGAACTTCTGTCTGCAGAAAGATTAAGTTACAAACGCAACAAATGTTAAAAATATGTATTTACTGCAGTTAAAACTGCGTAAAAATTGTTCTCTTTCATTACACTTTTTACTATGAGAGGATAATTTTTTTATCTTAATTTATGCATGTTTTTTATCTAAGGAAAAATAAACTTGCTTCTTAAAAACATCCTAAATTTGTTCCAGTTTGTGCTTTTGTACTAATTCCTAATTTAGTTCCCCAAAACAAAAAAGTACACAATATTTGAGTGTATGCAACATGACCATATAGATACATTTCAGTAATCAAAGCTTGGTTGACTTCTTCACATCATTACAATTACATTTCAGGTTAGTTTACAGGTTATGGTCCCATTATGTTGCCACTATGTATACCCAGCTTGGTTAATAGTGGTCCCAAAAATACAAATGTTTGGTTAATGGTAGTTCTATAAAAAAAAAAATGATTCAAATAAAAATCGGGAGAGGGCTGGAGGTAAACTTGAAGAAGAGACAAGGCACACATGTGACAGTATCCAAGTGAACTTAGGCAGCTGCGTATTCAATATGTGGTCTATAGAAATGCTGAAAAGGTGGTCCAGTGAATGGTCCAGAGTCCTCTTCTCCACAAAAAGAGACGCAGAAAAATAAAAGTAGGTCTACGACTTTTTCGATACATTGCCCTTAGCTCCCTTTCAGTTACGTCAGAGCTCAGTAATAATTCAACTCGACTTTTTCAATGTCTCCAATCAGCGTCCTTGCCAAGAAGATTCCCACCATCTAGAAGCAAAATCACAAGACACAACATTACATTGAGATTAACCTCAAAACTAAGTTTTAAAGACACATACTGTAGAAATGCAGACAGGTACTTTCCTTCCTGGACCTACAACTTCATTCTAATGTTTATATCATAATTAGTGTTTTTAAATTTAAAATACTTTAAACCAGCCCTTCTCAAAGTCCAGACTCCGGTACGGATCTGGACCAGGAGGGAATTCAATCCGGACCTGCCTCCACTTCCACTTCGTATTTCAAGTGCACTCGTATCACTCAGACTTCCATGGCATACACACACACACACACACAGGGGCGCACGAACCAGTGTTGCAGTGTTTACCAACCTTTTTGTAAGACAAAGCGCATAGCAACTAGCAACATTTTGGATAAACCTTAGCTTTCATTCAGTAGAATAATGTCACCGGTTTCACCTCGGAAGCTCGAGGTTTCACCTTCCCGACACAACTCGTCTCTCTCGACCAGCAGAGTTAGTAGCACATTCAACGGACCAAACCACAGCAGACTTTGAATGAATGAGTACAAAACAGTGTTTCCAAAAACCTATCAGTAAATATGCACAGTTTGTAACACAGACGGACGTTTGTGCTGCATGATATATAAAATAAAGTAATATAATTCACTGCAGTATAACAGCGTATTGCAGTTATAATTCAAGATTTTAGCAATTCAGTTGACTGCGAGTACTATTTCAGAAACAGAAAATATGTAAATGAGATCAGCTTTATAGGGCATTTAGTTGTATAAAAATGCAATACTGTATGTAACAGTTAAGAGAGTAAACGCAAGTACAACCTGATGACGTCATTAATATGATAATTAGCATATATAAAGTTGAATTGTTATATAAAGTTATAAGCATGTTTATTAAAAAAAAGTTTTGTAATAATTATTTCGGACCTTCTGACGTTCATGAGAATTCAGATTCGGACCTTTGAATGTAAACTTTGAGAACCCCTGCTTTAACCATTTGAATAGTGGTTTTGCTATTTTTAAGCTTTTGGTTGCTCTGTGAAAATAAAAGTGCCGAGAGTGACATCTAGCTGTAAAATATATTTTCCATGCAGTATTTTTTTCTTTAGTACATCCCATACCTGTAGCAATGATATGACTATGAAGACTCCAGCCACAATGTAGAGATTGCGTGGAAGCCACTCCTCTAAAGCCATCATGCATCCTTTGACATAAATGGTGTTGCCCCATTGAGACTTAAAAATAAATACAGTGTGTTATGTTTCACAAAATAAGTGACAGAAAATGTTATGCAATTAGTGAAAGAGCATTTTATTGTGCTGTGCAACACATAAAAATTTACAAGTTTATTCTCTGCAGGTATTCTGCTCTCCCAATTGCAATTTCCCTACTACCAACAGAGCACAAAAAAAGAATGATTATGAGAGGAGAGCGGAAGAACAAAACAACTTTAACATGCCCCATTCGTGAAAATGCCATTTTCATACTGACAGATATTAGTGCTCCCATCAGAGAAACTGAACCTTGGAAACTTGACTTTAATTTCAAAAACTACATTTTCTGGTGCGCAGAAGCTGACAAGTGTTTTAATTTATTCCACTTTCTGAAGCATGAACTCGCTCTACATCTTTCACATTTGGAAGGGAACGTGTACTGAAGCAGAACTTTTGCCAACAATGGCAAAGAATGAAATACCCGTCTTTCTAGTACAAATGTTCAAAATGCACTCACCGGTGTGCCAGATATTCTAACATCATATCCACACTGCGTGTTCACCACTGTATCCTGTAAAGAAAAGTCATAGGTTCATTCAAATTAGGCCTATATTCACTGTAAAGTGATTTATAATGGGGGGAAAAAATCCATGCATTAATAAATTTAAACCAAAACAAGTCATAACCTGTGCACAAGAGAAAGTTTTATGGTCAATATGAACTATTTTAGTTTCCAGAAAAAAACTGTATCAGCATGTTAAAAGGGATTCACAGGAAAATCTAAATTCTGTCATCACTTCCTCACTCTCATGTTGTTACAAAACCATGCTCCGTGGAAGACAAAAAAAAATAATTTTTAATAATATATTGGCTGTTTAATAGTATAATGGCAGTTAACTTTTTAATTGAAAATACAAGTTAAAATTCTTTGAACATCTGTAAATACACCCGTCATACAGGTTTGGAATGCCATAAGGGTGAATTATTCCACCACAAGCAGAGGGAGTCTTCCACATACTTGGCCTTCGAGTTTAAAGCACAATGGGTTCTTTTAAACAGTACTTTTATGAGAGTGCAGCATGCTGAAATTATCTTTTATTCTGTGGAGGGCTGCTGTGAATAAGAGAAGAACCTACAGCAGGGTCGCTGATGCAGCAGGAAAAGGGCACTCCACATTTCTCTCTGCTGGGGTTATCCTTTGTGCAGTTAAAATACACATTTAGATTCCAGTCGTTGGGGTCTTTAGCTCCACAGCAATGATTCTACAGGGGGGGGAAACATGTACGTTCAGAACCTGCAACAATTTATCCACAATTGTGCATATGTATTAGTGATGGAATTTCTTATGGCCACCTTTTAACCAGACTTTCACAAGCATTAAGCCATATGCTTCATCAAAATCCCCCAAATTACACCAATCATAATTTACATTTTGGAAAATGTAAAACATTTATTTGAGAAAACATAAAAGCGATGTGTCCACTACTAGCTATCTATGGATTTTTCATTCTCTTTATGGTTTTGTTCAGGTTAAATAATACTTAATTAAACATTAATTATTTAAGCAAGTACTTGTGAAAAGACATGTACAAAGCGAGTAGTGAAGCATACAGGTTTTTTGTTTTTTTTATGAAACCGTTTCACGTATAATATGTATGTGGTGGTTGGCAAGTTGAGTAAATAGAAAGCATTCATTTTATTTAATGAAAATTATCTTATACTTAAAAACTCTCTCAGACTTACCAGTTTCTGGAGAGAGTCGATCAGATTCTGCAGGTCAATGTCTTCCCTGTAGGCCTTTACATTGGCCAAGAAGAAATCATTGATCCACTCCCTAACTTGGCCCTGGAACACAAACGCCAACACCGCAGCCGTCAACTCCAGGAAGAAGATGAAGCCAATGACTCCAGAGAACTGCAAGACAAGGTCAAGAAGCAAGGCGAAAAATCAAAAAGCAGCATTTGACAGTATAATAGAATTTGTTCATTTTTATGTCTGGAAACTGTTTGCATTAACACATCTTCGAGTTCTTATCTTGTACAGATCTGGCACTGCAAGGCATGTAAACATTTTCTTTGGAGACTTCTTTATTTAGAATTGACCAGCATATGTGATGGCTTCAGTATCACATCGAAAGTATGAATACTTACAAACTTAAGAAGGCAGATGTTTTCCCTGAGAGCTCCAACACACCCAGCAAAACCCAAAATGAAAGTGACTGTGCCCACAACAAGCACCCCCCAAACTGGGTCAAAACCATGCAGACGTGTAACTTGTGTCAGATCTGATAAAACACCCTGTGGGCAAATCAAGGAACAAAGAGTTTACACTGGTTGTTTTTCCCTGAGTCACTAAAACGCATTCACAGCTACATAACTAGCAGTGTTTTTTTTGCAGATTAATTGCGGACTACCATTCAAAAGTTTGAAGTTGATAAGTTTTTTTTTATTATTATTTTGAATGAAATCGCTTATGCTCAGCAAGGCTGCATTTATTGGATCAAAAATACAGTAAAACTGTAATATTGTAAAATATAATACAACATTTTACTGACCCAAACTTTTAACAGTGGTGTATGTAGGTAGTTATGCAGTTTAGATCACTGCATTTTTTTTTTTTTGATAATATCAAATAACTGATATAGGAAGTTTCACAAGTGTCTACTTACCTTTTCACTCCAGGCCCAGAAGCCAATTGCAATGAACGCTGTTCCAGCTAGCTGAGAACCAGAAGAGGTTAAGGAGAAATTAAATGATTAAATGTTGCATCAGAATAGTCAAGTTCAGACAAAACAACTGAGTGTGTGGTTAAAGCAGACGATGCAGATGTGACTAATGAACACCAAGAAATTAGGCAAAAGCAACACTGTTTGCAATAATAAAGTTTAAATACACTACCATTGAAAAGTTTGAGGTTCGTTAGATTAATATGCGTCAAACCAAATCTAACAGTATTTGAACAGTAGTGTATACAATTTTTTAACATACTAAAGATAAAAAGCTTTAAAAGTATGGAAAATAAAGTGTTAGACTTAACACTTCATATCTAAAACAGGTCATGAAATATTCATAGCACACTGTGCAGTAATAACAATGCTTGTTTCACAGGAGGAGCCATGTTCAGTATTGAAAACAGGAAAATAGGTTAGACGCTGTTATCTTAGAAACCTCCCATGCTTCCCACAGAAGACACCACAAACTACTGCAGCAATACGCTAGTGTTAATCTGTTTCCTGTTGACGTAAATATGAAAACCTGAATGTCGTCAGGCTGACTTTTTCTCTTGATATATAAAGTATCAGCTGTGGGTGTTCACTTGCTGTGAAATGACCCACCCAGTAATGAAAACACAGAAAGTATGAAACATCTGTGCACACAGCGTGAAACTAAGTGGAACAAATAATCATGAAATGTGGGGCCGGTCTATAGATCATGTCATCTGAGCAAGAGTGGCAGAAAAGACCTTATCTAATGTTAGAACTGGAAGGGTGGCCATTTAAACATGATTTGCAGTGAAAAACGTATCAAACGTTAACTTACCCAAAAGATAATGTTGTAGCTGAACATGAGGTATTTGTAGCAACAGCTGACCTCTGCATTTTCATATCTGTAATAGTGCATCTCTTTTTCTGTAACAAAGAGAAAGAACACTTGAGATTACCACAGTAAAACATCTAGAGACCTTTATCACATATTGTAACTTAAAATGGGTACTAACAGAAGTTGAAATGCATTTAGATGTGCAGATGTGTTACGTCAACCAAATTACGTCACATCCTCAGGATTAGTCAATTGCACAAGTGTTTAATTACAAAATTCACAGTTCACCACGTCAAGTCGATGCCAGTAATACAGGCCAAAGTCTGTAGTTCACTTCCTGTGTGCATTTATAGAAAGAAAAAAAACTTCCCTAAAATTTGTTAAAGGTTTTTTAATATATATATATGTTTTTTAAGGTAAAATTAACTTTTCATACAAGCAAAAGTTTACATACTTTTATGTAGACCCCAAACTGGGGGTTCATGAGGGAACTGCAGGTAGTTCATAAGTCGATAAAAATGTATAAATTCATGTAAAGAATTCATGTAAAATAATGTGTATAAATGTAAACTTAATATAAATAATTTAAAATAAAATGTGTAAAAAAAGTTAATATTTTATGTTTACTGGCATGTCATGTGACCATTAACTGACACCAGAGAACTACAAATATGTTGCTCATTTATTAAAATAAAATTATTAAAATATAAATCTCAGGGAGTACCAGCAAACACTCAGGTCAAAGAGGTTCTGCTGCCAAAAAGGTTTGGGAATGCCTGCTTTACTTCATGTACAACAACTACTGTACTTATACATTCACAACCTAACATTTTAATGATTAAAAAAGTGCTACATAATAATTAATAAATCTAATTTAATTAAATATCTAATTAATAATCTAAAATAATTAATTATATTAAATGCCCTATCACTAACCTGCAGCATACAGAAAACTATATGGGTTTATCGAGATTCTGCTTCAGTCATTTGTATGTCTCGCATAAAAAAAACAGCAGGACTTTCTAAAATTACCAATAAAAACTGCTGGTTAAATATCCCGGTTTAGTGTTATGTAATCATAATAATTCCTATTTGCATTACCTGCCAAGCGGTACCAACAGCTGCAAACCACCGAAGATGTTTCAGTTCTGTTATTCTGGCGCAGAAATTCCGTGTGTACGATTGTTTTCTTTTTATTATCACATCAGGTATGGCCTCGAAATATTTTCGTGCCCCACGGACTTACAATGAAATATATCCATCCAGTAATGAAAAAATCGTAAGCGAATACACACACAAGATGGCTCACAAGCTCTGCCCGCACTTCTTCCTCTTACTAGTTAGCTAAGTGGCTAGTTGATTAGCAAAGTTGTCAGCTCACTTTGTAAAACCAGCTGCCAAGGCAACTCTCGGTCTTCCACAACATTTAATATTCTCGTTTAGTAGATTTTAGAAAGTTAATGCAGGGAACACCGTCAGTACTATGATAATATAAATTATTTTTCTTCGATAAACGCAAGAACAATGCCAACAGCTAGATATTGTTGACTAACCAACAAACTTTACCACCTCACGACTTTTCAAAACATATAATTTAGTCACAATTACCTACTTATTACAAATATACAATATACTAATATATAAAATCTTTACAACAACAAGTTAAACTAAGCCGCAGGTTAAATTATTTACGAGGGAGGAGAGTGCGCCGTATCTCTGCGTGAAACGCAATGCTCGACAATTCACGTCCGTTTACGTATTTACAGTTCAAAAGCACAACGCAAAGTAGTCTATTGGCGATTTTGGCAAAAGATTTTATTCCGTGTTGGTACATATAAATAAATAAGCAGTTATAATATGCAATCTAAAAAGGCTTACCTCTGTTTTCATGTCACACAATGCCTCAGCTTAGTACTTACAGTTTGAAAAAACTCTTAACACACCACACACACACACACACACACATGAATTTAAGACTTGGCGTGTGAGTGTGAGAAAGCATCGGGGAAGCACACACCCGGTGCTCCCTGCATTCATCTTATGAGAGTAATGATAACTCACTTCAAAACACAACCGAATCTCTTTCACGATTATTCACTGGGGAATCGCTTATATCAATCATTTTATTAGACAAGCAATATGAGTACTGAAGACAAGCAGTATTTTATAAATATCTAGTGTTTTATTTGAATCACTTAGGCCTACTTTTTTATTTTATTACTATATTTTATTTTTAATCTACTGTTTAAACAATAAATTAAACAGAAACAACAACAACAATACAGCACTTTTCACGATACAAATCATTGCAAAGCAACTTTACAGCAAATTAAGTTTCTACAATATTTAGTGGTAGCTTAGTGGTGACTGTCGGTTAATGTAGGCCTACATATGGCAGAAATGTACGGAAAAATCAATTAAAGACGTAATCAAACAGATGATGAACACTATTAACAGCAATTATTATATGATGCAATCAAACTTATAGCAAAATGTGGTAGTTCTGTATGTTGTTTCAGGGTTGGCATCATCTGAGGTCCTCTGAGGGGTTGGCATCATCTCTTCTCAGGTGTTCTGGATCCAGACTGAAGCTTGAGTTACGGCAAAAACAGAGAAACAAATAGAGACATAATTAGCGTAGCTGCTGTTCCAACCAAGCAAAATTGATTTGTTTAACCCAAACTAAAGAATAATAATGTGCATTTGATCAATAATAGGTTTAATAGTAATAATAATAATAATAATATATGTTGTAATATCTCCTATAAATATATAACTACTTTATGCATGCAATTCAGGTTCAGGTTAATCCTGCCACATCAGCTGCTGTGCTATAAATTAGGATGTATAAATAGGAAAAGACATAAGATTATTTGCTACTGCTCCTCCTGCTCTCTATTTATCACCTTTTATCTCTTTCCATAACACACACGTCTTTCCTTGCTGTAATACACAGAGTAACTGTACTTGGAAGCAGTATGAGACACTTCAAATGTAGTCTGTCCAAGAGGAAAATAAGACCCACAAGAACCATTTCCTCCTTCTTGTTTATTGCTTTGAAGTGTTGTTTGAATGGATATGTTGAAAAAAAGACAAGCATCCCCAAAATCACACATCCTGCTGTAGGAAACCAAAGCACTGTGGCACAAAATAGCAACAAAACTGGGATCACAGAACACACAATGGAAGAAAAACAGATCAGTACATCTTTTATTCAGTTCTAAGACACTTTTTTCTGTAAATTATTACGGGTTTAATATGTACACACACACATTTTAAAAACAGAGAATGTGCAATAGTGCATATACTACTCCCTACCAGTCCATTCTTACATCTAAATTGTGTAAATTACAACCATATTTATTGTGTAAGGAGTGGGGACGTGAAGTTTCTGGTTTGTTGACCATGCTTTTGGTGAATATTTCTACTGTCCAAAAGCTCCACCTGGCTTTCAGCTGGTTGCACCATGACTTATTTTGTTCTGAGATAGACAGGAATGTTTTTAAAGTAGGGAGTAGAGACATGAAAACCTATGGGGAGAGAAAGTGCTGTTGGCAGGTGTACAAGGACTGTAGATGGAAAAAAAAAAGTGTGGAGACATCTCCAGCAGATAATGGAGACATATTTCAGTTACCAGGGAATTGCGAAACCACATCAAAAGCCCTTGTTCACACTCCTAAAATCCAGATGTGAAACCATGGAGATCACTGTGTACCATTTGACCTTATATTGTTATTGGGTTCATTCTGGTGTTGTTTTTTATAATTCCAGAGGTTTTTTATTTGTACATTAACAATCCAAAAGTACAATAAATATATCTTAATCATGCAAGTCTTTATAGTGCTAGTTCCACCCTTCTTCAAACCAATCGCCCCTGTTGGTTGATCAAAGAGCTGCAAGCAGGTCTTGCTCATTTTATGCAAATCACTTATGTCCTCTTCCTGTTACATTATTCTTTCTATAAACACCCCACACATACAAATAAAAAATTCATAATGTAAAAGCAGCCGGGGGGGGGGTCAATGCATTTTGAACATACATTTAAAGTGACAAATAACAAATATTTTAAAAGTAATACAGAATTATTGTTTAGAAACAATTTTTTAAAGATTTTTTATTGTCTCAAATCTAAAACCAAATAAAAGTGGAGAAAACCGCTTGTTTTGAGTTTGTATGTTGCTTGAACACACTTTCTGATTTACGTCAGAAAAGTGATAGTATTGATTATCAACAGCTGTGAAGAGTGCCTGAAGAGATTAATATCGCACATTTTTTATGGATGACAGGTCCATTTCACCCCTCATTAATCAAACACACCCACTTTGATAGTTGAGTCTGAGTATTATTCTGCTGTAGTCTGAAATTAATACTTGTATTTTGCAGGAAAACATTAAATCGATTAAAAGTAACAGTAAAGACATTTGTGATGTTATAAACGATTTCTAATTTTAAAAAATGCTAAACGTATTAATAAAAAAATCTTGACAGTTTCCAGAAAAATATCAAGTAGAACAATTGTTTCTTGAGCAGCATATCAGCATATTAAAATTATTTCTGAAGGATCGTGTGACACTGAAGAATGGAATAATAACTGCTGAAAATTTGCCATCACAGGAATAAATTGCATATTAAAATATAAACAATAAAAATAATAATAATATGTGTAATAATATTTCACAACATTACTATTTTTAGTGTATTTTTAATCAAATAAATAAATTAATTAATTAAGACATCTTACCAACCTCAATCTCTTGAATGGTAGTGTATACACAGAAAAACGATAGTATCAAGCATATATACTGTATTTCACCTCATGGATGACAGAAACTTTGAGTTGTGCAACATTACTCAGAATCTAGTTTGATGATTATCAATGTTTTCATTGAATGCACTGAGATCATTTAAAGTAAAAAAAAAAAAAAAACAGAAATAACAATAGCAACATATGCAGAACAATTGCATACAAATCTGACATTTGAAAGAACATATAAGGAAAAACATCTTTATTTAAATGCAAGTGCAGCAATTAAATGAAGTCATTAAAGATGTCTGTAAACAATATACACACAGCTGCATAATCCTACTTTTACAATGATCATTAAATAAATAGCAAGATCAAAGCCCATTTAATTTAGTCTGAAAACGTCTGAAATCTCTCATGTTGTTACTTTCAGATCAGATAAATAATACGTAATTGTTCATCCATGTCCTTAGTCAATAAATACATTGAATAAATAGCCATAAATAGATTGTACACAGCAAAATTCAGCCGTACACATGGTTGTCCTCAGACGAGAGGCCGTTTAGTCCTTCACCCTGCCACCAGTCTCCTTGCAGCTCTCCCAGGATCTCCTGTAGGGACAAGGCCGGCAGCTCAGGCAGAGGCCCGTGGTGAATCCTGCTTTCTTGTTGGCTCTCCATCCTCTGAACTTCTGGGTTATCTACACAGAAAGAGCTGGAAGCTGGAGGAGTGCCCTCCAAACCACCCTCCCAGCAGCCCGAGTCTGGAGTAACAGGGGTCAGCGGCTGAAGACTGTTATGTTTTTCAGATGGAGAGTAAAAAAAGCCTTGGAGTGAGTTGGGATTGCACCCATAGGCGTCAAGATGATATGGACTCCACATGGAGCTCATAGGTGACCTCCTGTCATACCTTGCAGCCCAGTTTGGAGGCATCTGATGCTCTGGGCATAGCAGAGGAGGGCTGCAGTGAGCGTTCATGGCTCTGGCCTGATGCTGGTGTCCGTATGAAGGGGTGCAGTAGCTGGAATCATCACCGATCGACATGGAAGATGGAGTGTCACATCCATAAAGTCCATCCCTTTCCATTTCTTCCTTAATATGATTGGGGTACGCTGGTGGTGGAGTGCCTAAAGGCCCAGTGCCAGCACCAGACTCACTGTTGTTGCTGTTAGAAGAGTGTAGCTGAACTGGTGAATTCTGCATTGCACTAAACGGTGATTCGGACTGCCATAGCGGCTTCTTTCCTCCCTTGCATTTCAATGTACGAGCTCTCCTATTCTGGAACCATACCTATTGCGAGCGGAGACATCAAGATAAAGAGGGTCAGACTCATAAGAATACAGTTGATAGATTAGACTCAACCATCTACTGCATACAGATAAGAGCTTTCCTGTCTAAAGATTCAGGTTAATCATTGTGAGATGACATCCAGCTATGGTGGCATAGTCAGGATTGTTATCTGTGCCTGGTATGTCTATTGTTTACAGGCTGTACGGTTTCTAAACTAAACAACAGATAAACACAAAAACGCTTACGTCATCTCAGATATTGACAGTGGTATCAGTGACAGCAAACAGTATGTTTTCACATAAGGCCTTATTAGCATATCACTGCACCTGTTTTATGTGTATCTGCTGATTTTGTAAATGCATAAGAGATACAAACAAGGAGAAAAAGGGGTTGTTTCCTTATGTACATAGTTTAAAAAAAACTACTGTCAAATCTGTATGATTTTTTTCCTCTGTGGAACACAAAAGATAACTTTTTTTTTTAAATGTCTCTCCTTTTTTTTTTCTCCTTCGTATAATAAAAGCTAGCCACGTCCAAATTTGTTTTAGACCCCACTGACTTTCATTATAATTGGTAAAAAATAACTTAAACATTCTTCAATATACACAATTCTTCAAAAATACTTTATATCCCTTTAAATTCTAGTAAATTGAGTGTGTTTTTATACATAACGTAACCCACCTGTATGCGAGACTCTGGCAGGCCTGTAGTTTGGGAGAGATTCTCTCTGAGGCTGATTCCTGGGTAAGGGTCTGTCTCAAATGTGGCTCGAAGAAGCTCAACATGTTCCTTTGAGAAACTTGTTCTCTTCCTGCGACTTGCACTTCTTGCTACAGTACCGCTTCCAGATGTTTTAACAAATGCATCTGAAAAAGAAGATAAATTAAGCGTTAGCGTTAGTTCTGGCAGGTCACGTGAGTCACTTGGCTTTCTGATATTCCTTGCTAATCAGACTCCTTTATCTTGAATAAAGTGTTACACTTAAATATCATTAAGTGCATTAATGATATCTGCCTTGTTCTGTTCTGTTAACCCTATGGGGGTTATTATTGCTGCTCTCCCTGCTCATTCAGGACAGGCTGCATGGATGGGCAGGGAGTTTTTTGCCCAGAACAGAACCATACCGACAAACCAAACTTTAGGCTAAGTATCTATCATTTTGACGATAGAGGACCTGACAGAAAAATGAGTGTGAAGCTAAACATAGTGTCATCATATTTCTCATCCTTCAGTTAGTGAAAACTAAACTGCACAAACTTAAAATATATTAGAAACACAACATCAATTCAATGTATGAATACTTCTTCAAAATAATAATATATGCAGCAGAAAAACTGCAACAGTGCCTGATGTTTGGTTTGAGATTGAGAAGCTTGGAAAAACAAGCTTTTTCTTATGAGATCTTGCATATTAAATCCATCAAAATTATCACCATTCAGTAATGCTTACCAGTACTGTTGTCTTCCCACATCCTGGAGGCCAAAGGGCTTACAGGATTCTCAGGCTGCCAGTGAAGGTCTGTTGTGTTTGATGCTCCTCAGGGATATGATTTCTGACCCCTTCAGCTCTGTTTTATACCTGTGCCCTCTTGTCCCTATCCCATGACCCCCTTTTCACCCCCACCTCCTCCATTTAGAACTGCTTATTATGTATGAAATGGAAATGACATGAGGGACACTCTTTGAAGGCCAGCACAAGACATTAAGCATTCGAACACATCTTTGTCAAAAAAGTAATATTTTTGTCTTTCTAAGCACTATAGAACATTTAAAAGCTTTCTTTTCAAATATCTTTTCAAAATCAAAAACCTTGAGAGAAAAATGTAGTGAGCTTTATTAGTTACTAACATGCTATTTATATATCTTACTGTAAAAAAAAAATCTACCTATTTCAACTTAAAAACGTAAAAGTTCAGTTGCTGCCTTAAATTGTTAAGTATAACCAGCTTGGTTGTACAAGTCATTTAAACTTAAATTACATTAAACCAACTTAAATGTCAAGTTGAATTTCATATAACTTTATGTTTAAATTTAACATAAGTTGCCATCATATCACTCATTGTTTCATATCACATCATCATATCATATTTTACAGTGTATTTATTTTATTGTTTGTTTGGTTACGCATTGCATTTACCATTTTAAACATAATATGAATAATATATGTATATTATTCTTACATAAAAAAAGTAATAAAGACTTCAACTTTATGATATTTTTTTATAAAAGTGATTGAAAAAAATCAAAAATGTCAAAAGATAAAAATAATTTGAAAATGAAATGTTAATTATTTTGTTTCAAAATTATATATTTTATTTTATATTTTCATATACTAAGGCTAAAAATAAACAGACTGTACGCTAATACAGAAATATTGTTTTGGCACATTAATCAAACATTTTGTGTAGAATTACACTTATTGGAAAAGTGTGTAAATGGATGGTGTCTTTTCCTGTAATTGCTCTCGCCATTCAAGCATTGTAATCAATAAAACAATAGACTCAAGAAAATATTAACTAACACAGACATTAACAACGTGCTTAACATAAGTTCAAGCGAGAGGCTGTGAATGGATATCTCTTTGTTTCATCTGATCTCTTTTCAGAAGGAACATAAAAGTAACATGTTTGGAGGCCAAGGAAAGCAAGGAGAGCGATCTGTGGAATGATTAATAGGACAGTTTGCACATGTGAGTATTGTCACTCCCTCTCTCTGCTCCAGAGGATCCGGAGGGGATGACAGTCATTTCAAAGTCAAGGTAGCTGCCAAGCTTGTCAATGCAGATGAGCTGTTTAGATGTGCTGTTGAATTAAACCAGACTAAAGCAAACTGAACCCATACAATCACAAAGGGACCTTTCAGTCCAACATGAAATATAACAGATGACTAGTTCATTTAGATGGTTTACCAGAATGAATCAATACATAATGTCCATATCTGACAAGATAAATATATTAATCAATACATAATGGCATCTGGTTAGCTATCAGAATTTAAGTGAAGTCCAGGTTCATCTTATATTTTTTTGTATTCTTAAATCATTTAATTATGGTTACTGACTGTAAAAGATGCAAGATCACAAAGGTTTTGGCAAGACTGCATTGAATGTATAATCTCTGAAGTTCTTTGAAGTTGTCATGATTTTTTTTTTCTTTATCAGAAAACAAAAAGTAGCATTACATCCCCCTATTAATCAAACACACCCTCTTAGCTGATACTGCATTCTGCTGCGGTCTAAATCCAATCAACCTTTGTTATTTGAAGATAAATGTGCAAATCTTAGAGTTTTCGTTTATTTGTTTTGTATGCAATTACATGGTAACTTTACTTTTGTACACACTACTCTGTTTAAAGGTTCTTACTTGTCATCTAGAACCTTTAACATTGTATCCTTCAATCCTTCCTTTGTACAAAAGGTTCTTTATAGTGGAAAAATCGTTAAAGAACAAAAAAGACCATTGGGAAAAAAAATCGGGGGAAAACGGTTCTTTTAAGAACTTTTCAACAAAAGATTCTCTGTGGAGCCCAGAGTGGTTTTTCTGTGGCATTGCTGCTAAAACACTCTTTTGGAGCCTTTATTTTAATAGAAGTGCATAAGCAAATATATTTCCATATTTTAAACTTTTACCTTTCTGTTCTTATATAAACTCCCTTGTCTAGCGGTTCTATAGGTAGAACAGTAGGTGGCAGCATTGAGCTTTAATAGCATTATAATACTGTGGCATGATTTTTCACTGATACTGAGTTCTAAAATCAGATGCATTCAAACATTACAGATGACATTTTCACTGCATTTTATAGCAGTTGATTTTTAGGGAATAAAATAATTGCTGACTTTTTACCTGTAGAAGGTGGATGTCTCTCGGAAAAATAACATTTTTAACTCTGATGTAACTAAACAGCCTAAATAACTCAAGTGAACATGTAGGGTGAATTCGGGTAATCTGGGACACCTAAGCTCCAGTGTGTTTATTTCCTGTTCTAACAACATTTAGTAAACAGGACTTTTACTATGATTTTAGCATAGATGTCATGTGACTGAAATCACATGACTTCATTGGGGTGATTCCACAGAAAGGGGCGGGGCACTTGTCAATCAAGAAGCTCCCCTGGGAATTGCATGACAAGGTCAGTGACATAGGATTCTGACTAGATTCATGTTAAGGACATAAATCTGTCATAAATAATACAATGTTCCTAACTGTTGTCAAAATATGTTTGTGATCTATTCAAGCAACAAAGTATTTATTCAAGTGTTGAAAATGTGTTTTAGTTTTTTTTTCTTTCAAACATTTTTTTGTTGTCCCACATTATCAAATATGATTGAGAATGTGGGACAGCATGCTTTGGGTAATCTGGGACAGTCTTCAAATGGAGGAAATATGTATTTAGGGACTTTATAAGTCTAATGACAAGGGATAATATATGCTATAATGAGAAATGGGTGTTAATGTGGACTACTGGAGGTTATAACATTAGCATAAATTCACAGTAGCTAGAAGCTAGCTAAACCAGCTAGCTAGAGAGATGCTACAGAGATGGAATCTGCGTATTCCAGTAGCAAGCAAAGGTATCAGGATGAAGTAAACAGTTAATTTAATTTCCCAAATTCCCAGTTAGTTTAGTATATACAACGGTTCAAATCACTGAGCAGGAGGGGGATCTGTGCCCAGGCCAGTTTACAATGTTCACAGACACACGCACACACACATGCATGCACACCCACCCCCCTTCTCCACACACACACACCCACACAGTCATTAGTCAGCTAAAATATGAAAATATCCATGGCCTATAATTAACTCAATGAAATGTATTACAGAATAGTACAGTGGTTCTCAAACCTGTCCTGGAGTACCCCCAGCCCTGCACATTTTGTATGTCTCCCTCATCTATCACACCTGATTCAACTCATCAGCTCATTAGTGGAGACTGCAAGACCTGAAGTTGGTGTTTCAAATATAGGGAGACATACAAAATGTGCAGTGCTGGGGGTACTTCATGGAGAGGTTTGAGAACCACTGGAATAGTAGATTGGCTAATAGGTATATTAATACAATGTTAAACAAATGTTAAACAATTTTAATAGTTTTACATTTATTAAAATTAATTAACACAGTAGATTGGTCATCCTGTGTACAGAAAGAAATAATTTTTCTTGATATTGAAATATACATTTCCTTACTGAGATTTCTGTACTTGTCATTTTTTTCATAATGCTTTTTAAAAATTGGTGATATTGTGTTTGGCATGCATAAAGTATGGTGAATATAGGCTTTTTTTTAGGCCTAATACATATGTCCCAGATTACAAAGTGACCTGTCCCAGATTATCAAATTCAGGCACAATTTTTTTTTGGCACAAAAAACACTATTAGGTGTGGCATGTCTCCTCTGGGTATAATATCAACATTCTTTCTTCTGGTGTGGTTAGAAAACATCTTAGGGATTTCAGAAAAGTCTAATGTGTTGATCTAATGTGTTAGATAGATATCGAAATAAATAGCAGAAGTCAAAATTGCAAAAAATGTCCCAGATTACCCAAATTCACCCTACTTGCCCAGCTCCACCTGTCAATGATCTAGCACCCCCTCAGCACCTGTGTTAAAAATTCTCCGGCGCCTCCCCTGCCCACAACTGATCGTTTATTTTTTCCTCACGTGTCTCACCATTGGTAACAACAATTCAAAACGGACACATTTCAAGTGACACGGGAAAAAGACACTGAAAACTTCAGTGAACATCAGAAAAGCAGCGTGCACATTTCTAGTTGAAAATTAAAGGCCATCAACTGACAAACGGGAATCATCGTCATTCAAGTCAGCAGCAAGAGTCAAAGATAGTCCACAGTTTACTTAAGTTATTCTTGACTGTGTTGTATTGACTGCTTTGATGCGTTGCAATACCGTAAGGCATTGTTTTCATGCTTACATCCAGAAAAAAAAATTGTTGCTTTTGTTTATTTATTTATTTAGTCTGTATCCAGATCAGATGGTCACTGCAGTCACCCGGATCCAGTACGTATTCAGACCAGATGGTGGATCAGCACCTAGAAAGGACCTCCAC
>NW_015552625.1:2909672-2927388 GCF_001515605.1 Sinocyclocheilus anshuiensis | reverse complement strand
GTATATACAATATATACAACGGTTCAAATCACTGAGCAGGAGGGGGATCTGTGCCCAGGCCAGTTTACAAACACACGCACCCCTGCCCTTCACGTTTTGTATGTCTCCCTCATCTATCACACCTAATTCAACTCATCAGCTCATTAGTGGAGACTGCAAGACCTGAAGTTGGTGTTTCAGATATAGGGAGACATACAAAATGTGCAGTGCTGGGGGTACTTCATGGAGAGGTTTGAGAACCCCTGGAATAGTAGATTGGCTAATAGGTATATTAATACAATGTTAAACAAATGTTAAACAATTTTAATAGTTTTACATTTATTAAAATTAATTAACACAGTAGATTGGTCATCCTGTGTACAGAAAGAAATAATTTTTCTTGATATTGAAATATACATTTCCTTACTGAGATTTCTGTACTTGTCATTTTTTTCATAATGCTTTTTAAAAATTGGTGATATTGTGTTTGGCATGCATAAAGTATGGTGAATATAGTTTTTTTTTAGACCTAATACATATGTCCCAGATTACAAAGTGACCTGTCCCAGATTATCAAATTCAGGCACAATTTTTTTTTGGCACAAAAAACACTATTAGGTGTGGCATGTCTCCTCTGGGTATAATATCAACATTCTTTCTTCTGGTGTGGTTAGAAAACATCTTAGGGATTTCAGAAAAGTCTAATGTGTTGATCTAATGTGTTAGATAGATATCGAAATAAATAGCAGAAGTCAAAATTGCAAAAAATGTCCCAGATTACCCAAATTCACCCTACATTGAGTCCATAGAGTACTGCAGGGATTTCGTGTTTTGTAGTCCAAAACTTGGACATGAGATGGCATTTTAGCACTTCTGGTTTCATCGTCCAAGTCAGTGGGCTTTTAAAAGGTTTTTGGTTAAATGCCTGATATAAGGTCTGTGGTTAAAAACAAGCGCTCAAGATATTTTCATGTTTTATTCTATGACATAAAATAGCTACATCAGTGATACTTGGGTATTAGAAGCTTTTATAATGGTGGTGACGGTGAAGTCATTTATAGTTATGTTTAGATATTTACTTACCTTATGAAAATTAACCATGTTTTTTTTTTTTGTAAAACCATGGTCAATTTTCGTAAGGGTTCTGATTGTATTAAGTCTTCAAAAGATGTTTAAATTTGTGTATATTGTCATGAGGAAAACATGCAAGAATCATAAACTTTGGTTTGTCACAGAGCTTATTTTCTGCAATAATCCAAAATCTATTTAAATCCTGGGGTTTCTGTCAAGTGAACCAGGGTAATGCTAACGTCCTGGTTGGTCTACAACAATATGTCATTACTACAACACTCCGTTCTCTCATCACTGGGTGAGTCTGTAGCTGGCAAAAGAAACAAAACATTTCTGGCCATACATGTGTGTGGTGTGTTAGGGAACAACCAGGCACTAAAGAGTTAATAAAATTTCAATTTCACAGCATCTCCGCTGCTGTACCCTCGAGCAAGTCAATTAACCTATGATTCCAGCGGGGCGATGAGAAGTGTCGCCTAATGGCAAGTTTTTGACTGGCTAGTCATGAAGAACACTGGGGTCAATGTACGGCTGTTTAGTGCCTAACCACATTTTTGTCTGCTAGTGGAAAAATGGGCCCAGAATACTTCCAGTTCCAGAGAGTGTTTTTGTCACGTTATTTAATATTAAAACATCACAGACTAAAGAATGTGATGAAGAAATAATTTCTGAAGAGGCTTCCAGAGTCATATTCAACTAGAGCAGCTCTTTCTTCTACTGGCCCAATTGAAATGAAAAAATGAAAATGATACCGACCTGCATCTAAGTTTACATCTATCTAAGTTTACATCTATCACAGAGCTGGAAATGTGTGAACTTCCTGTTAACAACAAAAGTATGTATGTGTTAATGCGTAAAATATGTAATCTTAGCTCAGAAAACCGGTCAGCTGAAAAAAAAAATTGAACAGAATGACACACACACACTTTTATTTAATGACAAAAATAAATACACAATCATAATTTCTTCATATCAGCTAAGAACTTGTACAGGAGATAAATATTTACATTCGGCTCCTTTATTACATTACATTCTTCTTTTTTTAAAATACAGAAGTTGTATACTATGCCTTGTAATGTAGGCTAGTACCACTACATTCAACTTTGCAGTTAATACAAGAAAGTAATTATTTGGCTACTAAAGAATGTGATGAAGAAATAATTTCTGAAGAGGCTTCCAGAGTCATATTCAACTAGAGCAGCTCTTTCTTCTACTGGCCCAATTGAAATGAAAAAATGAAAATGATACCGACCTGCATCTAAGTTTACATCTATCTAAGTTTACATCTATCACAGAGCTGGAAATGTGTGAACTTCCTGTTAACAACAAAAGTATGTATGTGTTAATGCGTAAAATATGTAATCTTAGCTCAGAAAACCGGTCAGCTGAAAAAAAAAATTGAACAGAATGACACACACACACACTTTTATTTAATGACAAAAATAAATACACAATCATAATTTCTTCATATCAGCTAAGAACTTGTACAGGAGATAAATATTTACATTCGGCTCCTTTATTACATTACATTCTTCTTTTTTTTAAATACAGAAGTTGTATACTATGCCTTGTAATGTAGGCTAGTACCACTACATTCAACTTTGCAGTTAATACAACAAAGTAATTATTTGGCTTCCATCTCCAACATACTTTAAGACAATGTCATAAAATCTCTTAATCAAAATATCCTTTAAACTGAAATACACAAAGGTAGACAAAATCTTTCAGTCTTTCACAGGAACAGACAGGAGAGACCAGAGGACAGACAACAACAAAAATCTTGGATGGTAGCAGCAACATTTCAGATGATACCAATTTAGAGCGCATAATTCCACTGAATATTCTCAAAGGATTGTTCTCTACTATCACATAGGCTAATACAAATTTTTTTTAAAAGATCAAGATGGAAACCTTATCATAGTCATTTCAATGGAAAAATAAATATCCCCACAACCATAAAAATTAATTATGTCCCAAATGTGACCGTGTCATATACAAGAAATATATAAATACAACTGTGCATTTTACTAATGATTCAAGTAACAACTCAAGTAGCACCAATATAGGGACAGGTAAAGGTTAACTGTTCTATCAAGCACCAATCCAGTACAGCCACAAAACCAGGAATGAACCATTTCAATCCGACTCTACCCATGTGTTATTCAAAGGTGAATGAGAGAATATCAATCGTTCCTCAGCTGGTTTTATATAATGTAACTTCAGTGAATCTAGAGAATTCCAGCCAAAAATGGCCAATTTAAATGTCTGAGAACCTGTCCAACCAGCCAGCACGGATAATTCACGTTTCTGTGACATCATGAGGTGGAAACACTGAACTAGTATGCAGCAATAAAAACACACCCAGAAGAGCATGTACAGAATGGATGAATTTTAGAAATTTTAGACAAATTGCTCACTTGTTCTTTGACTACGAGCACAGATTACAAGGATCTTGGCTCTCGCTACAACATACACCATATGTTTCAGCTGGGTTCAGGCCATGTTATCAAGTCTGCAAAGAGTAAACATGGACTTTTGACGATAAGAAACTGTGGCCTGTAAGACTGGGGGGGGGCGGGGTCATAGAGGACCCATAGGATTCAAATCACCCTCCAAAAATGTCTGGAAGTTCTTCAAAATCATTTAAATTCTCAACAGCAAAATCAAGAGTTGTATTTAAAGCGCTTTGCTCAGCTAATACCATCTAGAAAATAATATACAAATAACTGCCCTAATCTATTGTTCTTTTCATATAGCTTTTACAGTCTGGCTGTTGTTTGAAAATATATACACACATCTTCATTGTTCACCTTGCTTTAAAACATGAAATAAATATGTATTTTACCAAGGTAAACCATCAGAAATAAAATCTCATATTCAAACCTCAGGGCTGCATATCACTCAGTTTTGATGCTTGTGGGTTTTAAACCCTTCACATAAGACTGATAAAAGAAAAAAGAGAAGAGGAGCAGATAGCTGAGATACATGAGTGAAGCCCACACTATGTTATCTATGTAAGAAGGGCAATCCCCATCCTGCATCCATTGGTACACTAGCGCACTTACTGCCAGTCCCATGGCCATCTGAGCAATCTGGGAGGAAGTGATGATGATGGCACAGGGTTTCGGCACACGGAGTCCAGCAGCTCGAGCCGCGTAGTAGCTGTACATGAGCGCGTGCACGGTGTAATTCATGGTCATGAACCAGCCACCACCAGCGACCTGGTCTTTGTAGGAATACCAGGAGTACACCAGCACAGTAATGTGATGATACCAGTGCAGGAAGATCAGCCGCTGCTTCCGCAAGACGATGAACATGGTGTCCCCTGAAAAAGTGAGGATGTGTGTAAAAAGGGTTCAAATATGAGTGCAAAAATATTTGGCAAAATTACAAACAATTAAAGAGATAATTAACCTAAAAATGAAAATTGTGTCAATTTAGCACCCAAAATTGGGTCGATTTTTTTTTTGGTCCTTACATTAGAAGTCAGTGAGGTCCAGTGTTGTTTTGAACCCCACTGACTTTCATTATAACATTCAAAGTATCTTCTTTTCCATTCCACAAAAGAATGTCATGCAGGTTTGGTACAACATGAGAGTGAGTAAATGATGACAGAATGGTCATTTATGGTGATTTATCCCAAAATAAATGAATAAGAAAAGGCTCACCTAGCTCTGGGGCCTTGCTCAGCACAAAAGCACAAGCCCAAAACTTGCTTATCGGCCCATAGTAGAAGCTCTGATCACAAACAGACTGTTTAAAACCACTGGTTCTGAGCATGTACAACATGAAGCACCCAGTTCTCACCGCTCCAGTGATACTGAAAGAGAAAAAGCAAGATTTGTATGTGAATATTGTCCATCATGGCTGTAAAACCATGGTATTCATGATAAACAATTCAGACCTCTAGTGAACTCTGGGGAGGGGGAGAAAAAAAAGACTTGTATGTTGGGCATGTCAAATAGAAACTTTGCTATGGTAGCAGCCAGGCAGTTTCTGTGTGAAACAAATCAATATCAAAACATTCACTAAGTGGTGAAAGTCCAGTTGCTGTGGGAGATCTAAAGAACATGTGACCAGAGGTCACTGCTGTCATCCAATCACAGTATTCTATTGTTCTTTTCACAAGCATGCAAACAGTTACTTTGTTCTTGCGGTCATCTCTGTCCTCTTTTGAGATGGGACTAAGACACCTTCCCCCACCCAAATGAAACCAAACCCAACTTGAAACAATAACCACTGAAGATTTAAAAACCACATGAAGTGGTAAATCTCACAAACGTGTCATTGGCATGCATTTTGGCATGCTCATGTTTCAAACAGCATTTTTGCAGTTAACAATAGATAGTTCCCTATTGGTACAACCATATGTTTTCTGTCAGGGTTAGGTCATAATATTTATTTAATTATATAGAAACACAAAGAAGTCTATGGAATGTCCCCATTTAGGTTGTAAATGCTTGTGTATACAAATAAAACGGGTCAATGCCTTTTTTCCTTTTGTTAATTGTATAATAAATAAAAAGAAAATAAATAGATAAAATACAAAAATAATTTTATATAAAAATAGTTATTTTGATAATTTTTTTTAAGAAAACAAGCAGTTAGTAAATTAATAGAGTGCAAGTTTAAAAGGGGCAAGTTTTGTTTTTTAAAGAATAGAGTTAGAATAAAAAGTGCTAGAGTTTGAGAGTCAAATAAAGATGGAAGAGATGTGTTTTTAGCCGATTATTGAAGATTATATATATATATATTTATATAATTTATATTATATATAAATATTTAATATTTAATATACCAATATTACATATTTTTCTGAAATATATACTGTATGTGTGTGTATTTATATATTCATAATAAATATAGGCATACACAGTACACATATATATTATGTAAACAAAAACTTTTATTTTGGATGCGATTAATTACGATTAATAATTTGACAACACTAATATTGAGCTACATATATATATATATATGTGTGTGTATGTATATATATATAATGAATTTGTGCTATTTTGTCACTGCATTTAAATGATGTAATATACATAAATTATAATAGTATACATTGTTTTTGTTCTAATACGTTGTAGGCTATTATTAAATAACATTTATGTATTTGACTAAATAAAACCATGTGAATAAACAGATCATTGACTGATTTGTTAATTTATGAATTGTTATTGCTGGTATTGGATAGTGGTGTAATCATTTATTAAATATTTCTGAAAGTAAAAAAGTAAAAAGTAATATTTAATAATAATACATTAAATGGCGCGTCAGCTCTTCAGCACGTGATTAATTCTAGCCAATGAGAGCTGGAACTGCTGGAACTCTGCATCGTTAATGAGCTGTCATTCCGGCTTCAACTGTACCGCCCAGCTCTGCTCAACCAGGTAAGATTTTTTTTAATTTCTCAGTTAATTTCTGAATTTTCTATTAAAAAATTTGTAAAATTCGTCAAAATGGTTGTGAATTAATTAATAGGAATTAAATTACACACATTTTATTTTGATTATCAGTGTTGCTTGTCGCGTTTTTAAATGACCAACGGTTATAACGGCCGACTAGCCCATTCAGATCGTTTTCTGAGGTAAGTTAATCTCTTGTGATATATCCTTTCAAATTGCACATGAATTAATTAAATTTAATTATTTTACCATTTTGGTGTTCATTCCGTTTATTCGTTTAATCATCTGATTTCTATCCCTCCACACGTCCATTAACTCAAACTCTTTAGTTAAACTGAGAAGTGCATGACTAGACTGTGGGTGAGTTTCTTCTCCATTTCTGTCTAATGAGAAATTAGTAGTACAATTCCAATCTCCTCCCATTATCACACAGAGATCATCATTTTGTTGTCTTAATGTATTTTGCAACTTTTTAAAAAGCTCAACATGTTTTGGTCCTTTATTAGAGCATAAACATTAATAAATAAAAATACAATCCCCTTAAAACTTTTGAGCAGTGTATTTTCTGCATTTTTTACATGGCCGTGAATAAATGAAAGTATTTGAAATTTATGACTCTTAATTTATTACTTCATCAAAAGTATTTGAAATGTATGACTCTTAATTTATTTCTTCTACTTTCAACATTTGCAATTATTCTGCATGTGCATTAATAGTAATATTGCAGCATTCTGCAGGTACAAAGTTTTGTTATTGTTAAGGCCGCAAAGGCCCTACACAGGTTTATGTCCACATTTCCCTCCAAAGTGTGGGCATACTGTGAGGTCTACTGGGGCCCTAGGTACACATTTTCAGCTGGGACGCTACTTAGGACAAATAGAGGGCAAATTTTGGCCCACAGTATTCCCCCTCTTTCCCCATGGTGTCCACACCCAGCCCACAGTGTACCCACACTTCCCCCATTATGCCCACAGCCAGCCCATACTCTCCCCACTGTGTCCACACCCAGCCCACAGTGTGGACATACCTGTGGGCATGTTATAGGCCCAAAATTGGCCCCATTGGGGGCCCACTCTGCTTTGTGTGGGCCAGCCCACACTTTGGGCTGTCCCACTCGGGCCCCACCCAGGCCCCATAGTGCGGGGCCCACATGTGCCCCGCATTTCACGCCGGTATTGGGGCCCACAGCGGGCTGCCCGCGAGGGGAAGATTTTTTTGCCCACAGTGGGCCCACACGGGCCCCAAAAGGGGCATGTTTGCTGGGACATTGGATGCAAAATATCTTCATATGCAAAATATCGTCTTAGCAGTGTGTGGACACAACCACCCTACAATAATAAAAATCCATTCACTCCTTTTGTATCCCCCAAAAACCTAGTCTCAATTATCAAGCCATTTTGATTTTCTGAGCAATATGATGTCATATTGCTCAGGCCCCTCCCATGACCGCTGACGTACTGTCCTGTATTAGCATATTTCCGCACTCAGCCAGTTGTAGGAAGTCCGTCATTTTCTCAGCAGGGTAGCTGTAGCGACAACAATGTCTTGTAAGCAATGCAGGTGTTTTGTAGTTGGATGTAGAAAGAACATCAGAGCCGCTGAGGACATCGTGGATTAGTTTTTGATTTTCATGGTAATATGCCACCAAATACACCTGTCCGCACAAATCAATTTACTCCTGACTGCTTTCTGAACGAGGGACAAATTCAAGGCAGGTTTTGTTAAAAAGTTGAAACTCAAGGATGGATCAGTACCCATTGTTCGTGATCCAGCTGCACCTCCAGAAGAAGTAAGTCTCACACTTTATATATTTTATGATTATTTGCGAATCAACTTTGCACTTCCACAGAAAAGAGGGGCGGGGTGAGCAGAGCTCATTAGCATGTAAAGAGATATGCACCGAAACTAGTCGCTGTGAACAGAGCTGTTTTTGACAAGGTAAAAAGGGTGGTTATACACGACCACTGAGACCATTTCAAAAAGGCCCTAAAGAATCATACCAACTTGTGGAAAAAGGGCATCTGATGTCCCCTTTGAAGCACAGCCACCACAAAATCAGACTTACTTTAAGATCTTTCTGAGGTTAAATATAGATTTAAAATCATAACAAGAAATAGTTTAATAGCTATGATACTGTTTTTGAAATCAAATCTTTGCATATGACAGGAAACACTGAAATCTAACTGTGCCTTGGAAAAAAACAGTTAAACTTAAAAAACAAAGCATATGCATAAACCCATATAGGAAATAAAAGAGTTATCGAATAAGCATGTTATAAACTCCTGAAACATTGGTATTTCATATTTTAGAGCAGTCACTCCAATTTATGAAAGAAATCAATTAAATCTGTATGTGGGAGTGTCAGATGTAACCCCCCTTTGTAATCCTTAACATCTAGGCTATAAATTCAATTATAATAATGTGATTATCTATACTTTATCAAATTAAATCATTTACACTGAAATATACAACTGCATTAAATAATATTATGAGATTATTTTAAATATTTTTGAATATACAAGCAAGAAATTATGGTGGAAATTATGCTTTTCAACGAAATTAAAACGCCAGTGCCAGTAGTGAGCGTTTAATGAGTGAGTCATTGAGTCGTTAATTCAAACGATTCGTTCAAACGGCAGATTCATCAGATGTTTATGCATCGGCTGATGAAAATTTGACTCAACCGATTCGTTCAAAACACGCAATCAATCAGCAATGAGTCGGCTGGTTGCTGTGAGATGCGTTGTGTGTTTCCGCCTAAAATGTAAGTGACTTAATTTGCTTATTGAACTATTTATAGAACTATTAAACAGTCATGATGGTGAAAACGTTGTGTGATGTTGCCTAACTAACTGTATTTTAAATATAAAACTTGGCATTTTGAATTTTTACCTCAGGATGCTGAGTTTCTTAGTGTTGCGCGTTTTGATTTCTCCTGGAGAGGCTTGAGCTTCACCTCAGCAGCGCAACCTTATACTGTCAATAGATGCATTATATACAGTAGCTATATCCACTATTCGCCACTTGCTCTAAATGTAGTAAAATCAGAATAGTACTTGCGTTTTGGTGTTTACATAGTTATTTTTGGTTACTGATGTTTTAATCGTGTTACTTGTCTGGCGTTAATGTCGAGCCCTGGAGTCTATATGTGCCAGGGCTCAGCCCCGGACGGCCCCGGCCCAACTTAAACCCTGCCTGCAATAACAGAATCTGTCTGAAGTTGGTTCGCAACCCGCCATAAAACCAAAAGAAGAAGAAGAAGAATCTGTCTGTGCGGTTTTGCTCACTCAGCTGTCACTAGTTCCCCTGCCGATCCTGTAGGTGGCGATGATTGAGTTTCTTCCTGTACAGTTACAGCACAGAAGAAGTACGGCATCTGTAGGAGAGTGATATTTGCTAGTTTGTTAGGAGGTCTCTGTTTAGACGATTTTGTTAGCAAGTAGCGGTCTTGATTGAGCAAATTCATTCTGTATTCAGACCGAACGAGCGGCTACGATGAGGATTTATCATTCTTTACTCAATGCTGCCAAGTTTAGGAAAGTGTTTGATTTTGGTGATCGAGAGGTGGCGCATTGGTTCCCTGGACATATGGCTAAAGGTGCGTGCCAAATACTAAAAACCACTAAATCTGTATAATTTAGTGTTCTTTGAGTGTGTTTTAATCTTTCAGCATTCTTTCGTTGTTTATCTAATTTGGGCCAATCTAAACATGTACTGTAGGTGTCTACATCTATTTCCATGTGTCTTTAGAATCTAAGTTTAATACTTAATTTTGTCCTACAGAAATATGCTCACCATTGTGACCTTTTCTTTTTTTAGGACTCAAGCAGATGAGAGCCAGTCTAAGGAAGGTTGATTGCATTATAGAGATCCATGATGCTAGAATATCCTTTTTATTGCAGAGAATGGACATTTTGAATGATTAAACCTCATTATTTTTCTAAGACCTTCTTTAACTTGCCAACATACCCTTTTCTGGAAGAAATCCCTCATTTCAAGAGAGTCTTGATGTCCGGCCACACATACTTCTACTGAACAAGCTGGATCTGGCAGACACGTCAAAAAAGCAGGTCTTATAATCTTATGCATTTCATTATTGCTTTAAATTTAAACTGTCTTAGTAAATGCAAAAACGGAAAGTACTTAAATGATGTGCTAATAAAAACAGGATTTAACAGGGTTTTTTATTTCACCAGAGTATTCTGAAGCAGCTTGACCGAGAAGGTGTGAGGAATGTTTTATTTACAGACTGTTTAAGACAACGAGATGAGAATGTAAAAAGGGTGAGCAGTGTCATCAGATATTTCTAAATAAAAGACTGGAAAACCTAGCACATTATTATTTTCAACATTCTGTCTTTCAATGTCTGATGTTCCAGATTGTTCCTCTTGTGACAGAGTTGATAGAAAGTGGGTCACGTTTTCATAGAGAAGAGGTAAGTTTCAACTATTTCAGTAGCTTATATTTTGCTATAAAGTTTTCTGACTTTCTTATTCATCTGTGTAGGGCAGAAGTTACTGCCTGATGGTCATTGGTGTGCCAAATGTGGGAAAATCATCACTGATTAATGCTGTAAGAAGAACATATTTGAAAAAAGGTATTTATTTTAGGCCTTTTGCTTCTTGCAGTCAGTTGATTTTAACAAACAAACAAACATAAGGCCTAAAGGTTAGATATTCTTCTTGCTGTCAGGCAAAGCTTCAAAAGTAGGAGGTGAACCAGGAATTACAAAAGCTGTCCTGACAAAAATTCAGGTATTAATTATAATCATTTGGTGGATTCAGTTGGATTGATTTGTTTAAACATAGCTGTAGATTAAATTTTGTTTTACTAGGTTTGTGAGAGACCCATAATTCATTTACTGGACACCCCAGGGGTCCTGCCACCTAGAATAGAGAACATAGAGACAGGAATGAAACTTGCTTTATGCGGTAAGTCCACAAATTTCTGGGAAATAATCTTAATGTATAGTTGTTGTCATGTTGTTTTTATTGTAAGGTGATGAAGTTGTCTCCTTTACAAACAGGTACCATTTTGGACCATTTAGTTGGTGAGGATGTCATTGCAGATTATCTGCTTTTTTCACTGAACAGACGGGAAAGATTTAGGTAGGTTTTGCGATGGAATTCTTAGCGAGTTTTGCGACAGTCTACAAGCACTAAGCAATGATTTGTTGTGTTTTATGAAGCTGAATGTACAGTAGAATAATCAATATTGGTTGTGACAATTTGTAATGTAGTTACGTTGAAAAGTACAATCTTGAAGAGCCTAGCGATGATATTCAGCATGTGTTGAAGTGTATAGCGGTGAAGCTCGGCAAGACCAAGCGTGTGAAGGCCATCACTGGAGTTGGTGAGTTCATTCATTCAAGCCACTCAGTTTTCATTTTAGTGATTTCACACAAATCAACCTTACTTCAACTTTTTAAAATATGATATTTGATAAATCATTGACCATATTTAACCAATAACACATCAACTGTTTAGGCAACATCACTGTCCAGTTACCAGACTACAGTGCAGCAGCCTATGATTTCATCCGAGTATTTCGCAAAGGAGAACTTGGGAAAGTTATGCTTGATTAATAGTGTTTAAATAGCTGATTTGCAATTATTGGAAAAAAAAGCTTGACCTTACTGTATGTATGTCCAAGACTGGACACCGAGCACATAAAAAAAGCACTTATTGTAATGTTTTAATTAAAAGGTGGTGACCAGGGTGTTTGGTGCACGTCTTGTTTTTATTGTGTACTTATCAGAAAAGGTGCATTGAATGTATTTTTTTTTCTTTACTGCAATTGAAGATACAATAAACTATTATTTAAACAGCATTGGTATCTTGTATGTGAAAACCAAATATTTCAACCCAACAATCAAATGGCAGCACAAAACTACTTAGAGCAAGTTGATTATCTACTTTCACAAAACTGCGTCATCTGTTTTTTCCTAAATTAATATATTCATTTTAATTAAATATTTGGCATGTAATTGCTTTGATGTTTAAAATTATAATTTGTTAAATATATCTAACAACAGCTGGCAAAGAGAGCTTGTGTACTGTTTTATATATATATATATATATATATAAAACATCTTTAATTTCTTTGCGTTTTTAAACACACGTGCACTTAATATATACTGCATTCACATTTTTTGTGGGTTATCAAAAATCTACTAGAAATACAAAATTGTTTAAATCCATCAAATTATTTATAAATAATTTAAAAAGAGGACGTTTTCACACCCGAAGCAATGGAAGTACAGGTACAGCTAGAAATACTGTTTTCTTATTCTAAATGTGTTACAGCACACCTCTTCAATCTACGTACAATTAAATGTGAACATAAATATTATTAAACAGACAAGGTTCATAAAAAGGTTCACGTAAATCTCAAGAACAGTGGAGTTTCACCAACAGTGCAGCAGCACAACATTAACACAGTATTTTTGCCATCCAGTACATGATGTAACCAGCATTGTGGGACTGGCTCGTAGTGGCTGAAATTCTGCACCAAGGCTGAATTTCGGGAAAGAGACTTCAGATACAGTACTAGGGACCACTTAGGCCTATATAAAAGCATCCAAAAAGCAGCATGTCATAGGACCTTTAAGTAGTCTATAGTTGTATAGATACTAATGCTTCTGTTGAAGCAAACTAACCTTTCAGAATCCTATATGTCTACTAAACTAAATAGAGAGGTTTTAAATCTTTCTTTCGTCTTTATATCTGCTTTGTTGTGCATTAAAGTACACATTATTAAACATCGGTGTTGCACAGTAACATACATAAGCAGCTTATTAAGCTGTGCCAAACTGTCTTAAACTGCCTCAAGGGGCAAAGTACATCACAAAGTTTATTGGTAAGAGCAAAGCAGAAAATCTAGTAGTAGTGGAGTCGTGCACTATTGCATTTGATGTCCTGGCGAGGTAAAGCTCCCAGTCTGTTTTGTTACTGTAGTAATCATCTCCATGCTCTGAGCTGTCATCCGGTCGACGCTGGGCCGACGCGTACCATCCTCCGGCTCCCAGCGCCACCACAGCCCCGGCCGCCGCTGCCCCTGCCACCCTCACAGCGGGAGAGCCTCGGGTGCGGGACGTCCGGCCTCCTCGGGCACTGCCCCGCGCTGAACCCCTGGCTCCTCCCCTGCCACCTTTGGATATCACCTGATCGTACAGGAATGCTGAAAGCAAGAGAAATATCCAGCAGGTGGCCACAGCCCTGTTCATTCTGGATTACCCTGAGAATGGAAGAAAAGCATGGAGATGATTCAGACGAAAATAAACCCTCAGAATATATGTAAAAGCTCTGCTGAACTTCTTTGTATCTACTTATTTTACACGATATTACAGCAGCTTCTAATTGTATTTGGACACTTTAAGGTGTTTTACAAAACACTTAAAATGTACGAATGCCACTGCATTATCAGTGGTTTTCAACCGGAGGTCTGGGACCCACTAGGGGGCTTCAAAATGACTTCAAAGGATTTAAAATGGGCCAAACATCAATTTTAATTCATCCCCTCAAAAACATTTTAATTTTTTAAACAATCGTAAAATCCTTATCCAATAATCTAAAAATAACAGAAAAAGTCATGGGGCAGTTGAATGATGTTTTGGACAATAGGGGGCCTTGGAGAAAAAAGGTTCAGAACCACTGTATTAGATAAAATATTTAAAACTCCCAAAAGTAATTGGAGACTTTGTTGTTTGTCATACTTCGTGGAACTGGTGCATAGTTCATGTGATTAATTACACCTGTAAACTCGAGGGGAATGTTGCAGTGTAAAGAATGCTACTTATTTCAACTGGAGGAAAAAAGTTAAAATGCTACAGAAAAAAAAAACTTTATTTTGCTTACCATTATTACACTGCATTTCATTTTACTGTAAAAATATAAATAACTTTGACATATTCCTCCTATATTTACCACTTTAAATCCATATTGCTCGCCGTTGACTGTTTTACTAAAGCCGCCCGCTGGCGGTGAGCCCGGGTGCGAGGGTCCGTTCATCGCTGCTTGCAGCTTTAATTTACTTCTTGTTTTCTTATCTGGCTATTACCAGAATTTCTTAAGCAATGTATCAAATGTATTTTATACTTGATTTAAAATTTGCTTTCTAATTTTTGTTAACAGTTATATGTTTTACATGTCATTTTTTATTTATTTATTAATTCATTCATTCATATCGAATTATTTGTCGTGTTTTACCCTATAGTATTTTGTGTGGGTAACCTCATTTTTATATTTCATTGTCAGAGCATTTATTATGGTAAAATAATAAATTAAATAATAGGCCTACATTAAAAAATAAAGTTTATAACTTCCCATTTCATTTACAGATCACACTTGGATTGATTTTTTTCTCAAATATAAGGACATCCATTAATGAATCAACAGTTGACACAAGTTAGGCTACTTAAGTGTCAAATTGCAAAGTATAGGGTAAGTGTTTTACAAAAATTGGTATTTTGTTGTGTGTGTTATGGTTCAATAAGTTTGCTCAAAGATTACTGTGTGTCTCCATACGCAGGGCCGTTTTAACCATAGGGCTAGGCGGGGCTGAAGCCCCGGGGCCCGAGCAAGGAGGGGGCCCGTGATTGGCTGTGGAGTAGATTGACTGGAGCGCCTATCGCCAAAGCCACCACGCCCCCCACTTATTAGCGCTGTTATTTAGTTGAGCTTTCCCGTAAATTCCATGCATTACCATTTGAGATTGAAACGTAAAGTCTGAATTTGGTTTACCAATCAAATGCATTTATTCTATATTTGACTTTTGAACGATATGCGCAGTATCTATCAGGTGATTGCTGCCCAGTATGTCTGCATTCACCTCTCTTCACTTTGTTCTGGAGTAATCTGGAAATGGTCGCGCAAAGAACAACATTCAATAAGTAAAAATGTCAGCAATTCTAAAAGAGAGAGGGGCTCAAAAAAAATATATATATATATATATATATATATATATATATCATTATTGTGATGGGGGGCCCTGCAGTAAGTCATAGCCCCGGGGCCCAGTGCGGTCTTAATGCGGCCCTGTCCATACGTGTATAGATATAATACTAGCAGACACCAAAGAAAAACATACTGATGATGGCTGATGAGTTCATATTTTTAATAAATAGATTAAACTGGTTTAGTTTTAATCATGCTTTAAAATGTGCTATTTACTGTCGTGTGTTTAATGAAGCGATGAAATGGCAAATCAAGCTATTCTCCAACTAGGTCACTAGAAATACAGCCATTTACGGCTCACAATATCTGCTAGAGAGGTCAGAAGACTATATTTCCTTAATCTTGTGTTATTCTTACTTTACGAGAGACGCTTAATACAATATATGAGGAGAAAAATACGATGTACACAGCGTTTGCCTGGTCATAAATTCAAAATGGTCACGAAATCAATCATTCATTTTGGTTTTTTAGAACACGTAAATTCAACCCATTATTGTCATTTGCAGCCTCTATGAGACACAGATATGTCTAATAATATGACGGTATTCACGCGACGTCGACTGATGTTCGCACAAACACAAGGCGTTTCTGTGGATTCTCGCGAATGTGTCCATGTAGTAGTATGTGTATTATTGGGTTTATGGATACTACTGCAACAACCCGTCATTATGCATGTTCAAATTCATGTTCTTTAGTCATATCGAGGTACTTACCTCCGATTGTGCCCGTGTCCACAGAATATCCCACTATATCTCACTATCATGTGTGAGATCAAATAAAATGCAAACGTTATGTAAGGCAGCACTGCTCGTAGTGTGTGTGCTGCTGCTGGAGATGAATTAAAACATGGCAGGCGTAGTCATCAGGTTTGCTGCTGTAGTAAAAAGAAAGAAAAGCAGCTGAATGCATTTAGATTAATATTATGTTGTTTAAAGGCTTTTCAAAAAGATGAACTATAAGATTTTAAAATACAGCCTAATTTATAAATGCTTGAAGACACACAATGTGGAAATCCAGTCTATGGACATGAGCAAATTTATGAACTGTGGCAATAAATTGAATGTTTATTCATGACCCCTCACACCCTCACATCTCTTTGAACTGTTGCCATCTGGTCGACGCTACAGAGCACTGAGCACCAGAACGACCAGACACAGGAACAGTTTCTTCCCTCAGGCAATCCATCTCATGAACACCTGACAATAACTGTGGAACACACACTATTTATACACTCATACACTTATTTATCTAACACTCATACTCAGTCTACAGCTAAAATTTGCGCATAATATACAGTACCTGTACATACAAAACGGTCTATTGTAATATACCTGCACATACAATTGTCGATTTATATATTTTTATTCCTTATTTACTTGTTCTATTTTTTTATTTTTATTATCTGTGTTTTTTGTTCTGTCACTGTCATTCTGTTACACTGTGGAAGCTTCTGTCACGAAAACAAATTCCTCGTATGTGTAAACATACCTGGCAATAAAGCTCATTCTGATTCTGATTCTGATTCTGATTCTGATGTATGGATATGTCATGGAATGCTCTCACTCGGAATACAGTCTAGAACGTGTCGCAGACCAGGTAGTCTTGAACACAAGTACAGGTCTGGGTATCTGTGAATATTTTATACTCGATCCAAATCCATCTTTGATCTTGTTTTGTAAATGTTCAGGTGATTCTGCATGCTTTAAATGTTCAGTCATTTTGCCTGTAAATGTATTACTGATCATGAACATGGGTGATGAGAGCACAAACATATCCTCCTGAGAACCAGAAATAAAAAGCTTTGTGAATTTAGTATTTTTTCATGTCATTACATTGTTTAGAGCATAAGAACAAAATGGTAAAATAACATTTTTGAAAAATGATATTTCATTCATATGTTATGCTTTGTCCTCTGTAGAGGACACCAGGACTCAGCTTTTCTAAAAATAAAACGACAAGAATAGACATGAAAAGGCAAAAACAATGGGAATAAAAATTGTTAAAAAAATCAATCAATTTTTTATGTTTCAGGATTTGTTTTTGTATACCAAACTTTAAGGATGGTTCTCAACTATGTTATAAAATATATAACAAAATGATTTGATATACCATTTTGCTTTATGCAATATGTGTTTAAAAATTCAATTTTCCCATTAAGCACAATACACTGTATCTAATTTGCATATTAAAGTGCTGTTGGGACAGCATGTTGAAAAAAGAAGTGTAATAATGGGAGTAGTAATTGGCCAGATTTTCATAATAATATCTAATATTTCATAAGAATATTGATATATAATTTGT
>NW_015552625.1:2873050-2909653 GCF_001515605.1 Sinocyclocheilus anshuiensis | reverse complement strand
CTAAACTATGTTATGAAAGATATAACAGAATGATTTGATATACTATTTTACTTTATGCAATATGTGTGTAAAATGTCCATAATTTGGTATTCCCATTCTATACAATTAATCTATATATTGCATTTAATTTGCATATGAATGTGTTCTTGGGCAAACCATAATGAAAAAATAAGTGTTATAATGGGAGTAATAATTGGCCAGATTTTCATAATAATATCTAATATTTCATAAGAATATTGATATATAATTTGTCTCCCAAAATGCATAATAAACATGCTTTTAGTCCTGTGTACTCTACAGTGGACATGTATGAAATTATGTCCTGTTTCATAACAGGAAGTCATATTTTGATTATGAAGCCCCATAAAATTTTCCTGAGATGTTGATTTATGACAAACAATTTGAAAATTAATCAGATTTAAATTATAATTACAAAATATTATCATATTTCTATAAGGATGTACAATTTTATCACTTAATTAATGTCAGCCATTTTTCAAAAAAGCCAAGAAGAGGGAGTGGCCATGCTGAAACATCCAATCATTTGGTATCTCTGGAAAGCCCTGAATGTGCTCTTAAAACTGTGACATGTGAGGTCTCAGAGAAATTCACTCAAATATAATGTCCACCACAGAGGCAAAAACTCCATAGCTGGGGCTCAGGAGGATGGATGGTATGGTTGTTCTTTTTTCATAGCTGTATCTAGAATCACAAACATTGTCCAAATTGTGGTACTAAACAAGACTCGGTAAGGAAAACCATATTGTAGTTAATATAAAGCAATATAGATAGCTTTCATGCATGGTAACTCATGATGTGGTCACAAAAACATCAAAACGCAAAAAGTGTTTTCAATTAAGTGCCGTATTGCTTTTATTTGTTACAGAATACAAAGACGAAAACAATGCTGCTGGTGAGACATTTAATTTGATTTGACAAATAACTGAACAAACCATATTCTACTTCCAGGTGTCAACATACTCTATACTCTGAATAGAGTATAATCCGTCTTCTTTGTTATTTTCCAGTAACCAGTTGTCATGCTGTATAAATCCAGTGCTAATTTCATCATTAAATGTTAAATTGATTGGAAATTATATTATTCAGAAATATATATATTTTTATTTTTTTTTGGAAATGTACTGACAAATAAGGACTAAAATAATTAGCTCACCTGCTACATCTAATATCTTACTATTGACATTTTATTCATATTATTATTCAATATTAATATATACTACTATTTAAACGTTTGGGGTCATATATGTTGAAAGAAATGGATGCTTTTATTTAGTTAGGATGTCAAAAGCTACAGTAAAGACATTTAATTTTACAAAAGACTTCTATTTCAAATAAATGCTGTTCTTTTGACCTTTCCATTCATGAAAGAAGCCTGACAACGATTAAACAGCACAACCATTTTTTAAACATAGATATTTATAAGAAATATTTCTTGAGCACCAAATCACATATTAAAATAAGTTCTGAAAACCCCAACCTTTTGAAAGGTAGTGTATTGTAAATAGTGTTTTACTTTTAAAAGCATTTACACATGATTTGATACTCTCTGTCTTACTATCATGCTTTGACCAGCAGGTAGCGCCACAGTTACTATATTCTCTTACCTCCATCACAGTGCTTCCACAGATTTAAACAATAAAAGTTTTTCATTTAATGGACATTTCCACATAGAATAATGGAAGGCAAGAACTTAGTCATAATCATTATGCTTTGCTGATGGGAAAACAAAAACCAAAGAGCAGTTAACTATTATAAAATATCCCACAATCTTTCTCTATATATAAAAAGTTCTTAAATCTATTGAGCAAACTACTACAGCATTTAAGTGAGGTGTTAAAAATTAAAGGAAGACATGATTTTTCTGAAATGTATTACCCAGTTCTGATATACAAGGACAAAAATAAAATACTGTTGCTAAAAAATTCCCTATTTTTAATCTTTACTTGGCTGTCGAATTTATACCCAAGAGTATTTAAAATGTCTGTTTGGGGTCCTTTAGTCCACTGCACCGGTGGTGCGAGAACAACAGCCCGGGTGGCGCAGAAACCCCAACAACCCCTTTTTTCTCCTCTGGGTCGACCCTGAGCTGTGCTGGGATGTTGTGGTGTTCTGGCGCGAGAGCTTTGATGCTAATCCCTTAGTTTCTTTGATCTGTATCTCTAGATGTTTCTGAATTGCAAGGCCGAGTTCCTCAGGATCGACCGAGGCTCCATACACCTCCCAGGTCATGCCCTCCGCATCCCATTTCACCTCCCTCACAGGAGACTTTTGACTCTTTGACGCCACTTTGCCACTCGCATTCGTCTTCTCCTCAACCAGGCACACTTCTGGGAACACGTGCTGGGGCTGTTCCTCAGAGTCCTGACCTACTTGCACTCCTACATCTCTCCGTTCTTCTTCTGTGGTCATGGTCCCCGCTTCCCTCTTGGACGTTTCATCCACCCGCTGTTGGGTGCCAACTGGATGCAGCGGAGCAGGCCAAGAGCAGTCCGGATTGCAGCAGCGGAGGAGTCGCTTACCGTCCAATCCGGTCTCGCTGACAGAAGAGATGAGCCGAGGGAGAGCGAGCAGGTTGCCTGTTGATACTTGGCCCTTGTAGTTCTCCATTCCTATCAAGTGTGGAAGCAGCTGGGCCGGGGCAGGAATTGGTTGCGGGTGGCAGTATGCCGCAAAAGTGTCCTCGACGGCTCCATGGTGGAAGTGTGAGTTACAACAAACAGATTCTTTGAATTTGGGGCAGGTGGCTTCTGGAATGACTTCACAGATCTGAATGAAGCCATGTTTGGCTGGTTGAGTTGGGCTGCCCGATCCGCTACTTCCTGCTCTAGTGGACGTGGTCATTGTATTGTTCTGCTGAAGTGGCATGGCCTGTTTACACACTAAAGAAGGAAACGACTGCGCACAAACATCCTGGTCTCGTCCTTGGCAAAATGACGCACCCGTTTCACAGTAGAGAGGAGAAGCTGCGGCCTCTTTAAAAATCTGCAAGCTGTCTGAGTGGCTTCTTTGTATTGATAAGAGACTGTGGTCTTGTAGGACCTTGTGAGGAGATAAGACATGTTCCCTGTGCACTGTCAGCGAACCCCTACATGTGTGTTTATTCTGATGGCTCACTGGCTGTAAACACACACCGTCAGACACGTGGGTCTCAGAAATACAGTGACCACTTGTATCGTGTTGATCAATCTGGCTGCTGTTGAGGTCTTTTGGGGAGTATGATGCTTCATTGGAGCTCTTCAGGGGTACATCTTCAGGCTTCACCTCTGCTGAACTGTACTCAACTGTGACAACAGGGTCTGAGGGGATTGTGCCCCCTGATGGGAGTGACACAGTGTGCCCAGCCTCTGCCATTGGATATCTGCTGGATTTAAATGGGAAAAAAGTGTTGGTTACACTTTATTTTGATTATCCACTTTAGAAATTCTATTGACTATTAGTAAATTTGCCACTACATGTCAACTAACTCTCATTAGAGTATTAGTAGCATACTGTTAGGTTAGTAGGGTTAGTAGAGTAAGTTGACATATACTCGCAAAGTCATAGCCAGTAGAATGGCTGTTGGGGGACAAAATGCAATGTTAGCAACTTTTAAGCAGACAGTCTATTAAAACTCTATGACTGGTAGTTGACATGTAATTGCAAAGTTATTTACAGTCCGCAGAATGTCTAAAGGGGACATCAAAATAAAGTGTTACCAAAGTGTTGTTAATATGAAAAGCTTTAAAAAAATAAAAAAAAACATGGGTTGGATTTGTTTTGTTTTTTTTAATAAAATAATCCCTTTTTTTTTCAGTGAGGAAACATTTAATTGATAAAAAGTGACAGTAAACACATTTATAATGTCACTAAATATTTCTATTTCAAATAAATGCTGATCTTTTGAACTTTCTAAAAAAATGTATCACCGTTTCCACAAAAATATTAAGCAATACAGCTGTTTTCACCATTGAGAATAATAAGAAATGTTTCTTGAGCAGCAAATCGGCATATTAGAATGATTTCTGAAGAATCATGTAACACTGAAGACTTGAGTAATGATGCTGAAAATTCATCACAAGAATATATTACAATTTAAAATATATTAAAATAGAAAAAAAATTTAATTTTTTTTTTTTATTGTATATATTTTGTGAGCAAGAAGTCTTCTTTTAAAAACATAAAATTTTACAGCCCCCAAAACTTTAACCTTTGATCAGGCTAAACCGATACTGTGAGTTTGTGGCAAAACTACCTGTTTGTCTTAACTATTTGCAGATGAGGGGCGGGGTGGGTGGAAATGTCTGGTAAACCAGCTATCTACCAACAAGGGTCTCAATCCCACAGGAGTCGATCTCTCACTCTACAGTCCCTATATGCATCCATTACAGTATGTTGTTGTTATTCTGAGAGACGACAGCATAAACATTGTGAAAAACCTTTTGGTTCTTTTCGTACATCTTTCTTAAAGTGGCTCAAAGGCTGTTTTTCCACATTATTCCAGCCTTTGCTTTGGTTTTAGATGATATATATTGTCAACAGGTGAGAAAATAATCTACTAGAAAAAAAAAAAACATCTGCATCAAACATTGGAAATAGCCTTAATACGTGTTCAATGTTTAAATTAGAATTCTAAATGTTCATATTAAAATCTTTGTTTAAAGTCTCTTTCATGAATCATATTAAGTTCTATGTCACACATGAAAGGAATGTGCTACTTAGACATAGTGGGATGAAACAGCCTCTCATTATTAATTCATTAAAGGCCCGAGTGCATCTCTCTTCCATTAAATCCAAAAATACCTGTCAAGGTGAGAACTCCATCCTGTGCATCTAAACCCATCCACACACACAACAAAAATAACGGCAGATCATCAGAAAAGAAATGCTTACCTTGTGTCCCAGTCACAGATGAAGCTCTCTTTGATGTCCTCTCCCCGTCTTTACCCGTCCACTCTCTCTTCAATGATCTCTGCGGTCATCCCAGACTCCTAAGAGTGCAGCGTCAGTCCGGGTCCTTATAAAGGCAGGATCCGTCGGCACAGATCTCTCCGTCACACGTCACCCATCCTGGCCCTTGTCCTCTCCTTCAGCATCTCCACTCCAGCAGTGAAAAAGATGGAGGGAGCTTCGGGATTATACTTGTCTTTCATCTGATTACAAACCAGCCTCAGTCACATCTTCAAATCCCCAGGCAGGAGGGCGTGTGTGTGTGTGTGTGTGTGTGTGTGTGTGTGTGTGTGTGTGTGTGTGTACGAGAGAGAGAATGAAGAAGGAATGTGTGTGCCTGTGTTTGTGTGGGTGTTGTGGGGAAAGACTACATGTGTGATGTGGTGAAGGGCTGAAGGAGATTGGATGCTGAGAGGAGGAGGAGAATATGGAGATGAGGAGGTGCAGCGGTGGTTAAGCTGCCGGCGTTGATACCACTTCATGCATCTGACAGAAAATAAAGGGGAAACACTTGAATGAATGTGAAGGAAATCAATGGATGGACGGCCAAATTACCTCTCACTCCCTTACTCGCTCCCTTGAAAGACCTTGAAATGCCTTCACATTCACAGTGGAAATGTGTTTCTGTCTTTCACCTCTTTCTTTATAAAGAAGTGCCACTCCCTCTCGAGGTCTCTCTGGCTTAACCATCATTCTCCCCCTGTTGCTATGGAAACAACATTTCTCAATGGGGATGAGATGACTCTTCTTTTATTGTGATACCATGATATTATGTATCGTCTCTCTGTATGTACACACACTAGCATGGGATCACAACAGTGAAGTGTGAATGAACACTGGTCCCTCTGAGAGTCATTTGTGGGCAGACAGTTCATTCAGCTGTTCATTCACCAGTTTATCACTGGTTTTCTGGGTGCTCTAGTTAACAGAGGAAATATAATTTAGCACCCTCTTTGAAATATTTTTAGAGCTTTCTATGTAAATGTTACCCTACAATAAAACATCACCTTCATAACAATGCAATAGTGTAGACAATAGTGTATCTATCTATCTATCTATCTATCTATCTATGCCTGCCTGCCTGCCTGTCTGTCTGTCTATCTGTCTGTCTGTCTGTCTATCTATCTATCTATCTATCTGTGCAGAGGGAGAGAATCCCTAAGATTCAACATCTGGACAAGGGTGTGGCCATAAGCACACAGATTAAATACAGAAATGGACCAAGAGAAAGAACAAGCCACAAAGCAGTGGACACTAATCATCAGTGTTGTATGAGGATTGATGCTTCCTTTTGTCAGAGTGTTAAAGATGGATGTGGCTACTACGCAAGAAGCTAATTGTTCAGAGATCTGAACTTATTGTTTCGGGAAAAAAAAAGTTTCATTCGAGAACTGAGCCAAAGCAATTGAGAAAAACTGTATTAATGTGTCCATTTGTCAAAATGAAATTGGGCTTTGCTTGTGCTGCTGACACAATTTTGAAGGTTTATTGACAACTCACATTATAGAACAACATCACAATACCAAGCTGTGCTGCGGCAAAATGGGTGATCTGACCTTATTTACAGAGAGTTTCAAATTCTGCTCTGTAAGATGTAGAAAAAAAGCCGCAACATGATCAGAGAGGGCATTCTGAGCTGCATTGTTGATAAGAAAACACCGCTGGCCTGGCAATGAAGGGCAAAAGATAGGAACAAGGTTAAGCAATGTAGCTGTGTCTAATAAACAAAGAAACTGCTGACAGACATTCAGTGACTCAGTATGAGAAAATGTACTTTTTACAAGAGAAAGAGTCCCAAAAAATGCTCAAAATAATAGGCATGTTTACAAAATGTGTAACAATTTAATACAGATGTATTAAAAAGGAAGTTGATTATACACCTTTGTCATTCAATATATTTATGTATAAATATATATTTTGTGCACAAGAATTCTATAGGCAAACAGGAGAAAACACATTAAAACACACTTGACCCATAATTTGCACAATAAAATGTTCCATTGTTGATCTTTGTACTTAAGTGCACAAGCTTAAGTGCAGCTATATGTAAATGAACAGAAGGTGTGTAGCACTTAAATTCATTTTTAAGTATCAACATAATCATCACATTTATACTGAATCTATATTATTCAGAATTGAGCGCCAAAATTAATACTTAAATCAGGCCCAGTGGTAAAACACAGCTAAATATTATACGGACTGTCACTTAATTTTCTCCTTTCGATAAATAATCATTTACATTGATCATGATCATTTTGTACTGACCTGGCATAGCTGAGATTAGTGCTTTGGTGGTCCTGGGTGAGTTTTTTGTGCCTGTCTCTGGTGTCCTTTAATGGGACTCCGAACTTATGAAAGATAGTCCTTCAAGCATGAGTTATGGCTGTTCCAAAGGGCACTATTGTTCCCTGTCTCTTCCCCGGAGCACTTGTTCCTGTCTACTGTTCACACACCTACCTGAACTCCAGTCACACCCACACCGGCATATTTACATTCTCACCTTTGGATGTTAAAGTGTCAATACCGACCCTTAGATCAATTGAGTCAGTGCCAATGCTCCCTAATGATTCGGTTTCAGAAACATTGTAGACGTGTGCTTCTGGTTTTGTGAAGTCAAACTAATTTAAAATTTATTAGTTCACCATTTAAGCAAAGGATCGTTTTTGCAATAGCTAAACTGCAGTTTATTCAATCAGACGCTGAAACAGCAGAAAAAAATTTAAGCATTTGTACTGCAGTACATATGAAGAAGTCTGATGCCATCGTACACAACTGTCAGTTTGCAGGAGATTATGAAAGCCATAAATCTGACATTTTTTTGTTACAAACCCAGTAGAGATTAGATGTGCAGATCCAATGGATTGATTCACAACCACAGATCAAAGTGTCATTTTTTGTTTTCCTCTCTCCTTCATGACTTTTGCTTTCTTGTTGAGGTTGGTAACGCTGAAGGATCAGCAGATTCACCTCTACATGATCTGTAATCTGTAAAGTTCATGCTGTAATGTTCCACAACAGCAAGCATCGATTAAGTTGTAGATTAAAGACATATAATGATCTTGCTGAGATACATAGATTCTGACATTATAGTCTTTGCAGCATTCCTGGAATGAGCTGTGCAGTATTCATTCAGACCTGTTCTGTGTGGTTTTGGGTGTTTGTAATGCTTCAGATACAGCAATGACCGATTACAACCGTGACATTACAACCATGTCACAGCTGCGGTTCTCTAATGAACCACAAGGATAGGAAAACCAGCCCAGCTACCTTCCTTCAATGAATATAAATCAGCATGTTCATATCTCACTTTTGATGTTAAGAATCAATATTTGGTCTCCACTTATATTACCTGGTAATTCCTGTTAAGATGTACCCGGTATCAGCTCTGTAAATTTTAAAACTGTGTTGCAATTTAAAGTATGTCTATAAAAGGTTTATTACTGCGGGATTGCAGTGTAACCTGTTATAACAAACTGTTTGAGGTTTTAATATTATAATTTTTATAATTTATCAGAATGTAATATTTTAAAATGACACAAACCAACCAATAGGTGCAGTCGCAGCATAATGTTGTGGCCATAATGGCATTGTCAATTGTCAACAGCATAGTGATGTATAAACATGTTCACACAGAGGTCACTCACAAACCATGCAGCTTTCTAATGGTCAGTGTGGCAAATTTGTATGACCTGCTTGAACATAAGTGAAATCTGAGAATCTTTTTTATTGATTAATTGATTAACTGGTTGGTAAATTAATACAAGACAGAATAATAGGACAATATTTTTGCCACAATGCTTAACTACATGCATTCAATGCAGCAACTGAACCTTGTATTGATGTGTATGTGTGTGTGCCACCAGTCATAACATTCTCCTAATGCCTCTGATTATTCATACGCACATACAAGACAATGTCATAAAACTTTACTGTTAATAGATACATCCAGAAATGTTGGATAATGCTGTTTTGCACATTATAATATATATATTTTTTTATTTGTTATATGGCACACCGTGTTCCGTTTTAATTTGTTTGGAATTATTGTGCTTTGGATAGTTCAAAATGATGGCATTTCGGAAATTATAAATTTTAGTATAATTAAATTGAATAACTGAAGTGTGTGTACTCATACCAGTTGTAGGTCAAATTTAGCTCAAATATAAAAGAAAGAGCCGGATCTTATTAATAAACTGAGCCAAATGATATGGCTCACTAAAAAAGAGCTGGAATTCCCATCATGCGGATTCCTATTGCTATGACTGGATTTCACCTTTGAAATTTCACTGAGCAACAGTAAATGTGACCGCACTGTTATCATTTACTCATCTTGTTTCAAATCGGTATGACTTTCTTCTTTCTGTTGAGCACAAAAGAACATATTTTGAAGAATGCTAGTAACCAAACAGTTGCTGGTAGCCATTGACTTCCATAGTATTTTTTTCATACTATGGTGTGGTTTTTTATTGTTGTGATGTAGGAGGTGGATGTCCACTCAGTGGATGATGGAGGGACACACTGATTAGGCTCAGCTGGGTGCTGTGGCTTGTGTAATGTAGACAGATGAGAGTGGATGAACTCTGGGCATGTGGCCTGTTGTACCAATCTCCTGCGGAGACTACCCATATGTTTCACTCGGCACAGCTTCTGCAGAACATGCCCACCGTTTGTTTAATGCAGACATGTACACAGAAAAACATTCGTCAAATGAGAGTAAAGAAATGGCTGTCTGAATATTACGCAGTTTATACATCAAACAAAGCGCTTTAACAATGAAAAAAGAAATAGAAACACTGTAACTGGTACTCTTGACTTCATTACACAAGTTAATTAAAATATTAGGCTACCATGAATGGCAAATAATCAGATTGTAGATAGTAATTGGCATGAAATTAAACAGCAAAGTGATAATTACTGAACTAATTTCCCATCTTTTTCTTTATTAAGGTAATGAAGGTTTGCTCCCTAGGGCCAATGAAAAGAGCTGTGCTGCAAACAAGTGTTAATACACACTATTTTCAGTGACAGCCTGCCTTCTGGTCAAAGTAGTGTTTCTGTTGTCTCCATCTAGTGGTCATGTAGAAGAATTCCGCTTAAATTACTGGTTCACTAACAAGAAAGTGGAAAGAATGGAGAGTGATGGCATTTTTGTTTTTAATCTTTCTACATCATCCATGTATAACTCACATATCATGTTATTTCATACAGTAATATAATTGAAGGAAGAAAATATTTTTCTAATCTAAAGTGTGTGTGTGTGTGTGTGTGTGTTTCACCATCATTCAACCGTTTGGGGTTGGTAAGGGATTTTTAATGCTGTCTTATGCTCACTAGAGCTGAATCATGTATCAAAAAAAGTAATATTGTGAATTAATACTAGTCTTCAGAAATAATTTATGCTGATTTGCTGTTCATGTTTGTTTTGACGACAAACTGTGTGAATGCGTATATGTATAATGAAATAATATGTCTTTACTATCAATTAATACTTTTATTCAGTGAGGCTGTTAAATTGATACAAAAAAGTGATAGTACAGACATATTATTTTTTATTCATCAGTTTCCTGAAAAAAGTATACAAGTGAGCAGCACAACTATCTCCAACACTGATAATAAAGCAGCACATTCAAATTATTTCTGAAGGATCATGCGACACTGAAGACTGGGGTAATGGATGATGAAAATTCAGCTTTGCCTTCACTTGAATAATTTATATTATAAAGTGTATTAAAATAGAAAACCATTATTTTAAGTTGAAATAATATTGCACAATATTGATGGGTTTTTTTTCGCAGCCTTAACATCACAGTATAAAAACAGGCAATCTGACTTTATTTTCACTTTATTGCCAGAAACAAGCTGTTCTGGTAAACCGTACACTTTACACACAAAAATAGTCTATTTATTTATAAATGTAATTAACACCCATTAGCGCAGCTATGGAGGACGGACAGAGATTGTGCTATTTGTCAAGCTGTGAAGAGCCTAGTGATCTTCAGTGCTGCATGAAGCCTTCTAATTGGCCACGTCCGAGCCACCTCGCACATTCAGCTTGTTAACTCTGAAAAGTCTGTCGTTGCCCTCAGGTCATTTGTCTCTGGAAATATACAAGCCACACACTCACAGACATGGTTCAAAACATTACTTCTGCTGACACAGTATTCACTAAAATTGCTCTGTTTTGTCGATCGTCTGGAGTCTGACCTTGACAGAAACTGAGCAAACAAATTTTAAGACATGGATACAAAGATGCAAACACAACAACAGCATTTACACAACACTGCTAGAGTTATCAATTATGATTGCTTTTTTATTTAGACTTAGGAAGCTCAAGAACTCTTCTTGATATGTTTCTGGCTATTGCTTTCATGATATGGAGATTCAGTTTTGTGCTCATGGCTAGCTAGAAATAAATGATCAACATGATCAAATAATCTGCATTAAAAAGCCCTACACCAGAAAACTAAAGTAGTAAGGCCAGCTATGATATGAAAATAGACAACCCAAGACATACTCTTTCCTAACAATATATATTTTACATTCAACATTATATAACTTTAAGATGAAATATCACTTCAGCAGTGTTAATGTACTCTGATAAAAGAAACCACAAGACAAATATAACACTACTCATATTAAGAGCAGTGCAGTACATTGGTATGCAACATTTGTTATTATTTTTATTTCCATGGATAGACAGCAAGCTCATAGATAGATACAGCGGCTTTGCTAGATCTAGTGCTCTTATAATGGAAGTCCATGGAGAGTATAATTGCATGTTTGTATGCAGATATTTACTAAGTTATTTTCCACTGAACACTTGAACACTTGTTTCGGAGGGTAGCAGGTTCATTACTGATGCCTGATGGATAGTCTGTCTCCCAAAAGTTCCTGTTCCTGGGACAGCTGACAACAAATGACATCTATTATGGACAAACTGACTTTACTTTAGATGATGAAATCGCACCACATGTCTCCGAAGTGAGCAGGGTAAATTTGTATTGCTTTGGTCTGACTACATGCCAAGCTAGATGGAGTAACTGGGTGTGTGTGTGTGTGTGTGTGTGTGTTTCACTATCCTTATGGGGATGAAATGTCAGAAAATATCCCCACAAGGATATCTGTAAGTGTGTCTGGAAGATGACTATGCAAGTCTAAGCGGTCTCAGAAAGAACAACCATCACCGTGTCGGCTTGCTTAGCCAGCTTTGTGCTGGTGTGAGCGGACAGTTTGGACAGGGTGTCCCTCAGGTTTAGAGACGTTATCTGCTCCCGTAACATGCCTGTAGGAGAAGAAGAAGAGGGTATAGAGTAATACATAATTTAGTTCAAAACTAGGGCTCACAGAATCTTGTCATTTCGATCTTCACAGAGAGTTTGATTAGTTAGTAAGTAAGTACTAATCTAATACAGGACTGTCAGAGAACAATCTTTGGCAGTTTCACAGTGTGTCATTTAGTGGTACTGACTAGAGTTGGCAAGGCTGCAGATGAGGCCTAAAGCACTGAATTTGACCTCCACGGCCACAACAGGGTCATCTAGCATCTTCTGCAAGGTGGGAAGGAGATCTGCATCCCGAAATGGTTCTTGCACTGCCTCTGCCCAGAAGAAATGGATATACCAAGATTAGACATGGTATGTATGTGGGGACCACATAACACAAGGAGTTCAGTGAGCAACCCATATGCAAAAGACTGTTAATCTCATAAATGATACCTTGTATTAATAAGAGAAAATTAGCTTTTGAAAGGAAACACAATTTATTGTGTCAAAATAAGAAAATTATTTTGACTCATTAGTTAACAGATCTTGATTACAGTAGATAAAACTGCAAGTGTGATATTGCCTTAGCACTTAGAATATAACAGATTTTTAAAGCAGAAATATGAAACTGTTTTTTTTATCACTTAAAAGAAGATATTTTCAGTAAAAGTCCATTTAGGATTTGAGCTGTAAAACTGTCCAAAAAAATGTGTGACAGTTTTCATTTTGAATCTATTAATCATTCCTGCACTGTTTTATTGATAAATGATTGATATAGATTGATTTTCCAAGGCCTTGGAAAATTAAGTTCAGTTGCTTTAAGAATGTTCTGTAATCATACACAAAACTCTGCTTTCTCATTCAGCTGTCCTGATTGTGAATGTTTATACAACAGTTCAATAAACTAAAGTTAATATTAAGTAACTGACATTTTAGACACAATATTGTCAGTTACTTAATTAATCTTTTTTTTTGCCCCACCAACAAAAATAGTTCCAAACAAAACCACAACAGAATGAACTCGCGTGTCTCCAACCAGCACACACAGGCTGCATCCAAAACTACATACTTTCCTATTATATAGTAGGCGAAAATGATGAGAAAGGTAGTACTGTATTCCAAATCCCATGAAGCAACTGGAGGGGATGGCAGGAAAGCAACGCAACTGATGCTGTAGTTCACATGACAATGACAAAAATTTGTGATTTTGAATGCAGCCACAGGAGTGGTATTTCTGTCTTGAATGAAGCTGTTTTTGAATGAATTGGTTTAATGAATGACTCACTCATTATCACAGTAACCTGCCAACACCTACTGGTGTAACAATGTAACCTGCAGAAATTTGTTGGATGACAAAATAACCTTAAAAATACCTCAAATTCCCTAGACAGGAAAGTACATGTATAGTATGTCATTTGAATGGAGACACAGCAAAATTCTTACCGATGTCTATTGCAGAAGCAATGGCCAAAGCGACTAAAGCCTCATTCTGCATGATGACGTGCTCACTGGTTGCCATTGAGATGAGATGTTGGACTCCATCTGCTTTAATGACAGTGTGGATGACTTCCTTTAAAGACAACAGAGGGGGATATTTTAGATAAACAGTTTATCTGACTATAGTTACACATACTGTGTTTGTCTGAAACTCACAGGGTTTCGGCTGTGTCTTATGAGAGCTGCTAAAAGACGGTTGGCCTCGCCTCTGACACCAGCGTGATCTTTAGCCTCGCACCACTCCATCACCCGTGCTAACAGAACCTCATCCTTCCCTAAAACTGAAGCTGCTTCCTCTACGAGAGGAGGGGGGAGGAAGAGTACAGTACAAATGAAGAGAGAAAATATGCTAAAAATAACTGTTGATACATTAATACACAAATAATAAAGAGATAGGGTACAATGGGGCTAAAGGCCCACCTTAAGAAAAAATGTGCTATTCACTGCGCCTAAAATGTATAATTGCAGAAAAAAATATATACGTTGTATTGAACATTAATGGAGCAACAGATTTTGTGTAAAAATAAATCATTCAAGTTGTTTATTCTGTTTAAAAATCTTATAAATGTATGAGGTGGAAAGAGGGGCGTTTTACCCCCACACAGGGTATGTTTATGTAAATGTTTTTTTAAATAATGTCAAAGTTAATACTTGTTCAAAACAATCACTTTAGCAAAGTTTGTACTATTTTCTGCTTATTTTGAAAAATAAAAGTTTCATGTTCAATAAATATACTGTCATTAAAATATGTTAATATAAAAAATATATTTTAAAATACAGAAACAAAATCATTTTAATAAGTAAAGATTCTGAAATTATTGAAGGAGATACAATAATAATTGAATATATATTTACAGTAGTAACAACAAATTATATTTTATTATATGATATGATTAATATCATGTTTTTAAATATGATGGTTTCATTCTAAACATGGTGATTATCTCTAATATGGACACCCAACATAATATATGATATTTACCATCTGAATCTAACCATGTCATGTCAAGAAATGGAAAAGTCAACCATCTATTAATTATCAAGTTAATTACTGTGCACCTTTAGCCCCAACAGCAGGGGCGCTTTTAGTCCCAAATACCATACTTTTACATATTCTTTCATTATTTAAAAACTGTTGCTTTAATTATCTTAAACAAACTGAAAATCATAAAGAAGACCTTTGTCTCAAAATATATGCATTCATTTTAGCGATTCTTATTTGCTACTTAAATCTACAACATTTTAAAAAACATAAAATATTAGATCAAGTAAGCACAGAATCAACTTTGAACTGCTGCGCGCGATCGTGTCAAAGATCAGACAAATATACATGTGCATCTTGAAAAGCAAATGTTTTGGAAAGTGCTACGCCACGTTTTTGTGCCATCTAGTGGTTTAGATGAAAATAATATCAAAGGCGCCTTTTTTTTACCCCGGGGCACCTTTAGCACCGTTGTACCCTACCGTGGCAGCACTTTAAGGTTTGTTTATATCTGTATTTAGTTACTCAGATAACCTTTGTTAAGGGAAATTATTACTGGAGCACAGTAATTTAGTGTGTCAAAGCCCTAGCAGGCCTTTTGTCTGCATACAAGGGTGTCTAAAATAATACACTTCACTGAAGGGCTGGAAATTACAGCCTCTTGAACAACAGTTTAAAGTTGTAAGGAGAAATGTTAATTCATATCATAATTAAACCATCATAGTCACTTGGCAGGTAATTGTATAGTTTAGCAAAGCTTTTGTCTAAAAATGACAACATGTTGTTTGTCGTGTCCTCCTCTTCAACAGCCAAATGAATGTACTTTTTTACTACCACTAGGACTGTCACACTTATTCAGTCTTTACATTGTATGAATTTAAGAGTCACTTTTCTCTAAAGCGACTTTGCATGTGAGTTAATTTGATATGTTTATGCAAACTAATCTCTCTTTAATCTGTGACCTAACAGTTCACATAAATGCAGTTTTCTTGAATCATTACCTTGGCCATCCACCATCATGCGCAAAGTGCCCAGCAGTTTGAACTGGACGGGGGGCATGTCGGAGCGCAGAAGGGTCCTGATCCTCTCTGTGACTCCATCCTCCAACATACGCACCTTATTGGAAGCTACATCAGGAAAACAGAGAGAGCAGGATGACAGATCTAACCACAGACAAGCAAAACGTCCAATCTGTACTAGTTGGCTAGCTGGTGAACTAGCACAGCCAGTATGTTCTTTTTAGTGAATTTGGCTGACCGAGGAACTCTTGCGGGTCAATTTGGTTAAGAATCCTGCTGGAAACACCTACACACTTGCATCCCATACTGGGGGCCAATATCCAAACCTGTCCTTGCACTAAACTACACTATATGCAGGTGAAAACCTATGTTGTTTTTACAGGAAACACAAAAAATGTTTCTCAAATATGTATTTGCAAAAGGCACTGTTGTAATGGTCATTCAAAGGGTTGGGTCAGTAAGATTTCTTTTAAAGAAATTAATATTTCTATTCATCAAGACATAAAATTGATCAAAAGTGACAGTAAAGACTTCAACATTGTTAAAAGTTCTATTTCAAATCAATGAAGACTGGATTAATGGCTGCTGAAAATTCAACTTTGATATCAAAGGAATAAATTGCATTTTAAAATATACTAACAATTTAAAATTGTTATAATATTTCACAATATTACTGTTTTTACTGTATTTCTAGTCAAATAAATGCAGCCTTGGTGAGCTTAAATGTTAAGAAATCTTACCGACCCCCCCAAAAAAATGTAACAGCAGTGTACTTTGAAAAGAAATGTAGAACCTGGAATGGCAAGATTTCTAAGTGCACTGAGGCCAGCGTGCTGCACAGATACATCTCCCTCTGCTACATGCTGCTCCAACAGGTCCAGAATACGAGGAACAACTCCTAAATCCAACATCTTCACACAGTTGCTGTCTAAGAAAAAATGAGAGAGAGAGAGAGAGAGAGAGAGAGAGAGAAAACTATTTTCAGTCATTTTAAACTGCAACAAATTCTGAGTCATAAAGTCAGACAAAAACCTTTATCACACTCCACTACAACTCCATGTTTATCTTCTCACCATTTCTGGCAAAGTTAGCAATGGCCAGGGCTCCTGACAACTGCAGCTCAGTATTTGCTGACTGTAGCCAGGAGAGAACATCCTGATAAACCATCCCCGTCCCTTCCCCAAAACACTTCTGCATTGATTCATCTGTAAGGAAAGGCAGATGATGCTAGAAAATTCAGAATAGACATATTTCATTAGACTCTGTTATGGTCTAAGGTTGATAGTCTGATGGAGTCATAATGAAATAGTCTAAATAGAAAAATCCATTGTAATATGACCATAGTGGTGAAATAATCGAGAGAGACGTACCTCCCAGTAGGAGGGTCACTATGAGGTTTGAGGCCACTTTTATGCTGCAGAGGTCATGTGTGTCAGAGCCACCCTGAAGAGTTCGAATCATTTCAGAGAGAGCCTCGGGCACGCCTGCTTCCACAAACTGCAGTTTCAGAGCATCTAAAAAACATGAACACGTAGTCACACAGGGATTTGCAAGGACACGCACAAGTACATTTTTAGCTCACTTCTAGACATCATCACCAAGAGTAGTGACTGAGGCCAGGTTTCAACCAAAGTACGCTATACGAATAATGTTGTATGATCCAGGCTCACATTTAGATCTGGTTTAAATATTATGCGGCTCACCACTCTCTCCCAGTGACCCAAGAACCTCTAGTATGAGATGCCGGCGTTCTGCGTCTGGTGCCCGCTTCAGCTGATAGGTCAAGACCTCCGCTACACCCACTTCCACCAGGGCCTCTCGTGCAGCATCTGAACATAGTGATAGAAATCACAATCAGTAACTAGATATTAGAGATATTATAAGAAAAATACTTGAATGGTTCTGCAAATAGGAATGATTGAGAATGAGGTGGCTATAAAAACAAGACTGCATCAATCTTACAGATGCACAATATATTGGTAGTATAGTGGTTATTGTATATACAATATGTCGGTATAAACATATTAACCAATATTGTGTAATTTTGCATGCTCATTTCCCCTATTGTTATATTTAAATTACATTTGTCATAAAATTGTTAAATGTAATCTTTAGAAAATCTCAAAATGAAAATCCATTTTTCATGTAGTCCATTATTATGCCTAAATTCACTTGTGATATTTAAAATGATTCCTGTTAGATTTTTAGTGTTTTATTTTTTTATTATTTTTAAATATTATCCATTTATTATGTAAATAAATACATAATACTAATAATGTAAATAAATAATAATAAATAAATAAAAGTAAGTATGTAATGTAGGTAGGTATCAACTAGAATTTTAAAACTGGTGTATCGCTACTCACCAGTGTGGCAATGTCCAGTCAGCTTTTTTGTTTTTATTATATATGATTTTAAAGCTTCAATGCTCTCTATTTTTGTCTTACCCACATCAGCAAGGTTGCAGAGTGCCAGCAGGCAGACGTTTACCAGTGGGTCATTCTCAGGATACTGCTGCATTATGGCCACCAGCCTGGGGATTACACCATTCTCCACCAGCTGCGTCTGCTGGACAGCTGAGAGAGAGAGACACGGGGAGGATGGGTGAGTGGGCACACAAGCACAGACAGCCAAGAGAGGAATGGGCATTGAGAGCTATAGAAGATGTGAGAATATAATGGAGAATGGAGCACAGGGAATGGATAGTAATTTATTTTATTCTGAATGTGTGTAATGAATGCTCAATATGAATAGGCTGTCGAAAGCTAAGCCTCAACAAAACAAAAGCATCTTGTTAGGTAGGATGTTTTACTTATAGGACTGATCATAGATAGCCTGAGGAACGGCTACTAAGCCATCTTTTGAATATGAAATTCAACATAGAATATTTCTCTTTCAGCACAAAGACAGAGAAAACTAGGCCAGGAGATGGCAACAGAAGAGAAAGACAATCCAAGGATTTATAAAGACAAGAATCCCTTCAAAGACACAGTGTTTTAATACCAAATGCGGACCAGTGAACCATAATATCAGGAGAACTGCATGTTCAAGAAGTTGAAGGATAAACTGAATCAAGATCCTGACATTTACTATTCAAATGAACTCTGTGGTAAGAAAGCAAACTGTGTTAAAACAGAAGCACAAAAGCTGAGTGGAATTGTGCGACCAACTGGAGACACATCAAGACTGTTGGTGAGAAACACGATTTGATAGACTGCAATTTTCCTGCTCCAGTGCACTCACCATTTTCAAAGCAGATACGTCCAATTGCTCGGCCTGTGTGCAGGAGCTGGTCCTGGTCTGGGCTGTTCAGTAAAGGCACTAATGCGGTCACCAGACCTGCTTCAATACAGCGCTCCCTCACAGCAGCTAGCACACAAACACAAACAAAATAATGGTTGCAAACTTGTCTCTTTCTTTTTTTTGCAGTGATGCCACTGAAGAACCATTCTGGGTTCTCAAATAAACCTTTCAGTGAACAGTAATTAGAATAACCATTTTGTTCCTAGTGAAGAACAATCTGAAGAACCTTTTTCCACCATAAAGAACCTTCTGTGCAATGGAAAGGTTCCATGGATGTTAAAGGTTCTTCACGGAACCAGATGCTAATATGGATAATTTAGACATTATTAGTCCTCTATCAAGCTGTTTATAGGGTTTCACTGGAAGTTTTATTGTCAATGTGAGGACATCTGGTTCATACTTGGATACACAAATATGTGGGTGTTTCATCAACTACAGGAACTTTTGGCCCTCTGAATGTGTTTTTTTTTTTTTTACTGAAAATCTTTAATGGTGTATTGTATCTCAAATGGTATATTACACTCTGTGTTGGAAATGACACTAATGGAATTTTTTTTTTGTGAATGACAAACTCCTTTGTCTTGCTAAGGCTAACTGCTAAGGCTAACGTTATTTTCACTGGAAATGACACAATAAAAATATTCTGTTCACAAGTAATATTTACCTTAATTTTTCTTTGTTTCATTCACATATTACATGTCTAATGTTTATTTGTATGCTTTTATCCAAGTGACTTACAAATGAGGAACTTAAGCAATTTACAACATAGCCAACAATATTCAGCTTTACAAAAAATTTAATTATGGTCAAAATTGTTCATTATGGTGTAAATAACGCTACTACTGTGAGACAAAAATCTATCCCTCGTTGATATAAATCATTTCACACAATAAATATTGAAATTGTCTATGTTTATTTCACTAATTAGGGTATTTAATGTTCAATGTTCAGAAATTATTATTTCAAGAAATGGTCATGTTGACACATTTCACTTCCATTCTTTTGAGGTAAATTCAGAAAAAATTGTACACTGTAATTATGAAAAATATATATACTGTATATCACACTCTGAAGCCCATGTGGATTTTCACAAACTGAGAAAGTCAAAAAGTATTAGGTTGTGCCCCGCTCTCCCCATAATAGTTTTTCATGTAATAATTTATATTTTTGAATGATAGATTGACAGTGTAAAATAGAGTCTGGGACAAAGGTAAAGCAATAAAATCAAAGGCCTTTTATTCCCCCCTGAGATATAAAAGTGGCCAAAGTTAAAGAAATATCCATATAAGCAACAGACTGTATTATAAATCTCATTTACCTTCTCTGGCCATCTCTGCCACCAGTAAGGTGACTTGAGAGGTTAGGGGACTCTTCTTCCTCAGGACTTGAGCAAGTATGGGCAGAACACCACTGGACACTATTTTCTCTGCTGTTCCTTTCTCTGGGGATAGAAATTGATGGAATTATTTTCTTTGCATATTTGTAATTTCATATACTGATGCACTATAAATAAATGCATGTGTTTATTTGGGTAAAATTCCTTACAGGTGTGTGCTCTGTTTTTGTAGACTGGATATCACCATTGAATAAAACCAACTGAACGCTTTAACAAAGCTTCTCTATTTTTCACTGATGTCAAATCAATTTCAGACAGCACTTTCTTCCTGATAGCTCATCCTGTTGCTTCACTTTTTCTTTTATCTCCTCCCTCAGGTTTTATTCCACGCACTTCAGAGATGCTTTGACACCGAGGCCTCAGAGTAATCCGTTCAAATTCAAAGTGGTAGATGAGGATCTGCTTCGGAGACAGAGATACTAGCAGGAGGAAATCTGTCATTAAAGCATGTTCTCCTCAAGAAAAATATCCACAAGGGCCACGGTGGCAGGTCAAGCTGTCAGTGGAAGCCTAGCTGCCATGGTAACATCTACTTTGTGTTTTTTTGCGGGGGCTGCGTTTCCATTTTTAGATGCACTTGAGATCCGAAAGCGCAAGGAATGTGCCAAGAAGGACAGCTGGTGCAAACTAATTTGCGAGAATGAGCAGAAGATGGGGAGTGAAATGGAGTAAAGGAGAGAAAGATTAATGAGATTAACCTGTTCTCTCCTTCGCCTTCCCTCTCTCAAATGTAAATGCGGATTACTTGTCTCCTACTTGTGCCCCAAATCTGCTAGCAGGAAGTTAAACTGACCCTCTGCTGCCCCCTACATTGGATTGTCTTCCCACACACACACATACTCGCGCGCACACACACACACACACACACAGAGTACTTCAAGTAGGCAGAGGCAAATAGCAGCTCACAGCAGGATGAGTGTGTAATGAGTGCGACACTAAATGGTGCCCTCACTCAGTAGGGCTTCTGGCAACAACAGATGTCATTTTCACATGTGATCATGTTTTTTTACAGGTTCTCTTAAGGGTCATGGCACCAGGATTGGATGTTGCAATAAACAAACGTATAGATATGAATGAAAAACAGGTTTATGTAATGACGGGTTGACAGATATGTAATTAGATGGAGGGGTAGTTATTTGGTGTAAACTCACTCTTCTCTAATAGGAGGTTGAGTAGAACATCCAGATGAGGCTTCAGCTCCTCCTCCACCAGCTCTGTGCTGACACTGATGGCTTTCATGGCCTCACTGAGAGATTCTGAAACACAATCATGAGCATCATTACATCACCAACCGCCGCACAACATTTCAAACTAACAAGACATTTGCATGATGATTCATAACCATCTCCGTTATACTAGATACAGTTGAGTTTATCCATGCATTCAGTGAATTTCCCATGCACATTATTAGACTAAAATATAAAGAAGTAAACTGAATGTCTGTATCATGATATCATGGATTTTTAAATTATTATTGGGTTGATATTGGATATGTGTGCATGCTAATTTACCCCCTTTTTCTTTTAGATTACATCAAACATTTACTTTTAAAGTAATTGTAATTAGAAGCATTTAACGCAATTGATTTCAAGTCGACATGAAATGGAAACTGCAATCGTGTGCCATCCCTATTCTGACATATATCTGAGTGAAATGGCTTTTTGAACAAGAAAAATGTAGGATGGGACTTGATGTGATCCACTGGGAATTGATTGGATGGTTGTTGTTTGCTAATTGCTGCTATTTCTTGAGTGACAGGTTGCTGGAGAGGGGGAATTATTGTCCTGTCCTTACACTGATGCACAAGTCATTAGAGAAGAGCTGTCATTGCAAGAGAGAGCAAAAGTTAATGTTTTTGGTTAAAGATTTTTTTTCATAGAATTAATGATGTGTACGGGTAAATTGTTTATAATTGCATAAAAATAAGGACTGTCAATTTTGATTTTATGGTGATATTAAAGTTAAAATCAGCCTGAGTTGTTCAGCCTGTGGATAAACACATCAATGAAAAAGAATTCCTTTTAACCATAGTATATACTACACAGCATTACAGGTCATACACTATCTGCAGTTTTCCCCTTTGCACACTATGACAGTCATTCCCTGGGCACAGGAAGCAAACAGTGCCAGAATAAGAGAGAGACGATTCTGTATCTCTTCTGTAAGTAATCACCCCGATAATCCCTGGTAAACAGAATGAAAATAGACATAGAGGAGAGCTATCACACCTTTCCCTTCCCCACACTCCCTGTGATCCACAATAGATATGTTCTGCAATATAAGCCCTCTCCATTATAGTTGTAAAGGGCAGGCTGGAAAGCAGCAGTGTGTATGAGAGCTGGGCGGGGTTGAGGAGACCCTGGGGCTCTCATTAACTCTGAGTGTCTGGCTCCCAGCATGCCCTTATTTAAACACCTACATGCTGAGGATACACCTCTTAAACAATGGGGTTCAGCTCACCTGGAGGGTTAATCACCATTCGATTGCTCTGAACCTAAGAAAGTGTGACCTTTAGATGCAGATGGCGTATCTGTTCAAAGTTACACCTTGTATTACAGTTAACAACTTGAAGCAGAAGCTCAAAGAGGATTTGCAAAGAAGAGATTTGAATCACTTACCTATGTCTGCCATGACCACAGGTCCTCTGAGTCTCTGTGTGTGTCTCGGCGGTGTGGTTAGAGAGGCAGCCCTCTACGAGGCAGGATGGACGGCTCCAGCCCTGAGATCGCCTGAAGTCAGTGAAGCAGCCGTGCCTCTCCTCTCCTCTCCTCTCCTCTGCTTAGCTCCTCACCCTTCCCGTTTGTGCTGATCACACATGCGTATTCTTCTGGTCCCTCGCTGTCATTCACTCCCTCACTTTCACTCTGCGCCTCTCAGTGATGCTGCATCCACTTTGGCTAATTCACATGCCCTATTATTTCTGTGTGTGTGTGTGTGTGTGTGTGTGTGTCTCTCTTGCCGATGCAATCCTCCCCACCCTGGTCCTCGGCTGTCGGGCAGTATTCTTGCTGCCCTCCCTCCCTCCTCATAATACATTCTAAATCCTAAAGCTGCTCAAAGCTCATCAATTGACAATTAGCCTGGCGAAGACGCTGAGGCTGGCACACTACCCTCAGTTCTTAGATGTGTTTTGCACTGCAGTTGTACACTCCTCCATCTTTGGGTATTATTACAGCGCAAACATGAAATATGAACACTGGGTCTGTGGCCCAGGGGGTCTGGCAGCTATTTATCAAGATATTATTGTGGCTGTCTCAGTGGGGAAGACTCATTTAAAGGGATAGTTCACCCAAAAAAAAAAAAGAATTTTGTTTTCATTTAGTCAGGATATGTCATTCCAAACCATTTTGACTTAAGTTCTTGAGTGAAAAACAAAGGGAGTCGTTTAGCAGAACATCCAAGCTGCTGTATTTCTGTATAATGAAAGTGGATAGAGACCAGGGATGGCTGTGCAGTCTGGACATTCTGCCTGGTAACAAAAAAGGAGTCATAAGGGTTTGGAATGGCATGAAGGTAAAGAGCCGTTTAGACCAAGGGCGTTAATGATAACTATATTTGCATTCACATCAACAGACATTTACTGTGAGCACGCTAAAGTCGTGGATTCTGATTGGCTGTCAGTGTTTTTATCATTTAGCAGATGTACAAAAGGCCTGTTCACAACTAGGACATTATCTATAACAATAACTATACAATTTTAATAATTGTTCTAATTATATGAGAATAGGGAAGTCCATACCTCAGCTACAACGATAACAACACAGAGAAACAGTATCGTTGGAATCACTTTCAGAGTAATTTTCTTTCCAACTAATCAGACAGCCAATCAGAATCCACCCAACTTAAAAACTCAAGCATTTAAAGCAACAGATGGCATATCTGCAGCTCACATTTATAATAAACAGAACACTATCGTGCACTTGTGTGGACGGTAATATATTCATCGTTATAGTTATAATTTTTGTTACAAATAGGCCTTAGATCTGAAAGTGATTTCAGCAATATAGTTCCTCTTTGTCGTTATCAGTTGAGGTGTGTGGACTTTCCTATTCTCATAGAATTAGAATGATTATTACAAATTTTGTAGTTATCTTCATAGTTATTGCCTTCGATGTGGACAGCCCTTATATAAATGATGACAGGATATAAATTTTTGGCTGAACTGTCCCTTTAAATCTTGTCAGGGCCTTCTGAAATGTATCTGTGAGTGTTTAGTGACAGTAATAAAATATTACTGCAAAAGGAAGTCACATCTGAATCAAATTAAAACAGATGACCTTGAGGGCAGATGACGCAAATGTTGTTACGACTAGGAGGGTGTTTAGATTTATTTATAAAGCTACAGCCAATCAGAATTTAAACAGATGTCAAATATTATCTGTGTTGATGGACAATAATAATATTCCTTGTCTTTAGTATAAGTTTTCTATATATATAAATATTATTTTATCATTTTAATGTAAGCTCAGCCTGCAGTGCCATGACTTGCATGGGAATGCAATATTAGAATAGCAAGTATCATCAGCAGGGGGCAGCAACAATCATCAAAAATAGCAAATTAGCAGTCATTTAAAAGACACAAATCATAAAATCAAAATAAAATGTCACAAAATAGCACATCCAAGTCTAATAGTCTGCTACTCTGTACATTTATTTAGATGGCACGGTATTTTGATTTACAGTATACCATGATACTAAGCAATTACCATATCCATGGTGTATACAATGAATATGATACGTGTCCAAAATAACATGCTAGTTCCATGGTACTTTTGACACTAATAGTGTTATTAATTTACTTGTGAAAACCAAAAGAGCCTATGTTTATCTTTTATATAGAAATGTGTGGCTGTGTCTCAGTGTGTGCTTCGATTTAGACCAAAAAAGAGCTCACAGTCATTTCTTCAGTCATTTCCTTATAATGGTTTGTAGCAGCAGGTGGCAGTATGAGGCTGTCAATTTAGTCAACCCATTAGAGAAGAAAATTTCGCGTTTTGTTTGTAGGTCTAAAAAGAAGAGTGGACACATTTTTAATAGAATACTATAAAACAAAATTGCAGGTTGTCATGAAGGTGGCGCAAGTAGTTGCATGACAAGAGCCATTTAATTCTGGTATATTTGCTCATATGAGGCTTGTATTACAATGTCAATGATCATAAGAGTGATCACAGTCAGTTATATCCAGACTTACTGTGAATATAACCAGATTTAATATATTTGAATGTGCTTTAGTTTAAATGATATTTTTCACATTGTAAATAGCATGTTTTAAACATTATTTGTCACCATAATAACAAATTGTCACTAAAACATGCACAGATGAGACTCCAGGGCTTCATGATGATGGTATTCATGCACTCGAATATCATTAGTGTCAAAGGCCTCTACAGAAACATGTTTGGGCCCAGCGAATGATTTGATATTGCTTTTATAACAGCCTCTAACCCGAACCCAAACAGACAAAACATGACAGCAGAAAACAATCAGGGAGCTCACATCTGCTTAAACAATGGGTCTACTGACACTCTTACTGAGGCCTTTCCTGCTGATAAATCTGAGTCAGGAGATCAAGGGTTAGGGCAAAAAGTCAAATGTCACACTAAAAACATCCATTCTGACCCAAATGCACGAGTAGAGGAATTCAGTTCTTGTGTTGTTTAACCACTATTGGCCAGGGCTGCATTTCCCAAAAGCATCGTAAGCTTAAGTTGATCGTAGAACCTAAATTGATCGTAGCTCCATTGGTGACTCCATACGATGCTTTTGGGAAACGCAGCCCAGTTCAAAAAGAACACATCTCCATAAGACAGCATTGTCAACATTGAAAATATATAGGCTACACTACCATTCAAAGTTTGGGGTCATTAGAATTTTTCTTAAGAAATTAATACTTTTATTCAGCAAGGATGTATGAAATTGATTTAAAAGGACAGTGAAGACATTCATAATGTTACAAATAAAAAAAATTGAACTTTCAAACAATGTAACCAAAAATGTATCACTGTTGCCACAAAAATACTAATCAGCACAACTGTTTTCAACATTGATAATAATAATAATAAATGTTTCTTGAGCAGCAAATAAGGTGTGTTACAATGATTTCTAAAGGATCATGTGACTCTGAAGACTGCAGTAATGGATTTGTCTGCTAACAACATTTACACAAACTGATTCATTATGACAACACTTACCCACCAGACTATCATCATGGTAAATGTATTAAAACGATCATGTGAGAAGTGCAATTGAAGCCACCATGAAACAAATGAAACCCCAATCACAAAAGCTTGCTATTTATAAGATATTTGATGACAATATTAGTCACATTTATAGGTACTTTTGCTTCAAACTGCTTTGTTTTCTTACAGACAGTTCACTTAAGTCTTACATACATATTGAGAATATGCAACAGTAATCATTAAATAATTAATTAAAACAAATAAACTGTGCCAATCATTGATGCAATAGCCTTGCAATATACCGTAAAGGAACAAAGTCAAAAGATGCGGTATGGAGGTGAAGTAATTGCTCTACAGAATGCACTGTTGACCAGACAGACTTCATTAGCTAATGGATCTGCCTTGCATTAATCAATTCACAATTCCAGACAGTCCTCTGAGAGACCAGACTGTCTCTATTCTCCTTTCTGCTTCTCTCTCTATCTATTAAACACACACACACTCTTTTGTCCTATGCCATTACTGTCTATTCCCCATGGACAAAACCTTAATATCTTCTCACCCTCATATTGTCTCACAACGTCTGTCTACTGTACATGTGTGAAATTAACTTCATGGAATAACTGAATTAATTAATCTAACAGGGAAATGCATTTGCCAGAGAGACAGAGCTGAATTAAGACCTCAGAGATGCAAAACAATCCTCTGCTTTGGAGTAACACAAGAAAATTTGCACATCCAGTGTGTATTTACAGTACACATAATTTTCAGTATTTGTATAGTGTATGCGTGCATGTACTGTCCCTGAGCCTCTGAATGTCCTTGTTTGGCAGATGGGGTGTCATGGCTGAGTTCTGCAGGAGGTCTGGACTGAGAACTCCTGTGTCTGTGGCACGACATAATGTGCCATCTGAGAAAAAGGCCCACACCATGGCATCTCATCAAAAATTCATCATCTTCATACACTCAGGGGGCTTCTACTATCCCCAGGGAACATCTCCCATTATCATAACATTGAATATAAAAGACTGAATGAGAAGACTATATTTATGAGTTCCATTTGACTAAAATGAGTGGGGAGAAATATATCAAATCAGACGATATAAAAGTAAGAATTAACAGCAGGCTGGTGGAACCTCTCACATGAACTAAGAGAAATAAAAATCATTAATATAATATAATATAATATAATATAATATAATTAATATAATTAATATAATATAATATAATATAATATAATATAATATAATATAATATAATATAATATAATATAATATAATATAATATAATATAATATAATATAATATAATATAATATAATATAATATAATATAATATAATATAATATAATATAATATAATATAATATAATATAATATAATATAATATAATATAATATAATATAATATAATATAATATAATATAATATAATATAATATAATATAATATAATATAATATTAATAGCAGGCTGGTGGAACCTGTCACATTAACTTAGAAAAAATCAAATTAATCAGGAAATAATTAAGAGAAAGCAAGATAAAAGCATTATCAGACTTGTTTAGTAAACTATTGCAAGCGGGTCACAATTTTTTTTTTTATTCTATAAATCTGAAAATGATTATTTAACTTTGTTTCTTTCCTCTATGGACACATAAAGCTTAAGCCTTAAAGTCTGTTAATTCCTTTCCCCCTGACTGTAAATTATAGCGAGTTTAATGATATTATATTAAGCCTTCCATTCTTCCTCCACATCACGTTACACAGCTGCTGACAACCATCAAACGCATTCTAAAATTAGAGTGAGAGATTATTACTGAAATATATCCAAGAAACTTCAATAGCTTGATTCCCACAGTAACCTTAGCTATTCGTTTTCATATTATCACTGAATATAATCCAAGAGCAAATGTGTTGCATTGTCACCTACTATGACTCATATATAGGCTTGGATTAACCTATTATCACTTGAGCCATTCATACAAACTTGCTAATATGCTTTAACTAATGTAGTAGTCAAGATTTTTGGTGGGATCATGTGATGAAAGAGGGTCTCAAAGGAGATCTATCTGCATTCTTACAGGTTACAGGGTCGCCTTACAGAGCAGTAAGGTAGGGGAACAAATACTCAGCGCAACAATGAGGGAGGAGAATGTCATGACCTCGAGTTGGTCTGGTATGTTTGTGCAGCGTATGCAACTCATTGGGCAAGCACAGCTGACTAAAAAGAGAAAAAAATAAAGGCAAACATTTAAGTAAGAGGAAACATGGTTAAATTGAATGCTTAGCTGAGAAAAGTAGAGAGAGCTTCAAACAGAAACTTTCACTGATTCATGTGGTCACAGATTATCCTTTTAGGTTTATATGGGCCCCAATTGTACATTGAGGTATTCACAGATTAGATTTTACAAATGTATTTCATGGTGCAAAAATATACTAGACTCTTAGGGTCTAACCGACTAACTTTTTTTTGAAGCAATTAGATTAGAAAAGGGATTGTCCTAACAAAGCAAATGGCACTGAAGTCCTGATACAAACTTAACTATCAATACGTTCATAGTCCAATAGCCCTAGTTCTAAGAGGAAAAAAGCAGCTTTGTCAGGTTTGTTGAATGAAGCTTGAAATAAATAGTTTCGCGGAATGATTTATAATTGAGAGCTTGAGAGAAAACACAGTCTCTCCAAAAAGAAAAAAAAAACTTCCTTGGAAAAACTTTCTGTGCACACGCCATTGAATTTAGTCTAGTCAAGCAAACCGGAGCAGGAAAGGTCAGAGTTCAGGGAGGGGAAGTCTTTGTTTCTTAGGTATTGTCCATGTCAACATATTCTGCCGGCATGTGAAAAACTATACAGACAAAAAACACTGCGACTGAAATCGGAGCTACACTTACATGTACTCCGCTGCAATATGATTTATTTTATAAAATACTTAATATGTCATTTCCACAGTCCACATGTTGTGTTTTAACTTGCCTTTAGCTCATGATTTGTAATTTACCTCATAGTTGAACTTTGCTAATATGAAATCCTGAAATGGAATTACTTTACAAATTATAAACAGTCCTTTACATTCCAGGAACACTTCCCAAACTAAGCCTGTGCAAAAAATCAGTCAGTTTATGATCCCGATAGTTGTTCCAGCTGGCTGAAAACTCAAGGTAGCCCTGTTACAAACAAGCAGAGACAGAGTCAGAATACCAGAGCAGATATGAGGACAAGCTGCCATTTAATGGAATGCATGGACCAGTTGGAGTTCATCAAGGGGGGAAAAGACAGGTGAAAAATTATCAAAATTAATTTGTTAAAAAAAAACCACACAAATTTTGGCACCCTCACGGGACCCAGCTGTGTCTTAAGTGTGTAAACATGTCCTGAGTAAAACTTTTACTGGAAAACCTGCATCACCTAAAGGCATCCTGTCCTGATGTTTACAATTAAGCACATGTCTAGTTCTTGTTAAAAGTAAATTAGTTAATCCGTAAGTGTGTACTAGGTCTCAGCAAATTTCAGAATTTGAAGACTTGCTTTCTATTCAGTTGGAATTCAAATTATAGGTGAACCAGCCTTAGAAGCAACTGTGATTTGATCTAGATTTTACCACTTACCTGCATTTCCAGTGTAATTAGCCCTGAATTAGTGTATTAATAAAAATGGGTTTCCATAAAATGGCTCATAATATCTGAAGTACAATAATAACTGAACAAACTGTTTTATGTATATGAAGAGCCATGAAAAGGAGACACAACTCATGATACTTTTACGACAGTGTCAGCGGCGGTAACCATAACAACAGGTAGAGAACATTTTCCGACAGAAAATGGCGACTTACACATGAGGACGTGCAGTAAGAAGTACTCGGCAATGACATTTAAGTCATTACGTATGTTATATTATTAGGCTCCGTTTCACTCCTATTCTGGATTGAATGTTTGTGCCGTCTCGGTAGGAGACATTATAGAAAGGCGATGAGTAGATCTGTGATTCAAGAGAAGGTTGCTAAACTCTTAAGCAGACAGAATGGAAAACCCGTACTGAGACCCATCAAACCTCTGGCACTTAAGAATGAAGTCGCCAGCCGCAGGCTGAAGAAAGGAGGTTAGGAATTTTTCGATTTAAAATGTATGTGTACAAAAACTGTTCGGTGTCAGTTAGTTTCTTGGCCTCTTCTACTGGCCTGCTTTAGATCGAAACTGTTACAGAATTTACCTTAAGTTTTTTTTTTATTAATTCACTATTATACTGTTAACTATTTATTCGATGTGTTGAATGTATGTAATATTTTATGCACATTTGTGAAATATTACGTATAACATTTGTCAATACAGCGTAAAGGTCCCCTGTTTAGCCTTTAAAAGCCTGACGTTTAAAATAGTAATACTTATTTAAACGGAAAAGTTTATTGGACATTTATACAGAATATAAAACAAAATCTAAAAAATTGCCTGTTTCATATTTGATACATCAGGCTTTTGTGGCCCAAGTAGTATGATATAGTAAGTGAGGCTGTAGCGCACATTCGAGAAGGGAAAAAATACCTCGGTTTTATTCAAAGCTCCAAGCTGAGCAATTACATATAATCTGGTGTAGTTGTTATTATTTATATGGCCAAAAAGAAAGACTAAATGTGATAGCTTATAAAGAAAATCACTGAGGTTGATTATGATCAAAGCTCAGTAGTTTTAATTGTGGGGGAAAAATATATATAATGCAATGCAATACATTGATGCTGGAGCGATGTACAAATACATCTTCAGTCCAATAAATGTTCTTGAAATATTAATAACAAGATAAAAGTAACATTACATGTAGTTTAAATAAGCTGTTAAAGATTTCACAGCAAAATTATGTGTACCAGTACCTGAAATCAGACATTTTTAGAATTAGAAAAAGGCCGTTTACTTGCTAACATCAGGCATGTATTAGATTGTGTAGAAGGTTTTCCATCAGTTTTGATCTTGTTTAGATAATTTAGAGGCCTTAGAAATTCATATACTTGTATCTAATATGATACGAAAGGCTTTATATGGTTGGTTAAACATTGTGCTTGCTAGAAAACAATCTCAGATTTACATCTAACTACAATTTTAATGTCAACCAAAGTCAGTTGTAGTTCAATTTGAAAAAAATATTTTTTTAAGCATGAAGATACATTTAGCACTTATACTTTCATTAAAAGTACCGTGATGCCACTCAGTCTTCCTTTTAAAAGTAACTGATTGGCTAAACTAAAATTATATGCATGCACTAAATTAGTTTTGCTTTTCTAAATGGGACTGGAAATACAAGTGATGGTGATTTGCTTTTTAAGGCAACATCGAAAGCCTGTTGTAATGCATTGTTTTGCTAAACCCTTACGTGGTGATACACACACTCTTTGTTACAGAGGCCACCTGTGTAACGGAAATGTCATTACTTCTGGCTTGCTGGAAACAGAATGACTTCAACAACTCCGTCTGCTCTAAAGAAGTCTCAGTCTTCTACAGATGTGTTGAAAAGGTAACTTAGGAACAGCCTATTCATAGCTGACAGCAATTTAACATCCTTAATTAACATGGTTTTGATAATTACATGGGAATGTAATGAACAACCAGATTTTCTCTGCCATTTCCTGATTATGGCGAACACACTTCCCACTTTGCAATGCAGTTTCCTGCTAGAGCTTTCTTCTTTTTTTTTACCTCCCTCATCTGTTGTTTCCGTGTTTATGGCATCTTCACGCATCTAGTGAGATCAAGAACTTGAAAGCTAATTGACTTATATTAAAGCCTTTGAATTGGAATAAATTCAACAATATTTAACATTGTTTCCTAATTTCACTTGTTGCAGGCGCAGAACATGGCCAAAGGAAAGCAGGGAACTCAGGGTCGACTTTTGCCTAAAGAAGCCAACACCTTATTAAAACGATTTCCCAACCTCAGCAGTGAGATCTAGGACCAGTAACGCAGATTAGTCAAAGAATGGACACTTTTATTATCTGAGCTCTATTAGATGGGTACTTTAGTCTGAGTGTATGACTGGGCCGGGCAGTTGATGAGAACGGGGTGTGGAAAGGTTTTAAAAAAAAAAAACGCAATGAAGCTGTCACTGGGACTCAAACCCTGCCAAAAGGATGTAAGCGGGTGCTCACAAAGCAAATGAACTGCATTCGCAAGGTTTTGAAGGCACTTTTGGTGATTACTACATTACTGCACTCCTGTAGGTCATCTCATCAGAGCAGTACAAAGGAGCAAACACTGGTTCCTTCACACGCTTAAAGGGATAGTTCACCCAAAAATGAAAATCTGTCACCGTTTACTCATCTTCATGTCCTCTTTTGTGTTCAACAGACGAAAGAAGTCGTACAGGTTTGTAATGACGTGAGGGTGAGTAAATGATGATAGACTTTTCAGTTTTGGGTGAAGTGTCCCATTTAGTCATTTGTGTTATTGATGTTTGACTATACCATTGTTACTTCTCAGAAAATCTGAATGTTATCATATTGGTTTTTGGTATTACTTTTTGAAGTCTCCCCTGCATAACTGAGCTGTGATCTGTAAAACCCAGCAGTTTATTTCTTTTACACGTTTTCTTCCTGTTTCGGGCTGTGTTCACAATGTAATTAGTCTCAGCCATTTTCAATTATCAGAAAACGGAGATCAAGGGAGAAGTACTCAGTGCCGGATCATGTTACATGCCAGAACACAGTGTATTGAATTTGACCATGAGAGCTCTGCAATGAAGATCTAAATAACTCATTATTAAACATATTAACTTGCAAACAATTCACTTTCTGTTCAGATGTTATTTTTCATGTTTTGTTTGATTTGTGTGAATTGTTGTTAAACATTGTGACCATGAATTAGTTTAGTTCCCTTTGGCCATCCTGGGATGATAACACAGCCCACCATTTCCTTAGGCTGATTATCTACAGTTGTCTGCAGCATAATGTGTTTAGACCCCAAAGGAAATGCTGTCTGCTGTAAGTCTAAACTTTGCTCAATCACAACACAACATTGAAGTAACAATGAACAGCCAAAAATAGTTTAGGATAAGACTAAAAGAGCTACAGCAATGAAGGCAGTAAGGTGCAACCATGTCAATGCCTTCCAGATTTAATTTAAAATACTTTGTGACTGCAGTGATGACCTTTGACATCAACCTGTTATATTTACTAGGCTTTTGATGTTATATACAGTAAACCATTCCAGTCTCCATTTCCTTAAGCATGTATATACCAGATTAACACCCCAGAACAGGGTGTGGATGAATGCCAATGCAGCCGCACCTCTGGGCATCAGATAAGAGAAAGCATATTTTTTTTATAGCTCCTTGATGCCTGATAAAACATGGTTGTTTTGATCAAATCTACAAATTCTTACATTTTAAGTATGACATAAGCTTTGAGAATGACTTAAAGAGCAAATCCATCTTTTTGCAAGATTAAAAAACATGTTATTTCTCTTAATGTGTGAAAACCAACTAAATTTTAGACACTGATACTATATATAAATTAAGTATAGGAGAATTATGTTTATCATATGAATAACGTGTAGTTGTGCTCAGGTCAAAAGGAGGCTTTGATCTTTTATTAAATTATGAGTAAGTGATTCAGGTATTGTTAACTTCTATTGAAGATGTATGAATGGTGAACAATGTGGAATGAGGTGTATTCATGTGTCTGTGTACACAGGTGAACAATGCAAGACAAGGTGAGCTCAACCACCTGTGTATTTAGGATCTTGTTTTTCAATGTGATATTCATAAAACCCAAGACATTTAAAAGATTGGCCAAGTGGTTAATAATATCCACCTTATCAACACATGCCCTTTGTCCTATGTTAGGGAGTTTTGGAAAAGAACTGGAATTCCTTGTCTGTTTTATATTTGCCATGTGACCGCAAAAGGTCTGTGTTTTCTGTTTTTAAGCTTTAGGCGCATTTTTTGGGTGTGCCGCACAAGGGTCTTGAGTTATTCAAAAAAAAAATTTCATGCAGATAATAACTTGATTTTTTTTAATGGATATGTTTTATATTTCTGATCTAAAATAGGTCCTGTACAACACACTCTCATTTCTATTTGTGACTATTGTTAACTATTTGCAAATTGGTGGCTACAGTCTCTCTCTCTTTTTTCTTTCTATGATCTGCTTATGCCCCATTGATGGTTAAGTTTAGGGGTAGAACTTAATGTTTAGGCATACTTTTTTTCCTTAAAGATTGTATGTTTCTGTACAAATTGCATCGTACAAAATTGTTTGACAGTTGTAAAGAAACTGAAGTAGTGACTGATCTTTTCTTTCTTATTGTGATGTATTCTTTCAGATTATCCGAAAAAAAAAAGTAGGATGAGGACTTGGTTCAATTCATAATTTGTTAATTGGATTTTGGGCATTGCAAAAGTGGAGGCAGGTGAGCAGGGGCGGGGTTTAAGCAGACAAAATGATTAGAGAAGTCCTGCATATGCCATCAGAGAGACATCTGTCGTTTTCACCAGAAAGTCCAGTTATGATACTTTCATGTCAAAAAAAGAAATAAACATGATGAATTACAATAATAGCTCACAAGAATTATAGCATGCATTTTGAAGGGTGAATTTTCATTCTATATCAACTTATGTGCTGTTTTAACATTTTTACATTTATTTTATGCATGCATGCTTGTCATAGGTGATAATAACTATTAAGAATGATGCCAATTACAAACTTTGGGCAAAGTTGTTTGGCCTAATATTTCAATGCTATTTTATTCACTAAATTAGCAGTTAAGCAGTTTTCTATTCTTTACTCTATTTAATTAATCGTCCGCCAAATAAAAGTAGGAAACATTTGTTGGCTTTTTATAAACTAGTTTGATTTTTTTAGCCTACTAGTACGAATGACGATGCTCACATTCACTATAGGCATAAGTGTATGGCTATTTTCTTAATAACTAGTGAAACTGCAGAAGATAGTCACTGTTGGATTTCTAATTAAAACCAAGGGCTAGTAACATAACAGATGCTAGTTCATTTAAAGGAATAATTGCTAAAACGGCTTGCCATAAGGGGCCAACCTCTCCGCACCGTGATCCATAGGCTAGATGTTTATGTCTTATAATCATCTGTAACGTGTACTGTGGTGAAGGCTGCTGGAGCGGCGTCTCTTCACAGTGAACATAAACCTCAGCCAGACTTCAACATGGGAGGGGTGTCAGTCGTGTCGTTGGACTTTTAGAAGTTTACATGATGTTGTTTTGTTCTGTCTCATTATTTTCGTTGTTTCTTCTTCCGTACATACATTTGTAAACATTTTGAAGCGGGAAGGCGTACACTTTTCCCTGTGTGCCCGCGGACAGCGATGATGGGACAGTTGTGCTGGATGTATAGTCAGTGACAGGATGGATATCAGCGGGATCCTCTCTATTGCTGCTGTCCTTCGTTTCTCTATCGGTGTCTACGGCGAGGTATGTAAACGCAGTTTTTTGCTTTATTGATATGAGTTCCTAGTCAGCTAACAAACAGTCAGTCTAGCTGTAATTTATCCTGAAAAAATGACCGAGAACTCCTGACGTGATTCTGGGGTTTTAGTAGACAGGAGTTCAGACGGCGGCAAAAAAAGCTGGTTTATAGGCTAAATGTGACAAAAAAATATATTTTTCCCCAACTGTACTGGGCTATAAAATGGCACAGTAGGCTACATTTTTCTTCTTCTAAATGAGTAGTTAGAATGGAAGTCGACACGGAAATGAATTATGATCGCGCATGTTATGACCCTTTGACGCTTTCACTTACTGTGTGTGACATTAACGCTTTGTATCACGTGAAAGTGTGTGGTAATTGTTACAGTTGCCATTATCTTGTACAGTCATTGTTAATTTTTGTGGCGTACTTTGCCCCGAATACATTTCAGCTCTTTAAAGGATCTAAATAATAATGAGACAATGAGAGCTGTGCATATGCATATTTACATGTCCCTTATGAATCTGTTTTTATTTATTATATCTCTTATTGAAAAAAAAAAAAAAAAATTTAAACCGCCCAAATTTGGTTTCTGGTTTTGGCTGGTT
>NW_015552625.1:2870321-2872981 GCF_001515605.1 Sinocyclocheilus anshuiensis | reverse complement strand
TTTTATTGAAAAAAAAAAAAAAAACATTAAACCAGCCTAAGTTGGTTTTCTGGTTTTGGCTGGTTTAAAATGATCTTCAGCTGTTCTGTAGCTCTCCTAGCCTGATGAGCTGACTGGAAAGTGGCCAACAGATCAGGCTGGTTTAAGATGTTTCAGCAGGGATATATTAATAAAATAAACAGAACTATAATATAACACTCCCTAACTACCTTGGAAAAATATACCTACTGAAATACATCTGAAAACCAAAGCTTAACCCAATTGTCTTCGAACCATTTCGGATTTTGGTATTGGAGTCAGGCTTTGTAATATTGTCAAGAATATCTCAAATAAAAACATGCTTTTAGTTATATGTAGTGTTTTGTCTTGAGAATGTGGTTAGATCTGTTGAACAAAAAACAAGGAGCACAGGGGGGTGTAGTTTATTAGGACAATAGGACAGTTAACATGTGCTTGATGTTTTTTTTTTTGTCTTTGTTACTTAAGTCTGAGTCTCTTGTTTTGTATCTCATACTTAATCCCTGTTGATGGGAACAAGCATGACACTTAACTCTCATCCTGACTACATTACAAGTGAACGATGGGACGAGACGCTTGCAGTGTAGTCGGAATGAGAGAAAAGCATGATGCTGCTCGTTCCCTTCATCACACCCAGATCACACAGTAGCAGTCACGTAATAGCTTGATGGTCATGAAAGTGTTCTTTGATCTCAGTTGAAGTACTGCTAAAGCAAAGCTGCTCTGCACTATTAACTCATGTCTTTATGTGACGTTTCCTCGTCGTAAAGCAACGGATACCTTTGACAACCTTCCTCCAGGGAGAAAACCTCTGACTAAGGTTTGCAGCTGGTTACTGGGATCAAAACAAAACAAATGGTATAAACTAAAAATAAGGCTTGCATTCTATTAAAATAACCTTTTTTAAGTCATAATTCATGCCTAGTTGTCATACCTTTACAAAAAGTATCAAAGTACAGTGATAGCATCAGATTTTAATAACTTAGTACTTTCTTAAATATGTATGATACATCATTTACATTCAAGCATTTAGCAGATGCTTTTATCCACATATAATTGAAGAGCATAAGCATGTTCATTAGAATGCTAAATTTGGAAACAAGCTAGAGGAAAGTAGAGAAAGTTCAGAGAGAACTTCTTGAAAGTTGTGATAGTGTCAGCAGCTCATTCCATCAGAGAGGAACAGAGAGGGTGAAGGTGCTGGAAGGTGACTTCATGCCTCATTGTGAAGGAACAACAAGGCACCACTCAGTGACTGTAGGCGAGAGGGAACAAAATACCAATACCAAATGCTTACCTATTCATTTACTGTGGCATTTAACTGTTTCTTCAAGGTATTTCAAAGAATACCATGGTACATGGCCAAAAAAACATATGTCCATAGTACTTTAAGTGAAAGAATTTAACTGACTATTCTTATTTTGTCTTCATAGGCAGGACAAAGCGCTGTGTACCAGAATACACTGCAGAGCTCAGGTAGGCACTCACTACATTTACAAGTCTATATATATATATATATTTTTTTACTATTTCTTAAAGGTTAAATAAAGGTGCAAGCTGGAATCCTTTTTTTAATGAGAATTGGCAATATACCTGCATCTCTTTTGTGTCAGCATTTGCTTGGGAATTTAAATTATGCCACCTAATTCAGACACATACTCATTACTGGTAACGGCTGAAATGTCACAGTATTTTGTTCTTGTAAAGAGCATCTCTTTCAATGCCAAAACCCACATCCCTTCTTGGCACTATATCTAATACAACATTAACCGATGCAAAACCACTCGGCTGTCAAGAGATACATTCGTCGATGGTTCCCTACGGCAGAGTTAAAGAAATACTCAACCGCAACAATTGCTCCTCAGACAAGATTGCTTTGGAGAGAAACACAATATTCAATGCGCTTGTAATATGAGTGAATCACAAACATTTACTGATGACAGTGAATGGATGTGAAACAACTGTGGCATTGATGGGCTTTAAGAAGTAGCTAATTTGAGATTGAATGCCCCGCTGTTTTTGCTTATTACACGTGTCATATTCATATTCTGTGAACTTTAATGCTTTGCTTGTCTTCCAAGCCTGGACAGGTTTGTGCGCTGACATCCTTAGGGCAGGATGCTGAAATATACTCAACCTTCCCACAGAATCGTCAACCTACTCCCAGTTCATGCTGGGGCAGTGTGAGATTCCTCTATGATTGCCTCATCTGTAGACTTATTTTACTCAGACCAGCAGTCTATGCTGTTAAACCTCTTATATTTAGTCTCTTGTGGTACCACCAGGAGTCTTGTTGGTGGTCTTTATCGTGCTCTATAACCGTAACACCATGGAAAATATGACTGGAACTCTACCCTGATGCTATTTCAGCAAATAGCTTTACTGTATGTCCAGACCGACATACAGCGTGGAACCTGAGCTCTCACGAGACGAGACATGAGTGTGTACAAGAAAAGATTCAGGACTGTTGAACTATTCACCTACCAGTGTACAAGAATGGAAACTATTTATAATGTCTAAACATATTTTATTATAAAATGTAATGGTGTACAGAAGACCAATCATGCTAAAGCCATTAAAAGAAACACCAAAGATCAAATTTCTTCTCCACAGTTTTTGCTCTATGATATTGTATTATCAAC
>NW_015552625.1:2865452-2867319 GCF_001515605.1 Sinocyclocheilus anshuiensis | reverse complement strand
TAACAATGGTATACCAGTTATTGCCTGATTTTGTTTAGTTTTTATTTATTTGCTTTTATTTAGTTTCTCTCATTTTATTTTTTTTTTTTTCATTTATTTGCTGTTTGCTGTCATTTAACACTCACTTAATCTTTGAAAACATTAATAATTTAATAATAGGAACATATATTATATAAGTTTCTCTCATTTTATTTTATTTTTTTTCATTTAAATAACCTTTGCTGTCATTTAACACTCACTTAATCTTTGAAAACATTAATAATTTAATAATAGGAACATTTATTATATATTATATTACATTATGATAATCATTATCCATAATTATTCAGCTTTGAACAGGTTTTTGGTTTGATAGATTGTTAGATACCCATGGCATCGTCTTCTGCTCCATCTGCCTGATTTAAATTAAAAAAAAATCATAACGGATGGAGGTTTAAAAATGGCTCACATTGGAAATCCAATACTGTTCTCTGATGATAAACATGCTTTTTAATAAGATGGGGAATGATACTGTGTCAGGTCTTTTTCAGTACATTGTTTACAGTTATATTTGGAATAATGTAGACAGAAGAGGAGAGTGTAATAGAGTTTCAGTGATGCTCCAGCTCTAATATGCTTATATTGAACATCAGCACTCATCTCAGCTCAATAAGTCTATGCTAAAGCAATCTACACATGCAAAGACACGGTTAGGCTACGTGTCCGCTGGGTGTAGATTCGTATACGCATGCAGGTGTAAATACTTTTCTGGCGTTACCTCTGCAAGAATTTTGGCCCATAATGCTCAGGGTATGAGATGGTCTCAACTCTTTCTCCCTGAGGGTTTAGCACCTGCTTCTAAAGAGAGACTAGGGCACGTTGGCCTCTGTTTGATCCTGCACAACACTATCCGATAGCAGACCCATAAATTCTCAGGAGCATTGAGTAAGATTTCTAACATTTATTTGTGGTGGAAAAACTGTTGTTACTTGCCTACACAAATGTTGGATTTAATCTGAATTTATATGTGTTCCGCTTCTCAGTAAACCTCTAATTGCATTAAAGAGGGTCTTCTGTTAGTATTCTTTAAAACCTAAATTCATTCGCTTTTATAAATGCCTCCAAAGCACCCAGTGAAGTGACTACTTCTATTTAAATATCCGTCTCCTGTCTAGGTCGATGGATTTAACATCTGTCTCTTGCTTGCACTTGCACTTGGACAGTGGGCACAAAGCCCAGGGCTTTCTCCCTTTCTAGTCACATTTCCAGAAATGAAATAAAGGACAGACTGGCAGCATATGCAGAACAGCATAAGAATGTTGCTACGTAAGTTATGAATCGCTGTATTAAATGATAGTTTAAATGCTTACAAATTACTTTTACAGCCCACAGAAAAGCATGAAATTGGATTATCGTCATTACTGTGTTTCAGGCCACCTGCGATCCATAACATTTATTAGAATGCTTTCTCACAAAAGACTAGATCATGTAATTTGCTCACTGTGGCCCAAAGTCACAATATTTCTGTTTAATTTAATGGTTTTGATTAGAATCATTTGGAAGAAGGATCTTCCTGATTATTTGACTAATGGATCCAAGCAAGCAGAAGTACATTAGTAATCAAAATCATTCAATAATGTTAATTAGTTTGAAAATATACTGTGTGTGTCCTTGTGCCTAAACAACACACACACACACACACACACACACACACACACACACACATGCACGCACACACACACAAGACACTTGTTTTTATATAATGATAAACCCTACCTCTAAAAGAAAATATTTTCATTAAAGAGTAAAAAAGTAATTTAAAAAGATGTAAATATATTATACAATATTATATAAATTATATAATAATTTATAATACTAAGTATAATAT
>NW_015552625.1:2861816-2865442 GCF_001515605.1 Sinocyclocheilus anshuiensis | reverse complement strand
ATTTTATTATTTTAAATATTATTACATTATTATTTGTATTATTTCTTTTATATTATTTATAATATTTTATTTTTTTAGTATTATTATGCAAACATTCACACACACACATTGTATAACACGTTTGGATGTGTGACTCATCATAGTGGGTCAGCAGGTCTTGCTGTTCCAGCAGTGCAGTAAGCCATCATTAGCGTCTCACACTGCTGTCCTCACCCTCTGCATCAAGAGGCAGCACTGTAGGGGTTTTCAGTGATAGAGAAAAAGTTACAAAATAAGAAAGCTAATAAGACCACCTTAGGTTTACACCGTTTACACTGCCACTTTGAGTTAACACAAGGTCATTTTAGGTCATGCTTTTGCATTTGTTCATGCCAAGAATTTTAAAATGAGTTGACCTTTATTTGCCACTGCATTAAAATGTTATTTTTTGCTCCGTCAAGGGCATACTCTTATAAGTGAAATGCTGGATTTTACTTATGTCTTTGTGTGTCTGTGTGTGTGTGTGTGTGTGTGTGTGTGTGTGTTTCCCTTAGGTCCTCTGTCCTGCTCTGAGGGCTTCACTGAGCTGGGTTATTACAATGGATATGTGTCTCAGACAGATTCTGGCTCTTCCTGTCTAAAATGGACTGACTTTCCAGACTACATGCTGCAGTACCCCAACCGTGGACTGGGCGACCACAACCACTGTAGAAACCCTGACCGTGAATCCAACCCCTGGTGCTTTTTCAGACAAAAGTCAGGAGCCATTGGATGGGCCTACTGCGACTGCCACCAGGGTGAGCCCTCCTAACTGGCTTTTTGTTTTTCATATTTAGAGATATTTTATAAAAGTTAAATTTTCATTTTAATAGCTGTTTTTGTATTACTTTGAGTTTTGAGGAGAAGTGAGTTCAAACTAAAAAAAGCCATTTACAAAACCCAAAAAGGCAGTTATGATTACAGAGAGCCTAGCATGACTAACCTGTAAACATCAGACATATGCTGTGACCCAACTAAGTGATAATTAGTTAAATTATGCACTAAATATAGCAATATTAAATGCACCTATAGGCTGGTACATTTGACAAAAGTGTAGGCTAATTCTTAAATAATTTAAATATTATTATTCGCAAATTTTTCACCATTATGACCAAAATGTGCCTTTCTGGAGCTAATAAAGCTTAAATAAATGTATTTATTTATTTACTTATTTATTGGTTTATTTGTATAGGCACAGTACGGAAACATAATCTTAGCAGAAAAAATACAAATATGCATTGTACACATAGATTGAAGATCAAGCTAAGTTGTACCTTAACTTCCTAGAAAGGCTTTAAATGCTACACATTATAAACTCCTAGACATATTATACACTTTAAATAGGGACTGACACAATAGGGACCTTTACATATAAATGTGGTGTTAGAATACATAAATTCCATATTAAATCAGCTGTCATTACAATTAAAATAGCTGCAGTACACACCAGTGTTGTTTTAATATCATTGAGATACTATTATAGTATTTATGAATGTTTTGAATTAGTTATATATATATTTATTATACATATATATATATATATAACTAATTCAAAACATTAATAAATACTATAATAGTATATCAATGATATTAAAACAACCCAGCATTTTTTAGAGTGTATAGTTTTATATATATTATAGTTTTATTTTTATATTTTCTGTTTCCATTTTAAAGTTGTAATAATTTTGTTGTGTGTTTTTTTCTGTTTTATCAGTTGTTTTATTTAGTTATTTTAGTACATCAAGTTAAACTAAATAAACACAAGAAATATTGCCTTTAGCTGAAATAAAGTAAGTTTACGTTTTTTTTTTTTTTGTATTTTATTTTATTACAATAAAAAAATGTTTAAAGTAACAAAAGTTTTGTTTTGGTTTAAGTTATTATAGTAAACTGTAATAACCCTGGTACACACACACACACAACCACACACACAAGTAAGAGAAAGATTAAAAAATGCAAGGAAAAAAAGAATAAAAAAAAAAAACATTTGGGGCTGTAGGCTTAGTTGTATGTGGCTCTAGTCTAGCCTCATTTGACCTAAAAAAGTTCCTACTGGACCGTGGTGTTTGTGTTTATTAAGTGAACGTGTCCTGGTGAGTATTTGTGTCATAACTGTCATATTAGTGTAGGTGTTGTACAGAAGCTGTAGGACGTTTATTACTGCAGTCACAGCACACAGCCACAGTGTGTCTGTCAGTGAGCTAACAGCAGTCAAGGATTCTCTCTGTCTTCTTTTTTTATTGGCCTCTATTCATCTTCCCCTCTCTATGCGTTTGTTGTCTAATAATCAATCAGACTCACATCACTCATGTGCATTTGTTACTCTTATTGGGAAAGTGTTTGTTCAGTCTCTGGATCTCTTTGTGCTGGTCTGTCATCACTTGGCTGTGTCTGTGGTTCAGTACCGAGCTGGTGTTGAAATCTGTTTGCCTTATCTCTGTGAGCTGTGATTATCTCTGTCTGCCTCTCTCCTCCTTTTCCTTTCTACGTAATAACATTAAACACAGTTACAAACTCAAACAATTAGAGTGTGCATTTAAATTCATGTCTGTGTGAGCATGACGTGGGGCAACAAGATGATAATTTGCAAGACAGAGTGTTTCTAATGTAATCGTTCTGTACTAATTATAGAGGGCTGATTCACAGAGTCTGTAAATGTAAATGGGGGAGGCAGGGGTAAGATGTGCCACTTTTACTCAAGTTGTCCTCTAGTCAAGGAGAAAGAAGATGGAGGTAAAACCTAATTTCATTTCAGGATGTCTGCTCTTTGCTGAAATGAAAGAAGACCGCATCCGCAACGTAAGACTATAAAAATAGGATTTCTCAAAGAATAAAAAGTTGTGTATTCATACAATGTATCATGTGAAGAGATCAATTAAATAATTGGAGAATATGTGCAAGATTGACCTTTCAGAATTAAATTATGGCCATAAATTATTTCGATTTTTTTTTTTTTTAACTATCCATAAACCTTCAGAAACAACATAAATCAGCCAATAAACCAACCAAATATAATGTAATGTAATGTAATATAACATATAAAAATGTTTAAATGTTAAAAATGATGGAGAGAGTCGTGGGATAAGAAAAAATTCTATCTAAATAATATAAATATTGTTTTATAATTAAAAGCATTATTTAAATAATAAACAGTTCAAATAAATTTGTTATTTTTTTTATAATTTTTTTTTTTTATACACATTATCATTCCTAAATCCCTGAATATGTTTGATTCTGCATCTTCTCCTCCAGGTGAGGCGCGGTTGGTGGGGGGTTCATCTAATAAGAGTGGTCGTCTTGAGGTGTACCTGAATGGCCGGTGGGGAGCAGTGTGTGACACCCACCTGACTGATCGAGATGCCAGTGTGATCTGTAGACAACTGAGGCTCGGGTATAAGCTGCAAACTCTATTCATTATCAGCTAGAGGCTCTGTACTTAATAACACCCAGCATGTGCTGTCATTTAATTACCTGCTAACTCCCAACAGTGAAATCGGCACTGCGCTTCGACATTCCTATTTCGGACCCGGTTCTGGTCTCTTTCACTTTGAACGTCTTGGCTGCCATGGCAATGAAGATTCTCTGCTGAAGTGCCGGAGCAGGAAATA
>NW_015552625.1:2835400-2861806 GCF_001515605.1 Sinocyclocheilus anshuiensis | reverse complement strand
GGCATTCCTATTTCGGACCCGGATCTGGTCTCTTTCACTTTGAACGTCTTGGTTGCCATGGCAATGAAGATTCTCTTCTGAAGTGCCGGAGCAGGAAATATGTCTCCGGTGACTGTAACCATGGAAATGAGGCCGGAGTGGTGTGTGCAGTACCTGAGGGTAAGTTTGTTTAATTTGAGTGGGCTATTATTATTATAGTGTGACCCCACCCACATTGAATTTGGGTCACAAGAATTTTGTGGTATTTGTATATACTGTATATATTAGTTGTTGTTTGCACATGTATAGTATTTACATGTATTTTATAATATTTTTCACTACATCAAGATGTATGATGAGTGTATTTGCACACAAACTAAGCTGCATTTTCTAAGTTCTGGGTGACAGTTGAGAGCTTGGGTTGCCGTGGCGACCCTGGGCATCTTCTGACAACACAGAGGACTGCCTGATTAACAGCAAACTCTTGTCTCTCTCACTTTTTTATTGAAAAAGACCATTTCTCATCTGTTGAGTGGACCTCCAGGGCAGGGTCTGTAACAATAGTCTTTAGTGTCACATGATCCTCATTGATGAATTAGACATGATGAATCATTCTAATATGATGATTTGCTGCTAAATAACCTTTTTTATGATTATGAGTGTTGAATACATTTGAACTGATTAATATGATTGTGAATAGGATTCTTTTATGAACAAAAAGAATAGAATTTATTTCAAATAGTAATCATTTATAACATTAGAAATGCCTTTACTGTCGATTTTGATCAATTACTGTAAATGCATCCTTGCTAAAAAAAAGTATTAATAAAAAAAAAGAAAATAGTGACCCCAAAGTTATGAACATATATGTATATTTATTTATGAGAGTTATACAAATATATGTAAGTTAAAGTTATTAAGTATGTAATGTAATGTGTAAGTAATGTGTGTTGAATAATATATATTGTTCATAACTTTGGGGTCACTAATTTTGTATGTTTGTGTGTCTTTTATGAACAAAAATAATAGAATTTCTTTGAAATGGTAATATTTTATAACATAAGAAATGGATTTACTGTCAACTTTTGATTAATTAAATGTATCCTTGCGTTAAAAAAAAAGGGACCCCAAAGTTATGAACAGTATATATTTTTTAAAACAAATTACTTACACATTACATTACATACTTAATAACTTTAACATGCATTTATATGTATATGTGTGTGTATATATATATATATATATATATATATAAGAAATGCAAGTTTCTTACAACTATATAGCTCTTACAACTATATTTTCAACAGTGTTATAGTGTGGAAAGGCCTTCTGTGAAGCTAAATGAAGACAGAATTCATGAGAGACAGAAATAGGGTCATAAACAGTGTGCCTGTTGTAATGGGACAGTTTGCTAGAACAGGGTCAGGTATATTTAGAGAGAGCTGTGAATTATTCACACAGAAACTTTAGGAAGCAGAAAGCAATCTGAGAGTGCTGAGGCTTTGCCAAGAGTCCTTACACATGTCCCCATCCTTTACCATACACACATACATGCTTCAAAGCATTATGCCATATGTGGAAGACCTATGTCTTGTAAAAGGGATTCTCTACTGAAGCATATAGAAGAGTTTTAAGCTTCTGCTCTCAAGAAGTGTGAAATATTACACTAATTATTTTGTCCTATGCATCCTCCACCGCAGTGAATAAATGAATGAAATATCGATTGATTGGACTTTTGTTTTGTTTAGGCAATGGTGCCCCCCTGAGGCTCGTGGGAGGCCTTGAGGATTTCGAGGGGCGCGTGGAGGTGTACCATAACGGGAGGTGGGGTACTATCTGTGATGATGAATGGGATGATATTGATGCTGAAGTGGTTTGCCGACAGTTGGGACTGGGGTAAGAAATGTCATCATATGTATGTCCTATTTTGCACTTTTTTTTTTGCAATGCCAAGGACCTCCAAATATGAGCTGTGTATAAATTTGCACTGTGTAAGAAAAAAAGTTGAAATAAAAAACAGATTGCATTTTTTTATGTAAAATACTGTTATGAAATATTTGATTTTAGACCAGAAAGAATGAAACTGCAGTAATATCAAATTCAATAAATGTGTTGTGGCTTTCCATTTGAAAAACCCCTGTCTTATAGCATTAGTACAAGGATCTGCACATTGATCTATTGCAAGATCTTCTAATGTTGCTTGAAAGCTTTTGTATCATCATCAGCTGTTTTTGTTTAGCAACATTTAGAAACGCTTTGCACAAATGATTTGACTAAAAGCATTTACAAGAGCTGGGAAACACTGATAATGCCATGCACGAATCAGTGCTGACTATAAGGACTGTCCTTTTTACACACACAAACGCACACACTAGCACAGCAAGTGAACTATTAATATAGATGAGTGGATGGAGTGTATGAATGATTGATGGGGTGCAGGCAGTGTGCGAACTACGGGGGAGCTCGGCTCCCCTTAATAAGACATGTATAATAGGGTCAATCCTGTATAGTGATTTATCCTATATAGTGCTTGCATAAAGCAAGTAGTGCATACACTTGTAGCTGTTATGTATCTTTGTAATTCATTGTAAGCCCCCTTTTGAGGCACGATCCCCCCCAAAGGTATAGTTCGAACACTGGGTGCAGGGATTAGCTCCATGAATATGCAGTGGGATAGAAAGCAACTGATTTTACCCTTCACTATCCGTGTAACATACACTTTTCAGTACATCAGTCCTGATTTTGAATGCTTTTAGTGACGTGACATGTGGCCAAGTATGGTGACCCATACTCGGAATTAGTGCTCTGCATTTACCCATCCAAAGTGCACACACACAGCAGTGAACACACACAAACCGTGAACACACACCCGGAGCAGTGGGCAGCCATTTATGCTGCGGCGCCCGGGGAGCAGTCGGGGGTTCGGTGCCTTGCTCAAGGGCACCTCAGTCGTGGTATTGAAGGTGGGAGAGAGCGCTGTACATTCACTCCCCCCACCTACAATCCCTGCCGGTATGAGACTCGAACCCACAACCTTTGGGTTATGAGTCCGACTCTCTAACCATTAGGCCACGACTTCCCCGACTTTTGCAATGTAAGTATCATTGCAAATTTAGGTAAATAAACTAATATTCCTTTATACCTCTATTCCTCCTTGTTATGATCTTAAATGTACACTGCTATTCAAAAGATTGGAGTCAGTAAGGTTTTAAAGAAGTTAATCCTTTTATTTAGCAAGGATGCATTATATTAAACTTTTTATTCATCACAGAACCCTGTAATAAAATGTATCATGGTTTCCTTGAACTGTTTTCCACATTGAAGTTTTAAGCACCAAATTAGCATATTAAAATGATTTTGAAGGATCATGTGACACTGAAGACTGGAGTAATGAGATTCAACTTTGCCATCATAGGAATAAATGACATTTTTAAATGCAGCCTTGGTGAGCATAAGAGACGTCTTTCAAAATATCTTACCGACCCCAAACTTTTAAATGGCAGTGTATCTTAACTGTTTTGATATGGGAATGAATCACAGGCGTGTGTTTGTTTTCAGCGGTGTACCAAAGGCATGGACATGGGCGCACTTTGGGCAGGGCACTGGGCCTATCGTGTTGGATGGAGTGCATTGCACAGGAAATGAGCTGTCTTTGGAGGAATGCCCTCATGCGCCCTGGGGCCAGCACAACTGTGATCACATGGAGGATGCTGGAGTCTCGTGCAACCCGTTTACAGGTGAAGATGACACAGACTGTGACACGAGCTGTCTCAACTGTCTTTATGAAAACACATTTAAAGTAATTCAAAGACTAAAAACCCTTTTATTGCCATTTTATTTGTGTGTGTAAGTGCATTGATTAAACGTAGACATGTTAATGCTGCTGTAGATGGAGTGTTGCGTCTAGTAGGAGCTGATAGCCCATGGGAAGGACGCCTTGAGGTTTATCACGCTGGAGAATGGGGCACAGTGTGTGATGACAACTGGAACGGACGTCAAGCCCAGGTGGTGTGTCGACAGCTGGGTTATCGGTAAGCTGTATTTTTGGACTGGTTGATAACATAATTCTTGAATGTAAGCATATAATGTGCTACTTTGAAGTAATTAAAAAAAGTACATTTCAAGTTTGACAAGGAGGAGACCGGGAAGTTTGTTTCATTTAGCTTTCTGCTCTGTTACTGCAATACTGCTATTTGTCCAACAGAGGGCGAGCTGAGGTGGCTCCAGATGGGGTGTATGGAGAGGGTACAGGGATGATCCTGCTGGATGAGGTGACTTGTGAAGGGGGAGAGAGCTCTCTGCTGGTCTGTGCTCATGGTCAGTGGGGGCAGCATGACTGCTCTCACAGTGAGGACGTGGGCATACGCTGTGAAAGAGAAGGACAGAACAATGAGATCCCTGAAGTGGCTCCTGCCACAGGTGAGTAAAGTCCATGTAAAAACTTTTATTAGTGTTGTTATCATCATCAAAAGTAACAGATGTTACCGATATCCGAACCAGATGTTAAGAAACAAGTCCACTTTACATTTTTAAGAGCCCTCCAAAACAAATTGGATACTAGAAAACGTATTTTATTGTACTGACATGCTTATACATGCATTATATATATATATAATGAAATGCATACTTATTTGTAGCTTATAAAAAACATGTATGATGATGAATATGGTTAAGACATGGTGTAAAAATGATTGCACTTATCAGAAAGGGATTTGTTGCTCTGTGACAAACAGCAAATCTAAAGCAGTGGTCCTCAATTTTTTTGACTCCAAGGCTCTCACAGTCAAAGGCAATATCTGAATACTTAAAGGACCCCCAAGGTATTTTTGGTGAACCTGCTGTATTGACAAAACTGCTTATTTCCAACCTTTTTTATTTTCAGAAAGTGGGAGCGGCAATATATTAAAATAATTAAATAAAACAATTACAATTAAGATAATCCATAATTACAAAAAACAAACAAACAAAAAAATCCAATAGCTTAGTGTTCTACAGGGTTTACACTTTTCATTAGCAATTTTATTTCCATGACAGTCATTTGTAATTTACAGGAATTTTAAAATGATTATTTACTCAGAAATAGCAATTTCTACCTAATAAAATATTTTTGATCTTAACATAACTATAAAACTTTTCATGACTTCTTAAGATTTTGTCAGTTGACATGACATTTCCAGGTCTAGAAATCAAACTTTTAAAATTCTCTCGTACATCCAGGTTTCTCAAGACATGAGAACCATGGTTATAAATAAAAAGGGCAGATGTTAAGGGAACAAATTAAGATAAGAAATGTCAGCTTACTTGATTTTTTTACATATTTAAAGCTTGTTTTGTCTTAATTTTATCCATCTTGAGGCCCTCTTAAGCCCAAAACACACTGCATGATTTTAGCAATCCTATAAGATCACTGCATGTCACACTGTGCGACATGGATCTAATAAACTTGGCTACGACATGTACGATGATGACACCTACGATACGATGCATGTTACTACAGAAGAAAAAACGTCATCAGCATGTGCTAGTGGTAAACAAAAAGAGCATGATAAATCACATTTTAGCAGTTGTATTTTTTATGTGTGCTGAAAAAAAGTGGAAGCAGTGAAAGAGGAAGGGATAAGAGCTTGAGGTAAGCAGTTTTATGTTTTAGCGACATGTCGCGTTGATTTCATGTCACATTTTTATTGGTTGGTCAGTAAATGTGGATCGTAGCAGCAAACACACTGTGCGATGATCATGTTGTATCGTAGGATATCTTTGGTCGCAAGACCGTGACAACAGCTGTCTTTGAACCTCTCTCATTGTACGACATAAGAGCACCGATTAGGAGCCCCGATCACAGAAATCGCCAAGATTGTCAATCTTTCATCTGGGACAGCCAAAAATCGTGCAGTGTGTTTAGGGCTTTAGAGGTTTGCTGAGGCCTCCTAGTGGGTCCCGGCCTTCTGGTTGAAAACCACTGTTTAAATTGACATTTTTAATTTTAACAGTATAATGTGATATGTAATAATAAAGCTGTTTTCTGTCATTTCTAACTAGGCACCAAATTCTAGCACTGAATAATAAGAGAGCCCATAAAAGCATCCTTAGTCTATTAAATATCTCTGGGGAATATAATTTTGCATAACATCACCCTTTAAAAAAGACAAGGAATTTACACTGCAACTTTTGTATTCTCAATCATATAATTCACTGCTTATCCAGGTATATAGAGGTCCATCTTTTCTGTGCTGTTTCTAGTTATGCTGTGGTTCCAGGTCCCCTGGTGAGGCTGGTGGATGGCGAGAGCCGTAAGGAGGGCCGCGTAGAGGTGTTTATTAATGGCCAGTGGGGCAGTGTGTGTGATGATGGTTGGAATGACATCAATTCTGGAGTGGTCTGCAGACAGCTAGGATTTGTGTAAGCATGTTTCATGTGTTCAAAGAAGATAAAGACACATCCTAACATTGTCAGTTACTTATTTGTTCCTCTTTCCCCTTTTCAATTTCAGCGGGGTCTCGAAGGCCCGCTCCATGGCTTATTTCGGTGAGGGTCAGGGACCCATCCATCTGGATAATGTGAAGTGTGTTGGGACAGAGGCTTCATTGGGTAAGTGTTCAGCTGTAGGCCCGGACGCCCATGATTGCAGGCACAGTGAGGATGCAGGAGTCATCTGTGACTACACCACTGAACCCATAAAGTACAGAAGCATGAACAAGCAGGAATGTGGTTTGAGACCCAACACACAAAGGCGCAGAAGAAGGATCATTGGAGGAGACAAGTCTCTACGGTAATGAACATTAGGGTTTATTTGTTCACTAGCATTGTAACGTGCATTATATTTATTAATCTCTGTTTTTATTGTTTATTGACCATCTGTGACTGTTATGTAGGGGAGACTGGCCGTGGCAAGTATCTTTGTGGCTTAGGTCTCAATTGAAAGGCACCCATCCACTTTGTGGGGCGACTCTCATCAATTCCTGTTGGGTCATTACTGCTGCTCATTGCTTCAAGAGGTGAGAGAGAGACTCTGCTGACATCTAGTGGCTCTACGGAGAATGACAAACACTTTACTTTGTTACAATGTCTGTTATAAATGACAGTTTGGCAATTAAAACACATGCTGTGCATGAACATCTCTTTTTTTCAGGTTTGGTTCAGACCCGTCCCGTTATGTGCTGCGGCTCGGCGACTACCACACAGAGGAGAGGGACGACTTTGAGCGCACTCTCTCTCCTGAGCGCATCGTGATCCACGGAAAGTACCACAGCCAGGGCTGGGAGTATGATATTGCCTTACTGAAGCTGAAGGGCACAGATGGGAATTGTGTGGCCTTTAACCCACACACTAATGCAGTTTGCCTTCCGCCTCAGAGCAACAGGAGGGGCAAGAGGCCTATCGCCTGTGTTATCACCGGATGGGGAATTACAGGTACTGCAAACTCACATATTTAGAGAAATACATTTCTGAACACACTTATGATGGCTAATAGTTTCCTATTGGAATGGAAGACCTAAGCTAATAATTCTGGGTAAAAAGCAATAAAAATAAGTATTATTATTTACAAACAAAATGAGTAAAATAACATTTGCAAACCAAATAATTTTGCAAATACATATGCAAAAATTATATTGTTAAAATTTAAATACAGTACTGTTCAAAAGTGAGGGGTCGGTGAGATTTTTTTAAAGTGTTATATTCACCAAAACTGTATTTATTTGACCAAAAATACAGTAAAACCAGTAATATTGTGAAATTATTACAATTAAAAAAAAAAACTTTATTTTTTTATTTTTAAATGTTAGTTATTCCTGTGATGGCAAAGCAAAATTTTCAACAGTCATTACTCCAGTCTTCAGTGTCACATGATCCTTCAGAAATCATTCTAATATGCTGATTTGGTGCTGAAGTAACATTTATTCTTCTTATCTGTGTTGAAAACATTTTTGTGTACACAGTGATACATTTTTTCAGGATTATTTGATTACTAAAGTTCAAAAGAACACCATTTATTTGAAATAGAAATCCTTTGTAACATTATGTCTTTAGTTTATAAATGTCTATACTTTAACAATTTAACACATTCTTTAAAAAAAGTTACATTTCTGAAAACAAAAACTTTTGAATGGCAGTGTATATTTTATATAATATTTACATACTTCAAAAAGGTGTTTTAAAATAAAAAGTTCTTATAGGCGCTAATTTTTCGTTCTCTTCTTGTATCTTGTATTAGACTCTGAGTATTCCCGAACACTGCTGCAAGCCTGGGTTCCGTTACTGCCCTCCTGGAAGTGTAAAAAACGCTACGGCAGTCGCTTCACCAGCCGCATGTTGTGTGCCGGCAGTTTGTCGAACCATCGCCGTGTGGACAGCTGTCAGGGTGACAGTGGGGGGCCACTAGTGTGCCAGGGTGAGGCTGGCCACTGGATGCTCACAGGAATCATCTCCTGGGGTCACGGTTGTGGTGACCCCACCTATCCCGGTGTGTACACACTGGTCGGCCGGTTCCTGAAGTGGATAGAAAAAGTCACCCACAGCACTGGCAGAGCCTGATGTTACAGTGGTAACATTAAAACCAACTTACCGCATTGTATAAAATATATGTTATGTAATGCCTATGAAGGGATCACCAGCTGGCCATTAGGTTTAAAGCTGGTTTGATCCTGTTTTATGTGTTGCACATTTTACTACTTGCACCATGCCATTTCAGTTCCATTTCTGTACACTTGAAGCGTTCGTGAATATGCACAAGAACATGAAGCCACTGTTTTTGAGGGACAGCTGCATTAAGTGAGCGGAGTTTTCCGGGATTGAAAGGTCTTCGCCTCTGTAAATAAGTCATTTTGCACTAATCTGCATGCCATATAAATGGAGCATCTGTGGGAGGTCTGTGTTCTGGTCTGGCTCTTCTGGATCAGGTTCTTAAATCAGTTCACATTTTGCACTTAAACGTGTTATTTTATTTTTGGGTTTTTGTTTTTTCTAGTTTTGTGATTTAATTAAGATAAGGAACGGCATGCTTGTATGTAAAGATTCATCAACATTCCACTTGTATGTTGGTTATTTGTACTCTTGTTGTAGGTGTATAGGGTACGACTACCATTATTGAGCTTTTAATTTAATTTGGCAGAAAACCAGTGTCAGAAAATAGTATGTTCAGTTTATTTATACATATAACAATGTCCACTTTTTTTCTCAAGCTCCTACCCAACAGATAATGTGATAATATCAGTGATATGAAGTATTGGACTGTTAATCGGCTGGATATTATGGAGTCTCTATGGGGGGGATATGGTGATGGACAAAAATGAGAGCCAAAATTATATATCAATGCTTTAAGTTTGACTTGCAAACTGCTTATGTTTCCCTTTGAAACTTTGCATGTGCTTGCCAAACATTTGTTTTTTTGCAAAGTTTTACGTTTCCTTGTGAAACATTGCATTTGCTTGCTGAACGTTTGTGTTTCTTGCAAAATTCTTATGTTCCCCAAGAAACTTTGCATTTTGTGAGTGGACATAAAACTGGTCATGGAAATACTATGATGGAGGGAAAACTATAGATTTAATGTTTTAGCAAACGAATGCAAAGGTTCTTGGGAGAACACAATTTTCACTTTTTGTGAAAGAATGCAGAAGTTTTGCAAATTATTGCCAAAAGCATTGAAATATGTTTCATATTTTTTCCATCACCGTGTTCCTAGTTAATAGTGAGAATTGGTCCTTAAACTAAAGTGTTTAAACTTGAACTACGCACAGTTATTTCACACATGGTCAGAATCTGCTGCTGAGTGATGTTATGTTGCATTTGCTTCCTGCAGTGTTCAGCCTTTTCTGTAGACAGGTGTTTATTCAGGTTTACTGTTGTATTTATTTACATAACAAGAAGACATAGGCTTATAAATTCATTGTTTCTTGCTTTGATTAATGAATTGAGCTATAACAGTGGTGCTGTTTTGTTCCAGTTGGGTGTCCCAATCAAGAAATACTGAAATTAGGCATAGACAGGAAGGAGAAGATCACTTTAGTAATTAGTCAAGTTTACACAATTAGTATTCCACGTAGTCCAAATGGTTCAAATGATGTAGACGCTTTGGTTCCTAACATTCTATTAACAGTCTGTTATTAATCAATCCCAAACAGAAACCTTGATGTAATTATGGAAAAATGCAATGGCTGCTAATATGCCATATTTAGCTTTGGTTAAAAACTGGTTTAGCAAAACTGTGAATATTCAGATGTTTAGACACCAAGATGGAAAATGAGATAAACTTATTTGAACGCATGGCCTTGTCTCCTCATTATTTTTTTGTTCTGCAAAATGGTGTTGGGAAAGCAAAAACAAGTCAATCAGAAATGTAGCGTAATATTCTGGCATCATGATATTAATAATGTATTTCCAACACATTGTGATTGTATTAAATGTTGAAAATCGTCATTGACCGTATTAACTACATCTGTCTGTCTCTCTCGCTCTCTCTCTCTCTCTAAATATATGACTTGGAAAAAAAGATCAGTTTTGCAAATATATTATGACTGTCCTTTAATGTGGACATTGTGTGTGTGTGTGTGTGTGTGTGTGTGTGTGTGTGAGAGTGTGTGAGAGTGTGTGAGAGTGTGTGAGAGTGTGAGTGAGTGTGTGAGTGAGTGTGTGAGTGAGTGTGTGAAGAGTTCATTTGCAAAAACAGATAACTCCGTTCAACAGGTAAGTATATTGAACCAAAACTTTTAAAGACAAGTAATTTATTGACAATTAAAAGTGTTATATAGCCCACTGAATCATACTCAGACTTAATGCTGGCAGCAGTGGAACCACTTGGGAGAGAACTGCCCGGTGACTTATTTCTTAGCATAAAAGAGGACAATGGTACAAGAGGAATACTAAATTATTGTTTTAAGTGTGAAAATATAGCAGAAGTAGCACCAACATTCAAAAACAATGGACTTGTGATAAGGCTCCTGAAATAATCAGGTCTTCACTTTAAGTTTTCATTTAGTGATGAGTGAATTTTTGCTAGAAAAAGAGCAGGAGAAATAACATGCAAGTCTCCGAGCCGGCAAAAGCTATGAAAAGAGTGACACTTTATCTCACAGAGTATGACGCAGCCTGCAGAAGTGACATACATGGTTGTTGTCACCACTAGAATTACCTACTGAAGCCAAAGCACAATAAACTCTCCAGGGCCCATATTTACAAAATAGAGACCTCTGGGAATCCATACTCTGGTCTCATGAGAGCAAGTCAATCATTTCGGATCCAAACGCATCCAAAATGTTCTGGTGTTGCTAGAGGAGGAGCACAGAGAGAAGTGCTTGGTACCCACAGTGACGTTCAGTGGTAGTAAAGCTCTTCAATAGGGATGAATGCAAATTTTCTCCCAGATGCAAAGTGAAGACATGGCTGTAGTCGAGGCTGGCCCTGGGACTTAGTGAGTCCCACACGAGCAGCAACCAGAAGACAAAGCAGAAGATATATATATATAGTATATTTTGATTATATTTCCATTGTGATAGTATGATTTATCCTGCCAATTTCACCTCTAGACTTAATTTGAACAGTTATTTATTGTAACATAAACCGATTTAGAATTATGAATTATTTGTCTGTGGAATATTGTTTTGTTAAAAAAGCATTTGTAAAAAAGCATTTGTTAAAAGTGCACTCATAGATTTGTAATTACTATTATGTAATCAAACATAAACCTTCAGTTTAGGTGGCACCAAATTTTAAAACACACATACTACACACACAAGTGATGTCCACGGGAATGGACACTGGGTATGAAAGGGTTAAACAAAATCCACTATTTGTGTAATACCAACAACATTAAACTCTTGCTTGCATCGCTCAAAGATCAAAGAACCTCTATCCAAGTCACCATCTTGCATTTATTAATTGTTATTAATGTAGGCTATTTGAATGTAATATCCCAAATCAATCCGAGACACTCTTGGCAATCTGTTGCACAATATTCAGCGGTTGATACTGAAGTATTACGGTAAATCAAACAATTGAAATGCATTCTAAATGGTTTATGATTTAGTACCAGACCTACATACCCATGAACAGATAACTGCCACATAATGTGTTATACAAGACAAAATGCATTGAAACGAGAGACTAGTGTTTGTCTGGCTTTAATGTCGAGCGGAAGTGCGGATCAGCTGATGCTGGAGAGCCATCTTCATCTTCCCGAGCAGAGGAGAGGAGGGGGCACGGGACAGAGAGAACAGGGGGAGCGCGACTCCAAATTGTCGGCTTAAAAAGACATTTTGGACCCAGAGAGCGCTGGCTGCTTAGAAACGACGGAGGACTAGAAAAGAACCGGCCGGTGGCACATGCAGACAAGCGGATGACAAGCTTTTACACACAAAGGAGAAGACACATATGAGGCAGCTAGAGGTGGCATAAAAACAATTTATTATGTTTTCCACGGATGCACGTTTGTCCTGGTCGAGGGGTCAAATCGGCATTTTAGTCGTCTTATTTTCCTGTAACGTAAGCCCACATAGAGGCACAATGCTGAGATAAAAGCACTGGCGAGTCGTTTGTTTTGGGTAACCAGTGGATCGACAAGACTCGGATTAGGGACCAAGGCTTTTGTGCCAAAACATCAAAACAGCGTTATTCCGTCTGGATAGTTTTAAGGACATAAGCACAGCTCGTGTCAGCGCTTATTTTGACAGTTTTTGAAGTGTTTGTGGTTTCGGGCTAGCCGGAAAGCTAGCAGGCTAACCGACTAGCCTTTCGGAGTTAGCAGAGCTACCTCGATCGAAATAAAAAACAATCGTACCGGGGTTGTTTTGGGTTAACACAGGGTTATTATTGTGATATGGCCTTGTTTAAGAGAAATAAACCCGCGGAGGGTCATTAGGAGTACTTGGGGAGCTGGTCTTTCTTCAGCGCTCTCTTGTTTTGTTAGCCGTAGAGCAGCTGTGGGACTCGAGGCTCAGCTGATAGGACAAACAGAGGAGAGGGGGTTTAAATGAGAATTTTAGTGAAAAAAACTCATGCTTGCTAAAACGCCCTGAACTTTACTAACTAAGTGAGTCGCTACAGTTGCTGTCAATTAACACCACTTGCTATGTAGTTTGAAAACTTAAGGTCAGTCAGACCACTGGAGAGGGGCTTATTTATTTCAAAATCTTATTTCATAAGATTTAAACCTCAACAAATGTCTGATGATACATTTCTGGAGCGTTTTTGTCTTGTAAGTCCACACTTGACAATGTAAGATAACACTTATTTAGGTTTAAAAAATTGAGAAGTGTATAGGTTTATGAAATTTTAGCTATGGGTTGTGTCACTTTTCTGAAGAACTAGACACCTGAGTGTCTCCAGCAGTTGGGGTCTAAAAGCATGGATTAATTTCACTTAACTGCACTGCAGTCATGTGCAAATCCTTCATTTGACACCCTAAATACATATTTTCAAGAAACACAGGCTTTCTTGAGGGACTTTGCAGGGCCCCTCACACAGTGTTTGGGTTGCGTGTGAGTTTCCCCTCCCCCTGAGCAAGTGTCACTCTCTCAAAACAACAGAAGCGCAGAGGCACGTTCAGTTGAAGCTTTCAGGTCTCCACACAGCAGATGTGATGGAACTGATGTTCGCTGAGTGGGAAGACGGAGAGAGGTTCTCCTTTGAAGATTCGGACCGTTTTGAGGAGGACTCCCTGTGCTCGTTCATATCAGAGGCGGAAAGTCTCTGCCAGAACTGGAGAGGATGGAGGAAACAGTCTGCCGGCCCAAATTCACCCACTGTGAAGATTAAAGGTAATGGAAGATTGTCTTCATGTGCTGTGAAGTGGTTTAGGTGCTGTCATTGTAATGTGAGCACACCGTGCCTTGGCATGGCTGCACCTTTGACCTCGGGTTGTATTCTTAACTTGTGGGCAACAATGTCATGTGATCTGCATGTTTAAAAAAAACTACCAAGTTTAACTGTTCTTCCATACGTGGGCCTATGTGGACAAATTAGTTAACCTTGTACTGGAGTTATAGGTTTACTTGTTTTGGTACAAGTTGCATTAGTGGGGACACAAGTAATATATTTCATTATTATAATATATAATTTATGTGCAACTTCATTAAAATATATATATATTAGTACGACCCACTATGATAAGGTTAAATTGTGTAAAATGCCTCTTGGATGTGATGGCAACTAAAACCACTACATCACTTTCATAAAAACCTGTAGTGCAACAGCAAATTGGTTTGCATCTGTCAATGAATGGATTTGTTGCAATGGTTTTGCAAAGTGAGTCCATATTGACTGTTACAGACATAATGGTGATTTATTTGTGAAATATGAATTAAGGTAAAGGGGTTTCTTTAAAATGCACATCATCCATTAACTAATAGCAGAATAATAAGAAGTTGCTTTAAAAGTATGTGAGATATCAGGAAATACCAAAAGTGATTAAAATTAACCAGGAAAGGAGACCCATTTTGCTTAAGTCCTTAAATGATTGATATATTCATTATTAGAATGTGTTATTGCATCTGCATTTATTAACTTTTTTTCCTTTCATAAAATAAATTTTCAGTGTGAATCAATTTTGACTTGAACGTCACAGGTGAGTAAAATGTCTTAGGAGGGCAAAAGTAATGTAAAAAGTCTTGTTTGTTTGTTTGCTGGTTTTTATTGTATTTGTTGTACTTGTATTTTTTAAATTGTTTTTGCCATTATATATATATATTCTGTCCAAACCATGAAAGTCAATGGGATCCAATGTTGTTTTAACCTCAACATTGTTCAAAATAACTTTTTTTTTTAGTTCATTTTTAACTTAAAATTCTCTCTATGAAAATTTTTTTTTGCAGTATCCTTCAATTTTATTCCTTTATAAGTTGTAAGTCTAGAACTTGGATATTGCAGCACAACTGTGATGTGTTAAAATTATGTTTGAAACAACTTTGGTCAGTCACTCCATATTACTGCTGAAACTCCGGCCCACCAAAAGCCCCGTGCTGTGCATGTGTAGAGAGAGTTGTCAGTCGTGAAGACCGAGATCTGTGCGTGTTTTTGCCATGAAAATAGCCTTTGATGCTGACATGGCATTAAATAAATATATATATTCTATACTAGGAGGGCAAAAGTAAAGTTACAAGGACAGTTAATCTGCAAATGAAAATTCAGTCATTTACTCACCTTCATATTGTTCCAAACATATGATTTATTTCCTACTGTAAAACACAAAAGAAGATATTTTAATATATATATATATATATGTAAGTCTAGAACTTGGATATTGCAGCACAACTGTGATGTGTTAAAATTATGTTTGAAACAACTTTGGTCAGTCACTCCATATTACTGCTGAAACTCCGGCCCACCAAAAGCCCCGTGCTGTGCATGTGTAGAGAGAGTTGTCAGTCGTGAAGACCGAGATCTGTGCGGCTGCAGATCCGTGAGCGGAGTGTGTAGCATTTGTTGGATGAGTTAAGGGAGTTTGGAAAGGGAGGCCTTGTGTGGTGTTTAGATTGAGAGCGAGTGAGTGTTGTGGGGGGTTGGGTGGAGTTAAGCAGCAGAGGGCTGTAAAAAGAGCTTTGTCTTGTGCAGGTCACTGCCTCAGAGCAGAGGATTGTGGTTAAACAAAAAAAGCCCCATTTGATCAATCTGCATAATGCTGCTGATCTTGCACAGCCCAGTTTGAGACACCCTGGTTTTTGTCTAAATCAGTTCTAAAAGTAAATCGGGTATTTCACGTGCCCGTTTTCTTGGCGATGGAACTGAGGGAACACGATCGCTCAGACGTGGCTGTTTATATAGCACTCTGTGAGCCGGGTGTCTTTGTTCTCTGGTTGTTGGGCAGCGGGCGGTGGAGTTTGGAGCAGTGGGACGGCAGACCGCTCATGAGAGACTGTCTCACCTATTCACAGCCTCACAAAAGACAAAGCTGTCTCGCAGCCTGTGTTAACTCCTCTTCTGTTGGTCACCATGGTTTAGTCAGCCAGAACTGGCTATGAGTGTGCCACCTGATTCATTGGGATCTCACTCGCACTTCTACACATCTTGTTGCTGAGCAGCTGTTTGTTGGCAGCGCCTTTAATGAGTCACCTGTCTCCTGTGAAGTCGTTGTCTCTCTGACTCCCACTGTCTGTCTATAATGTACTCTTGCATCTGCTTGTGGTCTGGGTAATTCGTCTCCAAAATATTCTAGCGTCTCATCTTTTGGCGGTTGGTTTTAGATTACGTGGGTGTCTGGTAATGGTGTGGTTTGTGTCTACTATTTGATCATGACACTTATTTTAATGCTTTGCATGACAGCCGAAATACCAGGTTGTAGGTAGATTGTTAACAATAATGGTAAAATATTAAGTTGCATGTTGGCATACTTTTTTGTGAAAGTTAATTCTTTTGACAGTACTTGACAGTTGCCCTTTATGGTTAAGGGTGTCTGATTTAACCCTAGATAAAGCAATGCACAACTTGACTCATTTTTAGTAGAATGGTCATACTTTGTGTAAATGGACAGCTCTGCTGATTTTACTTCAAAAGGACTAATATATATGTTGTGTTTTAAAAGAATCTTCAAATTTAGGCGCTTTTGTTTACTGGAAGCTCTTGCTTTTGTTTTGCAAATGAAAAAAGTTCCAAATGTGCAGAAAAAACATTGAGCATCTTCAAGCAACGAACTGATTTTTCATTCCTGATTTAATCAGTGTTCTTGAACAAATCAGTAAGATTTGGTGACTTGCTCACAGTCAATTGTTTAATTCCTGAATGAATCAGCGTGATTGACCGAGTCTGTTGAATGAATGATTCTAGAGTGTGGATTTAGTGTGTGTTAAAGACACTTAAGGCTGTGCTATAATACTCGCTTAGTCGGGTCTAAAGTTGGTAGTAAGCACGACATGCATTGTGGTCATAATATAATGTGTTGAAAAATGTAGCATGGCTTCATGTGAGATCTCCATAGTGTTATAGTGACAGTGTATCAATGCAGTGTCTGCCTGAATGTAATGTGAGCTTCAGCTCTAAGGTGACCGAGTGCAGTGGATTACAATCCCATTGCCTAAAGCCCTGTTATGACAATGACCTCTCGATATTGGTGTTCATTTTAGATGGATCTTACTAATATCTAATGAGATAAGTATCACTACAGCCCTGCGGCTCAATGTAGAAAATAAAGTTTCGTTATATGCACTGCCACTGAAACCTGTGCCTGAGTTCACTTTAGGCTGTAGGCACAAATATTCAGTTGCTCTTGATGGAGTGTCTTTTAGTCTGAGTGTTTTTCATTCTTACAGCCTGACCACTCTTATCATTGTCTGGAACTTGAACCCCACCCCCCACCCCTCTCAGTGGACAGCATTTATCCTATGTTGGCAGCTGTCCTGTTTTCACTCTGTTTAGCCTTGAGTGTATATGAACAGTCTGGTTTACAACAAAATAGGTTGCCTGAGGTCTTGAACCTCACTTCTCAGTTTTGTTCCCTCTGTTTCAAAAGGAGTCATTTGAACTGCAGCCATCTATGTGACTATTGTTCAGCTATTTGCCTTTAATGCCAAGTATTTTTGATTGTTTAATGTAGAGTGGCTGTGACTGGAAAGTAGTGATTTTATCACCCTACTGATCAAGGCCTGTTCACACCAGCATGCAAATTTGGTTGATTCGTTCTGGTTCTGGATTTATTGTCTGATATTCGTTGGCGCTTGGTAAAATAGTCCGTTTTTGAGTGCCACCAAGTCATCATTTTATGTATCATGCAAAAAAAAAAAAAGGTGTAGGATTTTCACTGAAATACATTTTAGTCAGAAATTGCTAGTATATTTCACAAATAATTACAAAGAAATGGCAAGTAACGCATTGAATTGTTGAAATTGAAATACTGAAAGACGTAAACGTAATCTAATAGTCTTAGCTTTTTTGTAACAGTACAAAAGCAAAAATCTTATTGGTTGGCCAGTTTTCTTTGCAGTGCAATGGAAGAGAGATAAGATCACCTCTCCTTAAAAGTAAATGTTACATTTACTGCATGGCTGTTTTTAGTGACTTTCTGAATAAGCACTTTGATAGCCATTAATTCAAATGAAAGTATTTGTCACACAGAACTTTTGCACTGAATATTTTTCTTGGTGTAAACACATCTTCAGATTGCTGCTGAATGTCCATTGATGCCATTAGTTTCAGTCTTTGAGCATGTCGTTTACCTGCAACGAAAACAGTGACTCATATCACTTCTTTTCTTAGATGGACAAGTCATCCCTCTGGTGGAGCTGTCGGCCAAGCAGGTGGCGTTCCATATTCCATTTGAGGTGGTGGAAAAGGTCTATCCTCCTGTTCCTGAGCAGCTGCAATTGCGGATTGCCTACTGGAGCTTCCCAGAGAATGAGGAGGATATCAGGTGAAAGTTTTGTAATGGCTAATACACCACATGCATAATTATTAGGCACGTTGATATTCTAATGATAATTTTTTTTTTCCAAGCACATTTTACCAATTCCAAACCACATCAATCTTAATAACTACTATTAATTTTGTATTTAATCATTCATAAGTGATATATAGGCTACTACTTCATGAAGGCTGGAAGTTAAAAACTCCTTAAATTCAGGTGTGCAGAATTATTAGGCATGTTTTCTTTTACAGATAAAATGAGCCAAAAAAGAGGTTTAACTCAGACTGAAAAGTCAAAAATGATTAAATCCCCATGAGAAATATTCAAAACTAATGCAATACAGAAATTGCAAAGATATGACCATTGGACAGCAAAATGCTCACTGGGACAGCAGGGTCAGAAAAAACAGGTGGAGAAGAAAAGACACATGTTAACTGCAAAAGATTTAAGAATGAATGTGAAGAATTAGATGTAAAACCATCAAGAACCATTTAGTCTCCAGCGCCACCATTTTCCAAAACTGCATCCTTCCTGGAGTCTCCAGAATTACATGCTTGTGATTACCTTTACGATTAATCTGATTAACCAGCGAGTTACCAGAATGCCCTTTAAGATTGAGTATGACCGGATGACCTAGTGAATGCTTTGTTTAATATCTTTCTTCTCTCTGTCCTTGCAGATTATACTCCTGTTTGGCCAACGGCAGCCCTGATGAGTTCCAGCGTGGCGAGCAGCTCTATAGAGTGAGGGCTGTGAAAGACCCTCTGCAGATAGGTGAGAAATCAAAGACATCCCACATTTACCATGCCACAAGTGCTGTGTTTTTGAGCAAAAGCTTCTGAAAGTTGCTTTGCTGTATTAAACACTTTCGACATGAAACTTAAAATAGTTTTATAGGTTGCAGATCTTAAAATAGCATTCAGAATAAGCCTTCCTTATGTTAAGAGTCATTTCAGCCCTGAGGTGCTGGTCTTTGGCTCTAGTGCGCTCTGTACATGTTAAGTGCCATGTCTTCATATGGCCTGAGAGAAAACCAGAGGCATGGCACATAAGTGTATGTGTGAGTGATTTGAGCTCAGGCTGTGAATGAATGCTGTTGTTGGAGGCAGTGGGCCGTACAGCAGCAGAGGGAAATCATGATGCAGCTGGCCCAAGCCTGACCTATCCTGCGCGCACGCACTCACACCCTCCAGGGGTCTGCCTTCATGCTTATTATTCACAGAGTGTTTAAATGGCCCATAGAGTGTAGACAAAAGGATAAAACATAACCTTAAACTCTTTCAATTCTGTACGTTTTTTTAAAGAAATGTTTTTGAAAGAAGTCTCTTATGTTCAACAAGGCTGTGTTTTTGATCAAAAATACATTAAAAATAGTACTATTGTAAAATATTACAATTTTAAAATAACTGTTTTCAATTTATATGATGTTGAAATTGAATTTATTTCTGTGATGAAAAGTTAAATATTCAGCATCATTACTTCAGTCTTCAGTGTCACGTGATCTTCAGACAGAATAATTCTAACATGCTAATTTGCTGCTCAAGAAACATTTCTTATTATCAGTGTTAAAAACTGTTGTTGTCTTAATATTTTTGTGGAAACATTTTTTTGGGATTCTTTGCTGAATAAAAAAAACCCAGCATTTATTTGAAATAGAAATCTTTTGTAACATTATAAATGTAATTACTGTCACTTTTGATCAATTTAATGTGTCCTTGATGAATTTTAAATAACAAAAAAAAGTACTGAACCCAAACATTTAAATGGAAGTGTATATCGGTAGGTATAGATAATTTGCATATATTTGATCTGCGTTTATTTGTATGTTCATAAATGAGACATACAAAAGAAATTGCATTGTATATTATTGACAATATATTGTTCACCTTGCTCTCTGGATATATCCATTGATGTAGAATTTTGCATATCAAAGTAAATAAAAAAAAAATGTTTGCTCAAGATTAGCAGTGAGTTATTAAATGAATCAAGAGGCTTCAGGGTAAGATGTGTCAGTAGTTCTAAAAATAATAGTGATCTTGCTGTTTAATCATCTTGCCTTTTGAGAATCCGTCCATCTAGCTTGTTTTTCAGAAGCATACTTCATGTTTTGGTTGCATCTTGAACACTCTAAGTGCCTGGTTCCTCTGATTTATGCGTCTCGCTCACCACTTTCTGTTTACTGTATGCTAGCAAATTTTTAGCGGGGTTATGGTCAATTATATGATACTGAAAATTTCCTCAAAACCAGAAAAAAAAATCCTCCTCTAACTGCCCTGGCCAATCAGTGACCACCCACTGCACTGACCTCCCAAACTGCCCATCAACGCCAAATCAAACGTTCTCACTCACTTCACCAGAGTGGAGCCAGAACGGTCTGACACAGACCGGCTGCACCTAAAAGGGAAGTGCTTCCAAAACTCCTTCCCTCTGCACTTTGTTTAACCTCATAGTGACAACAATACAACGCTAAATCTCCAAGGATCAGCCTTTACACAACCTGCCCAAACTGCCTGGTTGCTGCTGCAGGCTTATTAGTCTATTCAACAGAATTGCTGCATTGCCTGCTGGGATATGAGTCAGGTTGAACCATTCAGTCACTTAATTGTTCATGGTGCATGTGAGGTAAATTATCAGTTTAGTGAGAGATTTCAGTGATGTATTTTACATCACTGTAAATGCAACCCAGTATTATATTCTTTCATGTGTAACTGGTGACAACCCAGTGACATTTGCAGTCATGATGTGCTTATTGGCCCAGGCAGTGATTCACTAAATTAAAGAAAGACACTGTTTTTTTTTTTTTTTAAATCAAGATTGATTATTAAATTCTTTGGGCCTTTTGTTTTAGCCGGGACAGCTGACAGGAGAATGTGGGTCAGGAATAAAGGAATAGAAGGGTGCTTTTGGCACTAACAGGTAGACTGAAAGAAAAAGAGGCGGTGTAGTAGAGTTGGCTTGAGGAGGCCCGTTGAATTTGGAACAGGAGTTATAAGCTGAAACTGCCCACCACCCCCACCCCTGCTCTTACTGGCCAGAGGAACGCTGGCCGCTGTCCAGTGGTAAAAGCTTTTGGCCAACCCCCTACCCTCAACTCTCCACACACACATTTGGACTCTTTCTCTCTCTCTCTCTCTCCATCTCAGATGTCTTTCATTTCCTGTATGGTCTGTGTACAGTGCAATTGCTGTTATATCATTCAGCCTTACAGTCAGCAAACTCCCTCAGACTTTTAAACATTAATGTTTCCCGATTTTCCCCCAAAACCTCCTTGCATTGGGTGCAAATATAATACTGTGTGCTCTTATTTTTGCTTGTTTTATATAGCATGCAAAAAATGTAGAAATGGCCTGTTTTCAGAATAATCAGTCTAACAACAAAGGCAAAAGTTTTCACAGCTGTATTTCACAAACATTTTTGTCCAGAGTGAAAGGAGAATGTGAACTAGTTTTGAGTTGAAATGTGTTACCACAGACTGATAGCGTTTTGCTTTCTCAAACAGGTTTCCACCTCAGTGCCACAGTAGTGTCGCCCCAGGCCGGCCAATCAAAAGGAGCCTACAATGTGGCTGTAATGTTTGACCGCTGCCGCATCACTTCCTGCAGCTGCACCTGCGGAGCAGGAGCCAAATGGTGTGCCCACGTTGTGGCCCTCTGCCTCTTCAGAATTCACAATGTAAGAGATTTTAGATGTACATTATGCCCTCTGTTTAGGGATACACAGAATATCAGTAGCATATCAACTATTAGCCAGTATTAGGTGTTTTTTTTTTTGGGGATATTGAAATTGGATATTTATATATCTAATATATATTTGGATATTGCTTCATTTAGCCTATTTATACATTTGAATTATGCTAACACTCGTTTAAAGTTAATCTTTAAAAACATTAAGTATTTCTTAGCAAATCTGAAAATTAATATCATCATATAATCATATTGTACATTGTTAAATGTAGCATTAAATTGATTTCAAGTGTTTTATTTTCGTTTTATTTGTTATTTTTTTGTTAATGTAATGTAAAATTATTTTATTTGGTTTATTTTATAAAATAAAATGGAATTTTAATAAGTGTCATGAAAGTAATTGTCTTAACACACAGATTTTTGATTGTTTTTCTGGTGTTTCTGTAGCATTTTTTCTTATATTACCTTTGAAGTAAACAATCTGCCATTGCTGCAAAATACCTTTACAATGAGGATGGAATTTGGTCTGCGGCAAAATACAGAACTTAAAATAGAAAAGCATATTTTAATATGCTCGTTTATGAACTAACACCGCAAATCCATTTGTAGCGTAGTTGAAAATGTTCGCTTAAAAGGATACTCCACCCCAAAATGAAAATTTTGTAATTAATCACTTACCCCCATGTCGTTCCAAACCCCTAAAAGCTTCGTTCGTCTTCGGAACACAATTTAAGATATTTTGGATGAAAACCGGGAGGCTTGTGACTGTCCCATTGACTGCCAAGGAAATTACACTGTCAAGGTCCAGAAAAGTATGAAAGACATCGTCAGAATAGTCCATCTGCCATCAGTGGTTGAACCGTAACGTTGTAAAGCGACGAGAATACTTTTTGTACGTGAAGAAAACAAAAATAACTTTATTCAACAATTCGTCTCCTCTGTTATATCTCTGTACCATAGCGCCATTTTGGAGAATGACCACTGAACACAAGCAGCATACACTATTCTGTGTCAGCCGCGACACAATGATACGTTTTCTACGTGTTTACGCTTTGATTTGAACGAAAACAGCGCATCCGTGCAGCGCTGGCTGACACAGAAGAACGTACGCTTCTTGCGTTCAGTGGTTATTTTGTGGTTGAACCACTGATGGCAGATGGACTATTCTGACGATGTCTTTCATACTTTTCTGGACCTTGACAGTGTAATTTCCTTGGCAGTCAATGGGACAGTCACAAGCCTCCCGGTTTTCATCCAAAATATCTTAAATTGTGTTTCAAAGACGAACGAAGCTTTTAGGGGTTTGGAACGACATGGGGGTAAGTGATTAATGACAATTTTCATTTTGGAGTGGAGTATCCCTTTAAGGTTCAAAAAATGAATGCATTAACAAAAACCAATTACTTAAGGCAAAAGTTCTCTGTGTCTCAGAAGAACATATACACATGCATTTTAATGTGCACAATGGCCTGGTTCAGATGGACATATCTGTGGGGAGGATTTCACATACAGCACATGCACAATCTGTCTCTAGGTTTCTATCTTTTCGGAGTGACCGTGGGCGTGAGAGCACTGAGAAGCTTTTGATTAGGTTTGATGCCTCCTTGTGGAGTCAGTAGGGTGGAGGGAAGGATCTGCACTGCTGTGATATCCCACCCCCCATAGGAGGGCCTGCCACAGTCAGATAGACCTGGCGGCCAGGGCCGTGGGTGGTGTTTAGCATTTGCATGTGGGCTTTGTCTTCTGTTTGCTGCCGTTGGGGGAAATTATAACAAACTTATTTTGCATAAAATTTTTCTTGCATGTTTAGTTTGGTTGTAAATGACAAATACAAAGCTTTCCTGTTTGGTTTCTTGTAAATGATGCTAGACATCCACTGAATTTGTAAATGTTGTTGTAAATTTGGAAAAGGACAGAATAAGTAGAATAAGACTCTTTAGGTAGTGAAAGCCCGCAGGTGATGGAGATTTACCGCTGATTACAGAACCGGCTTTACTGATAAGATGCGCATTAAATATCGCATGCGATTTATCGTGCAGCCCTAGTCTGCAATATGACACTTGTCCATATTTGTAGGATAGGTGTCTCTTGGCAAATAGCTTTGAGAATGTATGACTTTAATGCACTTACACTTATTGTGCAGTCCTGTCTGTTGCGAACAGCTCAAGTGTTTATTCTGCTATTGTGAGTTGTATAAACAGTATATTCTTAGATCTGCTATGCTATGAGACATTTATCAGCCACACAGTTATTGCAGTAAAACACTGACATTTTAAGATTTAATTTTGCTATAGCATGTCTTCATTTGCTGCTTTGTGCGTTGAGGCCGGTGTCGAAGGAGGTTACCTATCATTTCCTCACATCACAGCCTGAAGTTCAAATGCTTCAAGTTTGACATTTAGCCCACCTACTCAACAGTATCACAGAGAGTGTCATAAAGTATAGTGCATTCCTGCTTTTTCTTAATCTTTAGTAGAACAAGACAAAAAGAAAGATACCTGCCATTAAACTCAAACAGACAGTATTATGATATTATATATTTAGTAGCTGGAGAGACATGCACTGGTGATAAACTGTGTGTGTCAGTCATTAGGCCTCTCGTTCTTTATCATCGCTGTGCCCTTTAACTATTTGAGTGGGCTTGTGAGGTTTTTTTCATGTGTGGTGAGCTGTCAGACTGTCCTCACAGCTAAACTTGCATCAATACATCCCACCATCCTAATTGTGCTGGTAAAAACTGGTTGCAACTTGCATTAAAAACATTCTAAGTTTTAACTGTGTTAAAAACATTATTAATGGTCCTAATCTTGACCAAAATGAAGATAATGTCCCCTAAACTGTTTTGGAATAGTCACCACCAGAGTAATTACAGGGCAACCCTTTACTGGAATGTTGTATTTGAGCTGGTTTTAATGACTTAATGCATGTACAGGTGCATCTCAATAAATTAGAATGTCGTTGTGTTCACTGAATTTATTTAATACACGAGTTTCACAATTTGAGTTGAATTACTGAAATAAATGAACTTTTCCACGACATTGTAATTTATTGAGATGCACCTGTGTTTTATTTTTTGGTGGCACTTTTTATATTTGCCAAATATTGCAAGAACCCAAACCTAAAACCATTTGCAATATCGCAGTGCCCACATTTTGTCAGGATGAACACTGCCATAATGGTCAATGGAGGTTTTCAAACTGGGTATTGCAAGAGGGTGCTAGCGGATCCCTGAAAAAAAACAAGCTAACACTTAGCAAATTTGAAATTATTTTGATTTTCATTTTGCTTTAAGGCTGTTTAGAATTTTTTTTTTTTATTGTAGTACAGATACAATAAATTGAAGAAATGCTTAATATTTTTCACTTAATATATACAGTGCCTATAAAAAGTATTCACACCCTTCATTTTTTTTTTATTTTTCTTTTTATGTTAAACTGTTGAGTAATTCACAGTTCTCATAGAGTTAGACTCTCAGCCACGTGGCTAATCCCGCACTCAGCCGTACTGGGGTGTTGTCCAGGAATCCTAAATGTTTCCGTCCTCCTTATCCTCCTCAGTGCAGTTCTCCAGTTCCGTCCTTCATCCACCCTGATCTCCTCCCCATCCTCCATCTCCCAGACACAGCCAACACATTTCACTCCAGTAGCTCGCAATGCTGCCCCCACGGGATTCTCCGCATTCTCTTTAATAACCTCACTATGAGCTAAAGAGAGAATTAGCTCTGATCGGCTCAAAGCGTGTCTATCTGGAGCTCATATATTATGTATGGGCCATTTGCAAATGAGGGGTTTTCTGCTCATGCTGGAGGAGAGTACCAGGTGACTTCACACTGGGACAGCCACCTGAAGGCATCAAAGCCTCCAGACACATTAGAAATGCACAGAGTGTTTGCTAATGAGCAGCCTGCTCCTGGATTAGTTTGCACTAGTGAGTGGGAGTAAAGGCAATGAAGCTTGATTTCAGTTATGTATGTCAGCCAATGTCAACCTCAAATATCAGCGACTCTTGGCATGTGTTTGTTTATAGGCTTCTGCGGTGTGTCTTCGAGCACCTGTGTCAGAGTCCCTGTCCAGATTACAGCGGGATCAACTCCAGAAGTTTGCACAATACCTCATCAGTGAACTCCCACAGCAGGTGAGACATGCATTATTTATTTATTAGTTTTTATAAATTGTAGAGATGGCCTCATTGCTCATGACTTCTATGAGCTCCTAAGTTTCTTTGCACGGCTCTAAATAACTGTGATGAAGTGCACACAGTGGCCTCATTGTCCTTATTAGGGTGTGACGGCTCAGATTTCTCACAGTTTGGTTTGTATCATGGTTCTGTGGTCATGGCTTTGGTGTGGTTCTGTAAACACTGAGGCAGATAACAATAACTAATAATATTAAAATGTTAAATGCATGCTGTGTGTGTAAAATG
>NW_015552625.1:2825103-2835238 GCF_001515605.1 Sinocyclocheilus anshuiensis | reverse complement strand
AACGATCTGATGGTGATGATCCACTTCAAGTCGAACAAGCCTAATGATTCAATGGACCATTCATAAAGAGAACCATTACTACACTCCTGAATGAATCAGCCGTTTGAACGAATCAAATGAATGACTCGATTACTTCATCATTAAGACATTTACCACCACCTACTGGTAGTTTTAGTTTCTTATTTAGAGTATCATTTCATCAAAGAAATAATTTCATATTTCCACAGTAATAATAATAATACAAATTATTAAAGGTATAGTTCACCCACCCAAAAATGAAAATTTTGTCGTCATTTACTCATGGTCCAAAAGAGTATATGTAATACATTTTATTTTGAATCAAACAAAATATTTCTTGCTGAAGCTACTTTTTGTAATGTCTGTTTGATTCTTTACACAACAATGACTTCAGATGATCTTTTGGGAGAACTGATGAAATCCAATATCATGGTTGTGATTACCAATCTACCTTCATAGCATGCTCTGTGGCTTAGCATCTCAACAGGTTTTGATACACAGCCCTCATTTATGAGATTAACCTTGTGAACTGTGTATACAGTAGTCAACATTTGAAGTGAATCAAAAAAGTTCATCAGAGTTGTCCTAAGACAAGAACGCATTTTGGTTTTAGGACAACTTTGATGAAAGGTTTTGATCCACTTCAGATGTTGACTACTGTGTATATATATATATATATATATAGCATTTTTTTCAAACACAAGTTGTTATATTAAGAAATAATACTCAAATATTATTAAATAAAAATATTTAATGATTATAATAATAATAATTATTACAATTATAAAAAATTTTGTAAAATATTTTTCTATTAGATATGTGATATGTAAATGTTTTTTATATAGTATATTGACAGAATCTCACTTCCTTTTCTTCGGTACCACCATCTCAGAACATTTTTATTTTTTTCTTTATGATTTGTCTCTAATGATTAATTAATTTCTGGCTTTGTGATTCTCTGTTTTGTATCTGCAGATATTGCCGACAGCTCAGCGTCTTTTAGATGAACTTCTGTCCTCCCAGTCTACCGCTATTAACACCGTGTGTGGAGCCCCGGGTATGGACTGACCTACACACCACCACAATGAATTAATTTCTAAATTTCTCATTCTCTGTGAACCTTGTAAATCCTCATTTTTCTTTTCTAACAATTGGTTCAATAGATCCTACTGCTGGCCCTTCAGCCTCTGACCAGAGCACCTGGTATCTAGATGAGTCCACCCTCAGTGACAACATAAAGAAGACCTTGCACAAGTTCTGTGGCCCATCACCTGTTGTGTTTAGGTAAAAACAGTCGGTCTGGTTCTACCTATATTGTTCTGAAGAAGAGTTTCCCAAACAGGCATACATTCCCTGTTGGGTGCTTTCACAGATTTTGCTTTGTTAAACCTATAAAACAAATTTTCACTAAATGAAAAGCAACCTCAAATTTGTAATGGCTTAACACATTTGGTTACTTTTTTCTTTAAAGAGAGAAAACAGCATAAGTTGTTTATTTGTTTTTTTTACATTTGTGTGGATGAAGATGAACAACAAACAGATGGATAAGCAACAGACAGAATTAACTGTTGTTTTTGTCACTTGTTGTTCTCAGTGATGTGAACTCCATGTACCTGTCATCCACTGAGCCTCCGGCAGCTGCGGAATGGGCTTGTTTGCTGAGGCCCCTGCGAGGTAGAGAGCCAGAGGGCATCTGGAACCTTCTGTCCATCGTCAGAGAGATGTTTAAGAGGAGAGACAGCAATGCTGCGCCTTTGTTAGAAATCCTCACCGAACAGTGTCTCACCCATGAACAGGTACAAACCTGACTTGGCCACACTTCACACACCAGGGTGACAGATTCATGTGTAAAAAAATTGCATCCTGATGCAAACACCTGCCACATTTGTGCCTGCATTTAAACCATAGAAAATTCATAGGAATATCTACAGCCACACATTTGTGAACACCTTAAAGGGCAGATTTACTATCAGCTTGCGCCAGCGCAAACCCTCATTTGGGGTTAAAAAACACAGTGGGAAATTAGCGCTGAAAAGGTGTGGACAGTTATTTTTGCGACTCACCTTATTGAATATGCATTTCTAGGAGTTTCCCTTTCGATCTGTAAATTTATGGGAGGAGAGTATTTAAATGAATCACGCAACGTGATTTACTAAGATTTGCGCTCGTCAATTAACTGGTATTTATGGCATTATTTAACAGCCAAAAAAGCATGTCTTAAAGGGGTCATATGATGCTGCTAAAAAGATCAGCAACCATTTTATTATATGTTGTCAAGGGACAATACTATAGAAATGAAAATTGGATATACTTTAGACTAGTCAATGTGCAGCTTGTATAGCATCACAGATTTACTGCCCTCTAAAAATAACTCGAAATACAAACATTGTTGTCTAAATAACTGGCAACAAAAGTGAGTACACCCTAAGTGAGGTACCAGGTACTGTACCCAGTGGAAAACCCCCCAAAAGTGAGCCGTACCGTGCCGTACCATGCAGTGGAAAAGCGCCATTAGAAAACCTCTGTATGACCCTGGCCACTGTACTGCAACTGCAAGGGTGTTACAGATCTTCTTATAGCCTAGGCCATCTTTGTGAAGAGCTACAATTCTAATTCTCAAATCCTCAGAGTTCTTTGCCATGAGGTGCCATGTTGAACATCCAGTGGTCAGTATGAGAGAATTGTACACAAAGCACCAAATTTTAACTGCTCTAATACAAGATACACAAATTTGTATGGTCCTGTCAAGCAGACAAAAACATAATGAATAGGACACGTGGCTTTGCATGGTTAAACGACATACAGCTGTTATCACTTAAGGTGTACTCACTTTTGTTGCCAGCTATTTTGACAATAATGGCTGTATGTTGAGTTATTTTCAGAGGAAAGTAAATTGACTACTCTAAAATATATCCAAGTTTAATTTCTATAGTATTGTCCCTTGAGAAGATATACTAAAATGGTTGCTGAAAAGTGAGGGGTGTACTCACTTTTGTGAGATACTGTATATCCATATAAATTATTATTATTTTTTTTTTAATTAGACCTGTTTTGTTTTTGACTGTATCTGATTAACATTTGTTTGGAGATGCGTTTTAATCTGACTTCTGTTCTATAAGTGTACTGCTCTCTCTGTTTTTCCTCCAGATCATTGGCTGGTGGTATAGTGTGAGGACATCCGCCTCTCACAGCAGTGCTAGTGGGCACACAGGTCGCAGTAATGGCCAGACAGAGGTTGCAGCACATGCGTGTGCCAGCATGTGTGATGAAATGGTTGTCTTATGGAGACTGGCAGTACTAGACCCTACCATGAGTCCCCAGAGGTGAGCAAGTTGGTAGAGCTGGTTAGGCTCTAAAGAACTTGTGATTCATATTTGTAGTGACTTTGATCTATAATACTTAAAGGTTTGTGGCTGTGTTTGTCAACACTTAGGTAAGGTAATGTTCTTTCGCTTCTCTATTTGTGACTCTTCAGGCGTTTGGAACTTGCTGCCCAGCTAAAGCAGTGGCATCTGAAGGTAATAGAGATTGTGAAACGGGGGCAGCACCGCAAGTCTCTTGACAAACTCTTCCAGGGCTTCAAACCAGCTGTGGAGTGCTGCTACTTCAACTGGGAAGTGGCCTACCCTTTACCTGGCATCACCTATTGCAGTGCAGATAAGAAAAACACCTCATTTTGTTGGGCCAGGATGGTGCAGCAGCAGAGGGGTGCTAAAGCTGGGACCAGTGGGGAACCAGGAGAAGGAGCTCGCTGTGGAACGTCAGAAGGTACTTCCTCTGAACACAAGTCACGGAGCAACTCCCATCTTCCCCAGCAGGAGGTGGCTGTCCGCCCTAAGGAGACCATTGTGGGCAAGAGGAAAGGAGTGTCAGGCGTGAACAGTGGAGGCGTGCTGGTTTGTCTGGGTGGAAGGGTCTCTCTCTCAATTCAGGAGGGAGGTAAAGGCATGTATAAAGCTAGTAGCTCCTCCCCATCAGCTGGTAGTAAGGCCAAGCTTACACAGAGCAACAAGGGTTCGTGTGGAAGTTCGAGCGGCGTCAGCGGCAAGCACCCCAGTGCTAAACGGCGAACTAGCAGTGAGGACAGCTCTCTAGAGCCTGATATGGCAGAGATGAGTCTGGATGATGGCTCCAGTCTGGCACTTGGAGCGGAGGCCTCTAACACCTTTGATTTCCTTCCTCCTCCGCCGGAGATGTTGCCCTCACCCAGCCCTCTTCTCCGAGAGCCACTCAAATACAGTGGTACTGCTTCAAAAGAGCGTGCTTTTGAGGCAAAACGTGTGCTGCCCTCTGCTGCTGATGCCCATGCCTGCTCCATTGCAGCTCCAGTAGTGGTAGCTATCGAGAAAGAGGTGGAAGTGGAGGCAGATATGGATGAGAACGGAGGAGACGAAGACCCCGTAGATGATACTCTGCCCTCTGCATCGCTCCCCAGCAAGGCTCAGCGGGTCCGCAGAGAGGGAGATGGGAGCGGGGCTTCAGGGGCCTCAGGACCTCAGGCAGCTGAGGCAGCAGGAGCAGATGCTATGGGTGAAGATGACTATCAAGCTTATTACCTTAGTGCTGCATCAGAAGAGGGAGCTGATAGAGGGGTTGCAGACGGCAACCATGAGGAAGAGCCAGACATCTTTGCTGGGATTAAACCTCTGGAGCACGAGGGCAGGATGGAGGTGAATATTTATTTATTTTTTGTCAAACACATTGTGCTGAATTTATTTATTTATTTGAAATTTATTTGACCCTCTAACTCTAGCACTCTCTATTCTAATTCTATTCTTTAAAAAAAAACTAACACTAGCTTCTCTAATCTTTTTGTATTCTATCTTTTTGTTTTCTTTTTATTTATTATACAATTAACAAAAGCAAAAAAAGTCCTCTAATTATTCCAACACTAACTTGCTCTATTCTTTTTTTTTTATTCTATCTGTTTTCTTTTTATTTATTATATAATAATAAAAAAAAACCTTGCTACGTATACTGCGTTGGTAACTGAGACTTGTTATAGCACTTGCATATCATTGCTCTTTTGTTGATTTTGATTGCTTCCATTGTCCTCATTTGTAAGTCGCTTTGGATAAAAGCGTCTGCTAAATGTAAAAGTAGGGTCCAGAATTAAAGGGTTAGTTCACCCCAACATGAAAATTCTGTCAGTAATTACTCCCCTTCATGCCGTTCCAAACTCGTAAGACCTTCGTTCATCTTCGCAACACAAATTAAGATATTTTTTATTAAATCAGAGAGCTCTCTGACCCTCCATAGACCGTAACGCAACTGTAATGTTCCCAGGTCCAGAAACGTAGTAAGGACATCGGTAAAACAGTCCATGTGACATCAGTGGCTCAACGTCAGTTTTGCGAAGCTATGATAATACTTTTTGTACGCAAAGAACAAAAATAACGACTTTATTCAACGATTCTTCTTCCCCAAGTTATGTCTTCCGCCATTTTGGAGAGTACCCAAGAGCGTAATCAACGTAATCAGCGTTGTTTACGTTAGGGAGAAAGCACGCACATGAACGTAATCAGCGTTTTTTATGCTTAGGGGAAAGTGTGCGTATGCATTGTGATACTCTCCAAAATGGCGGAAGATGGTAACTCGGAGGAGACGAATTGTTGAATAAAGTCATTATTTTGGTTTTCTTTGCGCACAGAAAGTATTCTTGTAGCTTCGCAAAATTTAAGTTGAGCCACTGATGTCACATGGACTGTTTTACAGATGTCCTTACTACATTTCTGGACCTGGGAACATTACAGTTGCGTTGCTGTCTATGGAGGGTCAGAGACCTCTCTGATTTAATAAAAAATATCTTAATTTGTGTTCTGAAGATGAAGGAAGGTCTGGAACGGCATGCAGGTGAGTAATTAATGACAGAATTTTCATTTTTGGGTGAACTAACCCGTTAAGACTCAGCGAGAGCTAAATGTGACCATGTATCTTCTAAATAACTTTGTCACAGTGGAAAATCTGTCTACTTTATCTGGGATGCATAAATAAAATGTATGTTTTTTTTTTTTTTAACATGAGTTTTTTTTGTTTTGTTTTGCTCCATTTGGTGACACACGTGGTCTATTGTTTGTGTTAATTCAGCAAATTGTTTGTATAAATGTTTTTATAAAAGGATGAGATGTAGTGACTCAATTTGAGGATGGTTTTTATAATTTAGATTTTTATGACTTAAATTCAGCATATTTACAGTTGTAAAATACATAAAATAATGGCTGGTGTTGCAAAAAGCTAATTTTGCTTAATTTAATTAAACTTTTATTCAGATTTAATTGCACTGAATTTTAAAAGATTTTCAATGGTATAATGGTGTGTTGCAGATACTGTTTGCCTGTGCGGAGGCTCTCTATGCTCATGGCTATAGTAACGAAGCATGCCGATTGGCTGTTGAACTTGCTCGAGATCTGCTGGCTAACCCACCCGACCTGAAGGTGGAGCAGCCGCAGACAAAGGTACCAAAACAGACTTTTTCAGTGTTTTCCCAGAGGTTTTACCTGTGACATCATGCTGGTGCTCACCTTTGATCTCTCCGTCTTGTTTAGGGTAAAAAGAGTAAGGTGTCAACCAGTAAACAGACGCAGGTGGCTACTAACACCTTGTCTAAAGTAGCCTTCCTGTTGACTGTGTTGAGTGAGAGGCTTGAGCTCCATAACCTGGCATTCAACGCTGGCATGTTCTCCCTGGAGCTGCAGAGACCACCAGCTTCTACTAAAGCTCTGGAGGTAAAGCAGAAATTACATTCATCCCATAAACCTGGTGATCTGCTAGTATGACAATTTAGTTTCTTGTTGGGGATGTGACTGGTTTGACTGATATAGGAAGTCTGTAATATAATATCATTAACATTAGTAAATGGGACACAAATTGGAGAGTTTAGCCAGATTTACACTTTGAAACTGATGACAAACTAAAATGCATTGTAATGATTCCTTGTTTTAAATGTGTCCAGTGAAGCATTTTGAGTGCCATAATTCTGAGCTACTGTGCTCTTGTGTTAGGTGAAGCTGGCATATCAGGAGTCAGAGGTGGTGGCTTTGCTGAAGAAGATTCCTCTGGGTCTTGTTGAAATGACTTCCATAAGGGACCGAGCAGAGCAGCTCCGTGATGGAAACTTCTGTGACTATCGACCGGTTTTGCCCCTCATGCTGGCAAGCTTCATATTTGACGTACTGTGCACCCCTGGTAAGTCCCACATCTACCTTTTCCCATGATTTTAAAAAAGCTGTTTAAAAATCCCCCAAATCCCTATGCTAATTTTTCTTTTTTTTTTGTCTTTTTACTTGCCTGTTGCAGTGGTCTCTCCCACGGGCTCTCGACCTCCTAGCCGGAACCGTAACAATGAAATGCCTGGTGATGAGGAGCTGGGATTTGAGGCAGCTGTAGCAGCTCTTGGTAAGAATCAATTTATGTAAAAAAAAACCACAAAACCAACCAGCACTAATGTGTTTTGTTTAGGATATTCTCTTTCTTTGTGTTTCGATCGTCCCTCATTTTCTCTTCTATCCCTCTGTTTTTTTAAGGTATGAAGACAACAGTCAGTGAGGCAGAGCATCCTCTGCTATGTGAAGGCACACGGAGAGAGAAAGGAGACCTGGCTCTAGCACTGATGATCACTTATAAAGATGACCAAAGCAAGCTTAAAAAGGCAAGTGTTTGAAGTTATTCATGTAATATACATAAGCTAAAGTTAGTCTTCTGAAGCAAAGTGATGGCATAGTTTGAGGAACTTACTTGAATGTAAACTACCATTCAAAAGGTTGAGGATGATACGATTTTTAAAAATGTCTCAAGCTTACCAAGGCTAGTAAATCAGCAATACTGTGAAATATTATTACAACTTAAAATAACATTTTTATACACATATATATATATATATATTCATATATTCATGAGATGGCAAAGGTGAATTTTCATCTGCTGTTACTCTCTTCAGTGTCAGAAATCTTTCTAATATGCTGATTTGATGCTGAAGATGAGATAAAATGACATGAAATACTGATGAAGTATTAATTTTCTTAAAAATATCTTACTGACTTTTATGTACATGATTTCTTCATGTTACCTATCCCTTTAAGACCATCCATACTTATGCTGAGAGTCTTAGCCATGGTATCATTTTTAAAATGCAGTGCATGCCTTAAACTATTAATGTTTGATATTATCCTTGTGTAGATTCTGGACAAGCTCCTGAATCGTGAGAGCCAGACCCACAAGCCTCAAACTCTGAGCTCATTTTACTCAAGTAAACCAGCCACCAGCAGCCAAAAGAGCCCATCTAAACATGCCACCCATGGTGCTAGCGGAGCCAGTGGAGGAGTGTCAAAGCACACCCCTTCAGCAACATCAGCTGCTGTGCAGGGCGTGACTGGAGGGGGAGCGGCGGGACAGCAGGGCAGTTTGGTGGGTGGTGGAGTTCAGAGCACAGTGACAGGAGAGGGCATCGCTGACAACAGAGATCAAGGTGAACAACATCCACCAAAGTATCACGAGTAGACACTTAAATGTCAGAGGGAAATTCACTGCTGAAATGTTATTGTCTTGGGTCCTTGTGGAGTTTGTAGTGACCCAGTTTAATTTTATCTCTCTCATACTTCTTGTTTTGGCAGAGGGTGCACAGTCGACCTCCTGTGAGCAGCAGAGCGAAGCTGCGCCCTTCAAGCCCGAGGGCACTGTGCCCAGTCGTCTGGCACTGGGGGGCCGTGGGGCATACGGCACACGCTGCTGGGGATCACCTGTACGGCAGAAAAAGAAACACACCGGTGAGAGACAGTGGGTTTGTTACTTAGACAGAAGAGAACATTTGATGCAACACCTGTTCATTATTTTTGTCACAAGAGGTCAAAAATCACTGCAAAAAATTATTTAGCCTTTTTTAAAATAATTCCAAATATAATATATTATTATAATATTTCATGTATATTAATAATTTATTTACTTTATTATTTTAACTGTGCATAAAGAAATTTGAGAGTTTGAGAAGGTCATGTTTCTTCTGACGTGTTTTCTCAGGCATGGCAAGCATTGACAGCAGTGCTCCAGAGACCACCTCAGACAGCTCTCCTACTCTCAGTCGACGTCCACTTCGAGGTGGTTGGACAGCTGCTTCCTGGGGGAGAGGCCAGGACAGTGACAGCATTAGCAGCTCTTCCTCTGATTCACTTGGCTCATCGTCATCCAGCGGCTCACGCAGAGCTGGAGGAGGAGCCAGAGCCAAGAGTACTGACACCAGCAGGTGAGACAAGCCTGTGCCCTTTTTTACATTTACCCTTTTGAGGATTTGGTCTCATTTTTTGGGAGCTTGTTCATTAGTATCTCTTTTTGAGCCTCTATGTCTACAGTTTGTCATACATTACCTCTTTCCCTCTTAGGTATAAAGGCCGCCGGCCTGAATGCCACGCTCCACACGTGCCCAACCAGCCATCCGAGGCGGCTGCCCATTTTTACTTTGAGCTGGCCAAGACTGTGCTGATTAAAGCTGGTGGAAACAGCTCCACCTCCATTTTCACTCAACCCTCTGCCAGCGGAGGCCATCAGGGGCCCCACCGCAACCTGCATCTGTGTGCCTTTGAAATTGGCCTGTATGCCCTCGGCCTGCATAATTTTGTGTCTCCAAACTGGCTGTCAAGAACGTATTCCTCACATGTATCCTGGATTACAGGTGAGAGATAATTGCGTAATCTGCAGGGATCACAAACTTCAATATGATTTATGACTATCCCCTTGAAATGCAAATGTAATCTTTAAAATTCATAAACTTGGCTTCAGAGTATCAAATCAGAATAAAAGAGTAATATAGTACTGTACTTCAGTATATTAAAAATGGATGGATAGGTAGATAGATATATATATAATTGCTAAAAGCTTCATTGGCCAAAAAATGAACTTTTCACAAAAACAAAAAAACAGTTTTTTGATCCTGACACTAAATGACCAGCTAACATTAATTTACTAATTATATCAGCAGCACGTGTGAAAGTGTGAATGAGTACTAGTCAGGTAAAATCACTATCATACTAATTTGATTGTAAGAGCAGACTGATTCCTATAAAAGGATGGAAGAAGCGCTTCCAATCATTGTGTTCTTGTTAGCAATGGTTACCTCCAAAGAAACACG
>NW_015552625.1:2823945-2824479 GCF_001515605.1 Sinocyclocheilus anshuiensis | reverse complement strand
GTAACTTACCGGTAATTTACCAGTACTGTATGTGTGAAAGGGGCTAAACTCTTCCTCTGTATATGCTGTGAATTTGAATTGCTTAACGTTCATCTGGGAAAACTGTGCGTTATCTCACTAGATTTGTAACGTAAATCATTTTTAAACCTTTGCCAACACAGGAGAATACATCATATTTCTAAATATGCCATTTATTGTACATCGCGATTTCAAAATAAAAGTTTCTGAGTTTGCATGTGGCCAAATATTAAAATGTAATGGATTTAAATATCGTTTAATCACGCTGTAACGTGATATTTCAAAATACAACTGCATTGTTTTACTTTTTGTAATTAAAAGACAAATATTTTGTCATTGAAAATTTCTTAAAATAGTATTAAAATATTGTCTTGTTCTAGTGAACCAAGTATTTGTATTTTGTATCATCTTGTGAGCACTGTCACACCCCTATTGTCGATAAGCAGTAGGGATGTAACGATTAACCGCGAGCCGGTTGAAAATCGATTCAAATATGTGACGATTCAAATCGGTTGA
>NW_015552625.1:2822663-2823766 GCF_001515605.1 Sinocyclocheilus anshuiensis | reverse complement strand
GCATATTAAAGTTCATAAGTGCAGGGCTGCTTTGTTTTCTGCGGAAACCAAGGAAACGCTTTAAGCGTCACCTGCTGGCAGAGAGTGAATCTGCATCACATTCAGCTAGTCCGCTGTTTCATGCAGATATCTTTGTTTCACAAAACTAAAGTCAAACCATTCTGTGTTTGCTTCAAATTTCGAAACTATACAATGTAATTTAGTTTAAAAACTGCTCATGTTGCATGTATGCAGCATCTTTGTTTGGATCAAGATTAAAATGCAGCGGTTGCCTCTAATTTTAAATGGAAAGAGCACAGACAAAACCTTATTTTGTTTATATGAAGAGATTTATTTTATTTGTGTTACTTATTTATTTAATTTGGAGCTTGTTTTAAAATGTCAATTTAGTTTTGTTATTTACATTTACATTATATTTCAATTTAGTCATTTAGCAGACGCGTTTATCCAAAGCGACTTAATAAATGAGAACAACAGAAGCAATCAAAACCAACAAAAGAGCAATAATATGCAAGTGCTATATTAGTATATTATTATAGTATATTATTATTATTATAGTTAAATTTCAATTTCACAAAGAAATGTGCAGCATTTTGTCCAAGCAATAATAAAAATGCACATTTAATTAATAATTTGTCTTAAATCTCATTTTGTAAAAAAAAATAAAAAAAATAATAGTGAATCGAATCGTGAAATCAAAATCGTAAATCGAATCGTGAGTTGAGTGAATCGTTACATCCCTAATAAGCAGTGATATAGCTCATAATTTTCCAAGTGTATTATATAGCTTTCATTCTTCAAGGTCAACCATATATTCATGAAAAAAAAAATCAGTTTGAATAAGGAAAGCAATAACTTTGCCATAGTATCCTTTCAAATGTTAAATTGACACAGTCATTGCATGCTTTGCATGTGCTGCCCCATCCCCCCTCCACGCCCCCGGAAAAAAGTTCAGGCTCAGGATTTTTTTTTGCTTTAACCCCTGGTCCTGTGTTGTGCCAACAGTGAAGCATCCTGAGACCATCCATGTGTGGGGTTTCTTTTCAACCAAGGGAGTGGGCTCTCTCATAATTCTGCCCAAAAACACTGCCATGAATAAAGAA
>NW_015552625.1:2805574-2820832 GCF_001515605.1 Sinocyclocheilus anshuiensis | reverse complement strand
CGAGCCGGTTGAAAATCGATTCAAATATGTGACGTTTCAAATCGGTTGAGATGCTAAACAAATCGCGATTCATTTAGGGGTAGGAGTTTATATGAATGCATGTCTGAGGGGAACTTACTGTTTTTAGAAAAGTTTAGATGGTATTTTTTCTTTTCATCTTGCCTCTGTATAATGCATATTAAAGTTCATAAGTGCAGGGCTGCTTTGTTTTCTGCGGAAACCAAGGAAACGCTTTAAGCGTCACCTGCTGGCAGAGAGTGAATCTGCATCACATTCAGCTAGTCCGCTGTTTCATGCAGATATCTTTGTTTCACAAAACTAAAGTCAAACCATTCTGTGTTTGCTTCAAATTTCGAAATTATACAATCCAATTTAGATTAAAAACTGATCATGTTGCATGTATGCAGCATATTTGTTTGGATCATGATTAAAATGCAGTGGTTGCCTCTAATTTTAAATGGAAAGAGCACAGACAAAGCCTTATTTTGTTTATATGAAGAGATTTCTTTTATTTCTGTTACTTATGTATTTGATTTGGGGCTTGTTTTAAAATTTCAATTTAGTTTTATTTACGTTTACATTATATTTAAATGTTGTCATTTAGCAGAAGCTTTTATCCAAAGCGACTTACAAATGAGGAAAATAGAAGCAATCAAAACCAACAAAAGAGCAATAATATGCAAGTGCTATATTAGTATATTATTATTATTATTATAGTTATATTTCAATTTCACAAAGAAATGTGCAGCATTTTGTCCAAGCAATAATAAAAATGCACATTTAATTAATAATTTGTCTTAAATCTCATTTTGTAAAAAAAAATAAAAAAAATAATAGTGAATCGAATCGTGAAATCAAAATCGTAAATCGAATCGTGAGTTGAGTGAATCGTTACATCCCTAATAAGCAGTGATATAGCTCATAATTTTCCAAGTGTATTATATAGCTTTCATTCTTCAAGGTCAACCATATATTCATGAAAAAAAAAATCAGTTTGAATAAGGAAAGCAATAACTTTGCCATAGTATCCTTTCAAATGTTAAATTGACACAGTCATTGCATGCTTTGCATGTGCTGCCCCATCCCCCCTCCACGCCCCCGGAAAAAAGTTCAGGCTCAGGATTTTTTTTTGCTTTAACCCCTGGTCCTGTGTTGTGCCAACAGTGAAGCATCCTGAGACCATCCATGTGTGGGGTTTCTTTTCAACCAAGGGAGTGGGCTCTCTCATAATTCTGCCCAAAAACACTGCCATGAATAAAGAAGGGTATCAAAATGTCCTACGAGTGCGACTTCTTCCAACGATCCATGAGCAATTTGGTGATGATCTGTGCATTTTCCAGCATGATGGAGCACCATGTCACAAAGCAAGAGTGATAAAGAAGTGGCTCGAAGATCATTACATTGAAATTTTGGATCCGTGGTCAACCTGAACCTGTGGTCAGTCCTCAAAAGGCGAATGGACAAGCAGAAGCCCACAAATTGTGATCAACTCCGATAACTAATAAGGCAAGAATGGATCGCCATCAGTCAGGATTTGGCCCAGAAGCTAATATCCAGCATGCCAGAGCGAATTGCAGAGGTTATGAAGAACAAGGGTCAACACTGTAAATATTGACCCATTATATTTTTTTGCCAATAAAAGCCTTTAAAACTTGTGCTTATCATTGTTTTTCAGTATACCATAGAAACGTGGAAAATTAATCTACAAATACTGAAGCAGCAAACTTTGCAAAACACAAAATTTATACATATACATTTATATAAATGTATATGTATATATGAGTGTGTGTATATAATGTATATAGTGAGAGAGAGAGATAGATGGATAGATATGGGTAGAAATGGATTTAGATGGATGGATATATATGGATCGATGGATATATATTGGTTGATAGATATATATGGATGCATAGATATAGATGGATAGATAAGATAGATGGATAATGCAGTTAATACAGTATGTTAGAAAATAGGTGGGCAAACCTGCCTTTTGTTTGGTTTTAAATTCTTGTGTCTTGTTTTCACAGGCCAGGCCATGGAGATTGGGAGTGCTGCCCTCAACATCCTGGTGGAATGCTGGGATGGGCACCTCACACCTCCGGAGGTGGCGTCACTCGCTGACCGCGCATCACGAGCACGGGATCCCAATATGGTGCGTGCTGCGGCAGAGCTGGCCTTGAGCTGCTTGCCTCATGCTCATGCCCTCAATCCCAACGAGATTCAGAGAGCCCTGGTGCAGTGCAAGGAGCAGGTATTGTCCAGCACAGCCTACTTTCATTGTAGATCATTATCCACACATTTTTACTCTAATAATATTATAATCATCTGCTTGTTGCCTTTAAAGAACACTTTTCTGTCTTGTTCTCTTTTCAGGATAATGTGATGCTGGAGAAAGCTTGCATGGCAGTTGAGGAGGCTGCAAAGGGAGGCGGTGTTTATCCTGAGGTCTTGTTTGAGGTGGCTCACCAGTGGTATTGGCTGTACGAGCAAACAGTGGGTGGAGGCTCTGGGGCCCATCGAGAGGGGTCTGGTCGCTGTAGGGCCAATGGTGGAGCACGAAGAACGCCACCCGAGGGAGTCTGCGGTATCCTGGATAACACAGGACTCTTGGACTCTTCAGGTGTCGCAGCTGTAACTACAACAGTGACTGCAGCTGCTGTAGTTCCTGTCATTTCTGTCGGCTCCACCATCTACCAGTCACACGCGCTGGCGGGCTCAGCCATGGCACACACGCAAGGCCTGCATCCCTACACCACAATCCAAACCCATCTGCCCACCGTCTGCACCCCGCAGTATTTGGGTCACCCCCTTCAGCATGTTCCCCGTCCTGCTGTCTTCCCCGTGTCTGGGGCGGCCTACCCACAAGTATGAGCTCTCTTTCTTTCTTTGTGATATGATTACTGGGTTTCAGTTATCTGTGCTTAGCATTTTTATTTCAGTATGTAATATTATTTGTCTGCATTTAACTGAAGGGGATAAATACTAAATTTAAACACTAATGCAGACTTTTACTTGTCAGTCAGTGATGCATAGTGCCATATTCCTGGCAGAATATAAATGGAAAGAGACTCCTGACAGTTTGTTTATATGTGTATGATGATCTTTACAACTATTCCCTTGGATTAACTTAATTTTGTGGCTTTTTAATTTTTCAACGGCAGGTATATGACTCGAGGAAGACGTATCAAGCTGGTTTTAAGAGCGTCTGTTTGTCTTCTCAGGGAATGCACCCTGCTTTTATTGGTGCTCAGTACCCGTTCTCTGTGGCTACTGGCCCTCATCCTCCTATGGCAGCGACTGCTCTCACTTTTCCTGGAGTCCCAGTGCCAACCATGACTCAGATCGCTGTCCACCCGTACCATACCGCAGAGGCAGCCCTGCCTCTTAGCACTACTGTGGCAGGTAAGAACGACAAGTTAGATTTAATTCCATCTTAACATGAAGACAAATTTTTGGGCATATTATCAAATGTTATTTAGATGAATGCTGAATAAATGCAAGGTTTTTCACATTTGTATCAATTTGCCAGAAATGAATAGTACTTTCATCTGATATATTTGAAATGATTTATACTTGCATTAGAGAGTCAAATCAGGCCTTTAAATAGCTGTTTTATTCTATGTAAGGGTGGTTCTTCACAGTGGCTGCCATGTTGAGATCATATGATCAACTCAGAACTAATTTTATCTCAGAAAGCCCCCTGTTTTCAGTAGAGTCGAGGGGGGAAAAACAGTTCATTAGTCTTCATCTTTCTTTGAAGATTTGGTATCGATCCACAAAAATGTAAAACTAATGGAACATTTTCACAGACTGTGATGTGTTTCCAGTTATTAACATCAAAAATCTATCACAGTTTTTTATATTTACATTTTTAAAATAAATTAATATACATTGTAAGACTATATCTTATATTACCTTGAAATTTTGGAAAAGTAGTTAACACTACTGAGTGAGTATTTCTAATACAATGGCTGAAGGAGCGATGGCAAATTCACCATCTTTCTGTCTTCAGTCTTTCAGTATTTTTCCTCTTTTGGAAAGCCATAGAAACACTATCATGAATTTTCTTCTGTTGCTTTTGAAGCAAACACAGAAACTATGTTGTTTATTGAAGTATATCATTGTGAAACAGTTGGCTAGGTGCTCATTTACTAAATAATTAACTTAGCCATTCAAATCCTATGTCACTATTTCGGCTCAGTGCATTAATAGTGAATGGCAACTCGCATTTTGAATACCGCAAACAAGAGTCATATGAAATCCATACAGGTGTGAATGTTGTATTTTTGAACAATGTTCCAACAAAAGAATCATTTATTCAATTTTATGGATATTTTATGTTCATAGCTCATTTATAAGGAATGTAAATGGCCCTATGCAGGCAATACAGCCCTACAAAGGCAACAAGCAATAACCACCACCAAAAAAAAAGTTGGCTTTAGTGTGGATTTTGTCAGTTCCTCTGAATCTTGAGCATAGAGCCTTCTATCATAGGACAGGTCACAGTTTAAGAGACTTGATGTCTCGAAATTACCTTGGCATGACAGAATAATCAGTGAGAAAATATAAAAATTAATCAGGAATTGTTTTAGAATTGGGTTGTGACTAATTGGGTTGTGACTCCTTGAATCAAAATTGGATCTAATTGTGAGATGCCCAAGATTCCCACTCCTAATTATCAGACACTTTCAGTTGTGGAATAATATTTATGGATGACAGATATTACATGTACAACTATTAAATTTTCATTTAGCTAGCGGAAGATCTTAACCAAAGTGACTTAAAATGAGATACATAAGCAATTTGCCAGAGGCAACAATATTCATAGTATACAATGCCAAATGACAAATGCTGACAAATTGCTTATGTATCTCATTTTAAGTCACTTTCAGAAAGGTAGATTATTAAACAAGCTAAAGCAGAGGTGAAGTGCAGAAAAGAAGAGATTTTTGTGTTTGTGTTTGCAAAGCTCTACAATGGCACTGCTAACAAAAAGATCACACCTCTAGATGTGAATACAAAATTCAAGGCCAGTGAAAGGATTATTTAGTGCACCTTTAGTTCAGTGCAGACAAGAGTTTGTTACTGTTCTTACAAGTTCACCAGAGATTGTTGGAAAGCCAAGCTATCAGACAGTTTGCAAATTCATAGACAAACACCGTGAACCTCCTCTCACCATTTTTTTTTGCCCAGCAGGAGGAATACACTCAGGCTCCGCCATCCAGGCCATTCAGGGGGCTTCTCTTCAAGGACTCTCGCCCCAGCCCGCTTCACTGGTCAGCGCACCCTTCCCTGTGGAAGATGAGCAGCACAGTCAACCAATCAGCCAGCAGGGCCTGCACTACCTCCACTCGGCCTACAGAGTCGGTAAGGACGCCTGATTTCTAATTACATAGACCTTTAGGGCATGGCTTGCCTGTCCTTATGTTGCTGTTTTGCACCCATTAGGATCCATCTGGTCCTGAATTGTGGTGATTAATTATCAAGAGAGGTGAGGGAGAGATCGGTTGAGTCCATGTTGCAGGACTGACAAAGAACTCTCGCAGTGAGAAATATTAATTAAGGCATGATTTCAGTTTTATGAGTACTCATAAGTCCTGGAGAGTAGGACGTTGGGTGCATGTGTCAATTCAACACATTATACAGTACAGTGTCATACAGAACAGAGTGTTGATGGCAAAATCTTCCTGTCCTCATTTAGGCATGCTGGCCTTGGAGATGTTGGGAAGGAGGGCCCACAACGATCATCCAAACAACTTTTCCCGTAGCCCCCCGTACACTGAAGACGTCAAATGGCTGTTGGGCCTGGCTGCGCGTCTTGGTATGCCCATATATCTTTGTAATATGTCTTCTAGGAAAAACAAGTCCATTTTCTGTTACCTGTTGTAATAGCTGGAAGTAGACTGTAAATGATGTGTTGGCAGTTTACCTTGCCTTCAGCGGACAAGAGAGGAGAGGTGATTCTACAGCGAGTCTCCAGCAGAGTTATTGACATCCTGATGTCTTTCCTCTTACTCTGAGCTTTATCCCATGCTGATCACAGCATGTTGCCAGTTTTCACGGGCCTAAATGTTACAATTGAAAATGTAGAAGTAGACAATATTTTGCCATGTTCAGGTTAGGCATTTTATGAAATGGCTAGTTTATTTCTTGATGCTTTGCTAATGGTCCCCACTGGAATTGAAGAATAGCTTAAGAAGATGGTAATGACATAGACCTTTACAATGGTGAATCAAACGCACACCTCTGGAGGTGCCAGTTAAGAGAAGAAACTTAAACGAATATGCAGTTATCATTTTTCTTTAAGTATAGACTTCATACTTAAGCGAGTGTGCAGTTATCTTTTTTCTTTAAATGAAAATAGACATCCACATGCTTCCTTTAAAGGGATATTCTGGGTTAAATACTTAGTATTTGCCAAGCAACATGTAGACTAGTACAGACAATTTCCCCTTTTTGCTCCAGATTCTCCACTTACTAAATGTCAGCACACTTAAATTGCAACTTGACAAATGAAATTACAAGCCTGTTGATTGATCATAATATTTAATGTTAATGCTTTCAGTTCCAAGATAACTAGATAACAAGATAACAGGCCTTTGTGTAATTATTAAGTTGAAGCACATCTTCATTTATAATGTATCTTTTTCTTTGAATATTTTCAGTTTTATTTTTGCATTGAAATGTAGAGAATATGATTGAATTTTATTTTAAAAAATTACATTTTTACTATATTTGAATATAATGTAATACTTTTAGCCCACGGCCTTCAGTCAGGTTTTAATTTTGGCCCTTTGTAGTAAATACTTTGGGCCCTTCTGTTCTATATTTTCTCAAACTGCATCAAAATGCACAGGACATGCAAAGGTAATACAACAATATAAGGTTTATTATATTATAAAACATCTTACCTCACATTTTATGGATGTAATCTATAAAGATGCAGTCCTCCACAGTTGTTTGCATGAACATTTCTACTACTTGATGTTTAACTTGTGAGTGATATTTCACTTGCTGAGCTTCGATGATAATTACATTTCACCATACAAAGAATGCAAATTACTTTACCACTATAAAACGTCCGGTCTGGGTATGGTCTTTCGCAAATTTACTGATGTGTTATGCTACAGCTCTGATCCCAAGATATTCTGTCTTGGACTTATAGGCTCATTGTATTTTTTGTATGTGGGAAAAAGGAAAATGTAAGCAGAAAAAGCAAAGCAATGCACTGATATGCAAGAAAAAGAATGGTTGAAATGGTTGTATATTGACAGTGCTTTTTGCACTGATTTAAATGATAATCAGAATCAGAAATTCTAATTAAATTTAAGAATTAAAAAGGACACAATGTATTAGTGATTCATTTCAAAATGTTTCCTTATTCTTCTCTCCTCAGGTGTGAACCACGTGTACCAGTTTTGTGTGGGGGCAGCGAAAGGTGTTCTTAGTCCGTTTGTCCTGCAGGAGATCATTATGGAGGCTCTGCAGAGGTTAAACCCTGCACATATCCATGCACACCTCCGCACTCCTGCCTTCCACCAGCTCGTGCAGCGCTGCCAGCAGGCCTACTTACAGGTACAGCCTCACAAATCCCTAAGATTCAGCCTGGGGAACTAATCACACTGACATTATTACTAATAACATCCCTAATTGACGATGATCCACCAGGAGCAACATGTATTCTTCCACTGACAAGAAGCAGTTAAAATTACACCCGAACACATGAGATCATCCGTCACAGCTGACAATACTCTCAAAGTTTGTTTTCATATTCGTTAGACTTAGTTTCAAGTTTCAAGTAGAGCATTTGAGTAGGGTTTTAGAGCATTCGAGTGGTGCCGAGGCTGGATTGTGACGGCATTGTCGCCCACGCTGAATATAAATTGTACATGAACAATTCTGGAGTGTTAAAGCTAGAGAGGGAAGCCTGAGTCTGTTCACAGGATGGAGCATACTGATGAGAGAGCATCAAAAAACACTGTGACAGCCCAAAGCCAAGAGCGGCTTGCTAGAGAAGAAGCGCACACATGCTATCTCTCCCTCACACACACAGACACGCTCTTGCAGTTAGCTGCTAGCCGGCTCAGAGGCTTTATGTTGCCATTTCAAAGGGGTTTCAAGTTGTTGCATGGGCAAACGATGCACATGTCTGCGCAAGTGGCCGCTCTCGTAGTGGCCTTGCATTTTAAAATGCCCAGATCAAGGGTAGACTCTACCATATGTCTGCCACTGTAAATCTTTGCAAATGAATGTTGGGTAAATGTGAAAGGGAGACAGTGCCAGCTCTAATCCACTCTCTCCATGCGTGGATAATGAGATGAGGGACCGAGAGGCTGTACTCGAGTAGAAACCTACCCAGACTGTCACAGAGTCATTTCGTACGTCGCTGGTGGGAAATGCGCTCCATATGCTGCATGTCCCTATAAACATCCGGGGACTTGACGCTTCATAACCGGTTTACATTTTATTAAAACGAGTTCAGGTTAGTGGCATCCAGTAGCAAGAATATTTATGAATTTATCATGTCGCACATGTTTAATCACAGGGAGATCGAAAAGGCATGACCGTAATGAAATGTTGTTGAACGAGGAGTAAACGCATTTAGAGCTAGAAACTAAACTGAACTCAAAACCCCAGAACAAAGCGCCATTTATTATTATTATAAATATTCTTGTATATTGTTCCACTTGCAAACTAAATGCATGAACATGAAATATTCAGGGATTAAAGTTCTCCGGCACCGTGCCGGATCTCCGGCATGCAGCGTTTGGCTGCGGAAAAAAATAGTCCTACATTAAAAAAAAAAATCTTGTTGATTAACATCACTTTCGAGTCCATGACTTCGCCAACCAATGGTATGAGAGGAGCACAGCTTTCACTCAACCAAACTAACATTACTAGCCAATCAGAATGTTTTGCTCTTATAAACACGAGACGCACATAATAGTATCCAATTGCGGAGTCGCAGCCCTGATGAATGGAGAAGCATGACAAAAAGCTGCGAGGCGCAATGGTCAAAGATGTCCATCTAGCGCATATTTACATAGAATAACTAATTAAAAAGCAGCGGAGCTTTGTAAACAGCTCAGAGTAATCATGTCATCTCCATAAAATGATATGATTGCCAGAACAAATTTACCGGGATTTTTGAAAAGGTCCTGTTCACACATTATCTATTAATGGTAACTTACCGGTAATTTATCAGTACTGTATGTGTGAAAGGGGCTAAACTTTTCCTCTCGTAAAAGCTTCTTGTTTATCCAATTCATTCCAACAACAAAAATATTCTTTGTGATCTTCCTTTCTGATTTTAAAATGTAATATGTTGTTCTTCCTTTAAAACTGTCATTTTTTTCTCTTGAATATCCTGTTTCTATGAAGCCATTAAGGGGCGTCTTGGTGATGGAAAAAATATGAGATGGGAGGAAAAATTTTATTTCAGCATTTTTGAATTGCTTGCAGAACTTTCGAGTTCCTCCTAGAAACGTTTTATGAGCCAACACTAATTTTCTCAAGGAAATACAAAAGTATAGAAAAAATTGTTTTTTTTCCCCTTCCATCTCAATTTTTCCATCATTACATTACTTTTGTGTTCCCCGAGAAACTTTGTACCAAACGTTTTCTTGTGTTCTTTTGCGTCATTTGTTGAAAACCTTTGTGATACATTTTTTTTCAGGATTCTTTGATGAATAGAAGTTCAAAAGAACAGCATTTATTTAAATAGAATTCTTTGTGATAATTAAGAAATGTCTTTACAGTTTATCTGGGCAACAGTTTTGTGAGCAAATGCAAAAGCATTAAAATAATTTTCCCACCTATATTAAATTTTCTCCATCGCTGTCCCTCTTACGTGCTCTGTTTCAATCAGAAATGTGTGACATTATTAACGGCTTACTACCTGCAATTCATAATTGCAAAAAAAATGTTCATGGTACATTTGACATGCGGCTCTGATGGTTCTACTTTAGATGCATTAAAACATATTTTATAGATAACACATTAACATTTTATTCCTCAGCTGATTACTAAAGTTACCAATTACCAAAATATAAAAATAAAATAGAGATATGTCTGTGGATTCATGTCCTACCAGCCTAATTCACGGTCTTTCTATGTTTGTTCCAGTACATCCACCATAGGTTGATCCATCTGACTCCCGCAGACTACGACGACTTTGTGAACATCATCCGAAGTGCCCGCGGGGCGTTTTGCCTGACACCAGTTGGCATGATGCAGTTCAACGATGTGCTGCAGAACCTGAAGAGGGGCAAACAGACTAAAGAACTATGGCAGCGGATCTCGTTGGAGATGGCCACTTTCTCACCCTGACTGCTCTAGAGATCAGCGGGGACAGAGCCGCCCAATCTCCTGCAGCTATCTTCCCCACAGACCACTAACACAGCTCAATCCGACACGCAGCTCTCTCCGTTCCCCTCGAAAGGAAGTGTAGCCATGACGACTTCCTGTACAAGCCCACTCACATGACCGAACATTTAGTCCTTCAGGCCCTGAAGTCACGAGAATCTGGTACAGAGATACTGGGGCGAGTGAATTACTCCAGTCAATGGGTCCCTCCTTCGTCGAGTTGTTGCTCCCAGTGTTGTGTCTGATCTTGTTTTTTGTTCTTTTTTTTTTTTCTTTTTTTTGGAGTGTTCAGTCGAGTAACTTAATGGCTATGTATGTTTTATCTATGTGTCCTAACATCTTTCATTCACTGATTTCTATGCTTTGCAATACCCGAGTTCATTTAGATGGTTAATACGGGGAAAAAGGTTTTCCCTGGCTATGTTGATGTTTGGTTCACGTTTAAACAAAACCACTAAATGTCAGACTTATTCTGCAACATTCCTCTACCCTGGAGAACAGAGCCTCCATCGGTCATTAAGGATTTCAACGTTGAATAGTGGATGGCATTGTAAACATGAGGAGAATAAAAACAAAACTTTGCTAAAGAATAAAAGAGACATTTATTATGAAACAATAATCAAAGTACGGGTGAGAATTCTTCAATGTTTTTGTTTTATCTTTTTGTTTTTAATATTTTGTATAGTGTGGTGTGTCTGCAGAGAGCAGGATGAGGAATGGAAGAATGCTATTACTGACTGCTCTGCGAGTTCCTTTTTCCGGTCAGATGTTGGTGGCTTGAGTGCTGGAACAGAGAAGTCTGGCTGGACCAGATTACACCGCTTTAATTTGTGAAATTCAAGACGTCAGCCGTGACTTCAGTTAAAAACAATTCGGGCTTCCTGTCATTTAAATTGGGTTCTTTTATATTTGAATTCCAGCTGTTTCCGATAGCGTTAATAGACTTTGGTATCTGCAATTTAATATTTTTGAGGTTAAGTCGAACCACACAATCTTGTTTTTCTGTTCTCATTTTAAAATGGGTTAACTGTTCCCCTCTTGTCTAATGTTAGTTGAGTGGTCTATAAATGTCACTGCCAGATTCCCGTGTTTCCAGCATCGGCCCCAGCTTGGAACTCGCTAGTGGAGAGTGACCGAGTAGAAAATGTACTGTGATATTTTTGTATTCTTCAAGTGTAGCTTGGTTGGAAAAAAACAAACAAAAAAAATCTATATAAATCCATATAAATATATAAACTGTGCTGATTCCAAGAAGATGTAATCTAGAATAAATGGGGAAAAGAGAAAAACTAAATTGGAACAAAGCAATATTAAAAATGTAGAGTTTACTTAATAAAGATAAATCAAAACACTAAAAGAGTTTATCTGTGTCCGTTTATGTGGTTCTAACCATTATATACACCACTGTTCAAAAGTTTGGGGTTGGTCAGTTTTTGTTTTTTTTGATAGAAATCTCTTATGCTTAACAAGGCTGCATTTAATTAATCAAAAATAGTATTACTATTAATATAACTACTATTATATATTAATATTATTATGAAATATATTACAAATAAGATTACTATGAAATATTTTTTAACGTTAAGTAAGTGTTTTCTATTTTAATATATTTTAAAATGCCATTTATCTCAGTGATGCAAAACTACATTTTTAGCAGCCATTAATCCAGGCTTCAGTGTCTCATGATCCTTAAGAAATAATTTTAATATGCTGATTTGGTGCGCATTCTTGAAAACAATTGTGCTGATTAATATTTGTGGGAATTTTTTAAAATATAAATATTTTGTAAAATTGTCTTTGCTAAATAAAAGTAATATTTTTTTTCTCTTACTGACCCAAAAGGTTTGATCGGTAGTTTATATCGGTAGTGGGATGAATTGCAGAGAATCAACATTGTACCGAGGGGGGTTTTCATCGCCTGGGGGCGCTAGAAGGTTAAATATCGAAACTGCAGAAATGTTGTGGTCTATCGGGGATTCCGGTTGGTTTACATGAGGAATTGACATTCTTTGCTTATTCAATCACGGAGTTCGTTTGGGTGCCAAATGACACTTGTACATGATTTGTGTTTAATGCTAACCTATACATTTAAACTTAAAGTAAACAGTGTGCTCAAACAACTTTACAGAAAGTTCAGGTAGGATGTACTTTAAAAACACAAATGTGTAAAGATAATACACGATAATATCACACAGGTCCTTGTTTGGGCCCCTACCTGAAAAAAAAAATGCTCGGAGGTGCAACTCTGTTGGAAACATGTCTTTCGAATTTGACGACAGCGCGGGGGTTGTAATTCAACAAATGTATCCCGTAAAGTATTTTAACATGTATTTTGTTCTAATAACTCCAAAATGTCATTTGACAGTTTTCAACACATTCAACTTAAGCTTCACTTTTACAAATACTTTCAGCTGGTGTCATGTGAAATTGTGAGTAACGGGAGGTTCCCCCCATCGGACGGATTGATTTGGTTCGTTCCAGAGTTTTCGGTAGGTAGAGCGGAGCCAGAGCCTCTCGAGCCAACAGCAGCATCATAGCCGAGTGAAGATGGCGGCTCAGAGAGTGATGCTGTCAACGAGAGTTTGAGTTCACCTCTCCTTTTTAAACTTATGAAACCTTTGCGGATCCTTTACGGATAGCTGTATCAAAGAAAACTGTATTGGTGAGTCATGTTTTATGTTTTCTTCAAAACAAGCGCGGGTTTGCCTCTTCAGAACTGAAGAAATGCTACGGCTAGCCGCGCTAACCTCGTTCCGAGGAAAATCAGAGGAGCGACTTCTCAACGTGTTTTAATTTAAAACCCATTTTAGTTTTCAAATACACTGCTATATTTTAAAAACCGTGACATTTACCTCTCTCCAAGCTCAGCTGTTTGTATAAAGACTTCGTCTAGCCGCCGTAGAGACTGTTTGAGCCGCGGTGGAGTTGAGTTTTGCAGTTTAGTGGAAGTTTTGAATAGTCACTGATTTTTATCTACACATCCAGCAAGTGTTTAGGTAATGCTAGTATATATACACATACACAAATCAGCGCTTTCTTGCTCTTTACACAGCCTTAATGTGCAGTAACAGGGTCGAAGTGTGTGTGTGTGTGTGTGTGTGTGTGTGTGTGTGTGTGTGTGAGAGAGCCTATGTAAGTCTGAGTTTCAGAGCAGCTGGGACAAAAGCAAAGCGGGATGCTTGTTGCTTTTAAATGCATCTGTTTCTGTAAGACTTTATGGGCAGATTGAGTCTGCATTGGCATCTTTACGCAGTCCATAGAAAAGCTGAGCTGCTCTGCCAGTTCGTGCCATAGAGACTCGTTTTGGGCAGTAATGAATTTTGCATGGGCTTCAGTCAATGCTCTGTTCTCTTTTAAAGGTGAGGAGAGAATATCTCGTGTGTCAGCCTGCAGTTGCGCAGCTGTGTTGCTTTTGAAAATCTCTTTAAAATGATAATTCAGTACGTGTTGCTCTAGCTGAACGTTAACAGAATATGCTCTTGGATTTGTAGTACTTTGAACTGTTTGGGTGTTTTTAGTAATGTGCCTGCGTGACGGGTTGTTTTGGTATTTTTGAACATGTTTGGGTCTTGCGTTAAGAAAATATGCTTCTATCTTTGTGAGTTGTTGATGCGTAACCATTTTTATGACCATGATTTTAGTTTAAACTTTATGTACATGTATAAGTGAATGTGTAATTAACCTTTAAGTAATGTGTAATTAATGTGTAATAACCTTTTTAGGACATTTTAAGTGCAAAAATATTTGAAGTTTTTCTAATGCTGTGAATGCTAGTTATGTAAGAATTTGCAACATGCCGTTTAAAACCATTTTGGATGTATAACATCATCATAGGATGTCTCAGTTTTCCAAAATAACCCTTGTAAGTTTATGCAGCATATATAACAAGTATGTATCATGTATTTTGCTTTTTGAATATTGAAACGATAAGGAAAGTATTTTAAAATTAAGAATTTTTATGTATGTTTAATAATCAAAAAATGGATAACAAATGAAATGTATCTCAGTAACTGAAGTGATTCAGTGATACTCAAGTATCTTTCAAACTTAACACACTCCTTGGCTTGTCCCATTTTGCCCACAAGGAATTTTGAGACATTTTTATGAATGATCCTGAAATTATTTTCTTTATCCTGAGGCAATTTCGGATTGAAAACTCGTAGATCAAGTAGTCAAGCTTTTTATAACCATTATGTCTCTTAAGCGTTTGTTTTTGTTGTGTAATATGTAATATTTCTGTATAATGCATTATGAATGTTGAATATTGAATTGCAAGAAAAAGGAAGTTCAATTATACTATATAAGTTTTCATTAATAATATCAGTTATTTTTAATAATTATTGAGATTGGATAACACGTGAAATTTATCTCAGTGACTTGTGATTGACGTGGATTATCAAATTGCTTTCAAATTTAACACAATCCTTGGCTTGGTCCTTTTTTGCCCATGTAATATTTGGAGATATTTTATTAATGATCATACAATGATTTTCTCCATCTTGAGGCCTTCTTTAAATATTAGATTGAAGTCTCACAGATAAAGTAGTTTAATAATAGCTGTAAAAAGCTTGGTTTTACACTTGTGTCTCTTGAGCTTTTGTTTGTCCTCTTTTCTAGGGCTGCACGATTAATCGCATGCGATATTTAATGCGCATCTTGCAAGTAAAGCTGGTTCTGTAATCAGCGGTAAATCTCCATCACGTGCGTGCTTTCACATGGAGCAGCATTTACTACACAGAGCCGTTGTTCACTGACAAGCTGCGCAAAACATGCGCAAAATATGATCGTGGTTTTGCGCAGCTCGTCAGCGAACAACGGTTCTGTGTAGTAAATGCTACTCCATGTGAAAGCACGCACGTGATGGAGATTTACCGCTGATTACAGAACCAGCTT
>NW_015552625.1:2799413-2804273 GCF_001515605.1 Sinocyclocheilus anshuiensis | reverse complement strand
AAGCTGGTTCTGTAATCAGCGGTAAATCTCCATCACGTGCGTGCTTTCACATGGAGTAGCATTTACTACACAGAACCGTTGTTCGCTGACGAGCTGCGCAAAACCACGATCATATTTTGCGCATGTTTTGCGCAGCTTGTCAGTGAACAACGGCTCTGTGTAGTAAATGCTGCTCCATGTGAAAGCACGCACGTGATGGAGATTTACCGCTGATTACAGAACCAGCTTTACTGGCAAGATGCGCATTAAATATCGCATGCGATTAATCGTGCAGCCCTGCTCTTTTCTCTTTCTGTTTCTTGTACAGACTGTGGTGTATAAGTTTTAAAACAGAACAAATATATGCCATGACATCACCCATAACTCAGTTCGCTCTGTCCCCAAGTCTATGACCCAATTAGCATTGAATTGTGAGTTGAAGATGAGTTTGGTTCTGTCCCAAGAACATTATAAATGTCTGAGATAATTTGCAAATGAGTGTTGGGCCTGGGGTGGCTCTCATGCGGAGACTTTTTTTTGGGTGTAACGGAAAGTGGGACAAGAGTTGGATTATGTTTCAATAGAGCCGGAGAAGAACCCATAATCCCATTAGATTAATGACTTCAAATGACCAGGCTCTTTTCTTTAGCCTCATCTCCCTAAAGCTGGTATTAATTTCACTCCTGTATCTTAATTGCATGCATATAGTATTACTCGCTTACTAGTTCAGAATGACCTTTGGAAAGACTATTTAACTGAATGTGCAACCTAGGTCTGTAACTTTATAATCGCATGAATGTATTGTCATGTTAGTGTTAGATAAAAGCTTAGTTGTGTCCATGAAATGCCCTCTTTTTTTGCATAGATAATGCGAACATGCTTTTTTTTTTGCTGCAGTGCAGTCCACTGAGTCTACTGTCACTTACCACTAAAGAACAGAACAGAATATAGGGGATCTAATTTTTTACAGTCCGTTTAATCTTCAGGGAGCTGAGTCAGGTCCTGTGCAGCAATGGGAAGTCAGAGAGGGATGTCGACACGGAGGGAATTCTGCAGCTTGATCGAGCCATGCAATGAAGGAAGCACTCAAGGAATGCTTGAGGAGATGAGTTCTTCTCCAAACCAATAGTCATGAGGACAGCAGAAGTAATAATAGCAATAACAACACCAGTAATAATATGAATCATGTATTTTTTTTTCTGAACTGATTGTGTTAAAAGAAGTGTTTCAGTGTTGGAATGAAATTAACTGAGGCCGCAGTACACTCCAGTACACTTTAAAAATAATTAAAGTTTAAATTAAAACAAAAGGACTTTTCACACTTGAAATTGTTAGCCCTGGGTCATTCTAAACACTGAATTATCTTATGGGTTATCTTGTTTCACGTTTCATGCTGCTTATACACCCTAAAAAAACCCTGGGTTAAAAAGAACCCAATTTGGGGGTTTTTTTAACCCAAGGGCTGGGTAAATGTAGGACCAAACATATTTGGGGTTAATTTTACCCAGCCTATTGGGTTGTTTATTTAACCCATCATAATGGGTTGATTTAACCCAGCTAATGGGTTGATTCATTTTTACTATAATACTTGATTCGTTTTTACTTTATACATGAAATAATGTTTACAGATTAACTTAAATCCTCTAAACTTTTGTAAAATACTCAACAACCACAGGTTTGCATGATAACTTCCTTTATTTTCCTTTATTTATCATTTACAGCATTGTTTATTTTGTTTTTATGTAGGCTATACATATTGCTTTTTAAACTCATTTAACAAATGTTAGAAGTAAACATTAAACAGAAGTAATTCACGTGTAATCGACCAGTCTCTGTCATTCTGTTTCCACCGTAATGGCGCTGGCTCTCATGCCCGAGCTGGAATCGTGTTCAGTGGAGAACTGCTAACTGACTGCCGCCCTACGTTTCACTCTTGGCCAAAATATACTGCGACTGCCTCCATAACCTGCCCATAAAAAACAGTAAACAGTTCTGAGTTCTGACATATTTTAACATCCAAAGTATTTGTATTCTGTATCTTTATGAATAAAGTCGTTTATTTTATGCAAAGCATCAGGCTTTTCCATCATAAGACCGACGCAAGCGACACTCATTTAGGTGATTCACATCGCGCGCCTGTATGTTGCTCTGCATAAAATTGAAAGATATACAGCACAGTAATGATTTTATAGATAAAATAAAATGTACACAAACCTGTAATTTACTGAAGAAATGCATCAAATCATTTGCGATTAGAACTGCTCTGTCTGAAGAGTACGCAAAATCCCAGCGATAAATAACTCCACCGCTGGGTCATGACTGACCCAGGATCTGAATAACACAAAAACTACTCAAACATTGCGTTGTTACATTTGACCTAGGAGCTGGGTAACACAAAAATGACCCAAACACTGAAAAAATATCCCAAAAAAGACCCAAAAGGCTCAACCCAGGATTTGGGTTAAAAAAATAACCCAGGATTTTTTTAGAGTGTACACAGGGTTAACAATTCATCCTGGACAGTCATAAGTTGACATTTCACACTGTACATTCCTAAACTCAAGGGTAACGTTCTTATTTGCATAATTGCGGTCTCATTGATTGGACGAATGCAGAAGGCAATATGTTTACATAAAGGCTCTAGCATTGTGCATTCTCATTTACAGTCTGCTGACTGTACTATCACATTTTCCAGAATGGACTTTTAGGACTATAAATGTAAGAATAAAACAGTCTCCACTTAACACAAATTCACTTTTTTTCCATCACCATTTGATGGTGAAATGACAGCTCTGAAACGACTGCTTATATGTTGAGCGGTGTTTTAGTGACTGACCAAGGGACATGGTTGGCTTTCAGTTGCTATCATCTAGCCATAACATTCTAACACCACAGTGTTTCACACTGCACAAGTTTGGCATTGCACAGAGCGAAGTTTCATAACCCTGGGTAAAAAGCGGTGCTAGCCCGCTGCTAAATTACAAGTGTGTTGCGTACCTTTACACTGGGTTAAAAGTGGGGGTTTAGAACCCAGGGTTAAGAACCGTGTGAAAAGTTTCATGTTTAATGTTAGTTGCAATTTCTCTGTAATTATTTGTGAACTTGGCAATTTCTGAGTGAAAAATTGTTTCTGCACCAAATATTTTTCAGTGTAGAGATTTTCATTTTTTTTTCAACATTCAGTCTTCCAAGACGTTTACTCGCAGTCTCCAGTTGTCAGTTTAGTATGTTTGAAAGACTTTTGTTGTAGCTTTGATCGGGTGTGCCGACTGAAGCCCTGAGAACGAGCCCAGAGCGGTCTGCTGTAGGGATGTAACGATTAACCGCGAGCCGGTTGAAAATCGATTCAAATATGTGATGATTCAAATCGGTTGAGATGCTAAACAAATCGCGATTCATTTAGGGGTAGGAGTTTATATGAATGTATGTGAGGGGAACTTACTGTCTTAACGTTTAGATGGCATTTTTTCTTTTCATCTTGCCTCTGTATAATGCATATTAAAGTTCATAAGTGCAGCGCTGCTTTGTTTACAGCGGAAACCAAGGAACCGCTTTAATCGCCACCTGCTGGCAGAGAGTGAATCTGCGTCTCATTCAGCTTGTCTGCTGCTTCTGTTTCATGCAGATATTTTTTTATGCATAGTTTCAAAAAACTGAAGTCAAATCATTCTGTTGTTGCTTCAAATTTCGAAATGATACAATCTAATTTAGATTAAAAACTGCTCATGTTGCATGTATGCAGCATCTTTGTTTGGATTATGATTAAAATGCAGTGGTTGCCTCTCATTTTAAATGGAAAGAGCACATGGCGATCGTGAATCGAATCGAATCGTGACTTGAGTGAATCGTTACATCCCTAGTCTGCTGAAATAGTCTGCTTGATGTACCCATGCAGAGCCTGTTTTAGCCCTCACTTCACTGAGTCAAGAGGCAGAGACAAATGAACGATCTTCCAGTCTTCCTCTGGTCTTTAACTACAGATCAGTATGCTGAGCCTAAATAGCTCTTGTTATTAATAAAAAGGGATGCTGCAGGGATCGTTGCATGGCAGGGGTCAAGAGGCGCAAGTATTAATGGCATGCTAGTTTAATATCAGATCAGTTCTGAGCTGATTGCCAGCCCAGCAGAGATATAAGCGTCCTTCGTCTGCAAGCCTGTGGGGCTTCAATTAGCTTTGTGTTATCTTAACAGGTTATGGCATTGAAGAGAGCAATCCTTTTTGTAATCTAGTGGATGATGAATTATGAATGGTTCATATTTAAGAGTGGGAGTATGTGGCTCTTTTCACAGGCGTAGACTAAGATAAGTGATCATGTTGAAGTCTATTAAAGATTATTTTGGATATAGCTAAGTGACCAGCAGTGTTTTAGCATTACTTAAAAAGTAATGTCACAAATCAGAAAATTTAATTTAACATCAATGTGAATATACAAACAAAAAAATTTATGACACTAATTGTATATCATTGTAACTAGTGTTGTCAAAAGACCCGGTATTTCGGTACCAAGTCGGTACAAAAAAAATGAAAACGTTACTGTACCAGGTTTTTTTAAGTACCGGTGGTACCGAGTACCCGGTCAACCCGGTTCTTGATGCGCTATCCAAAAGCTATCCTCTTCCAGTGTTGCCAAGTCCGCGGTTTTCCCGCGGAATTGGGCTGCTTTAACACTGTTGCCGCGGGTTGTTTTTCATGTCCGCGGGTTGAAAAACGACCCCATTAATGTGATATTTAGCCCCTGGAATGCGAATTTTACCAGGGGAACCCCGCCAAAACATGCGTATTTTATCCCCGGAACGCGATTTTATACGGGGGACCCCCTCGAAACGCGATTGGGCGGGTTTTGTTGTGAAAACCTGGCAACCTCTTCATAAAAGCAGTGG
>NW_015552625.1:2797033-2799150 GCF_001515605.1 Sinocyclocheilus anshuiensis | reverse complement strand
CACAGCAAAAACTATAGTCTGAGAAAGTTCAAACATGATTAAAGGCAAGTGAACAGTCAGTAAAAAAAAAAAAAAGAAAGAAAAAGAAAAAAAAGAAATACACAATTTACAAGCATAGATAAAATAAACAGTAGTATTCAGGTACAGAAATGTAATAATTAAGTGTAAAATAACGCTGCATAGTGTTCACTGTATAAATTAAATTTAGATTAATCTTTGTTATAGCCGTTTTGTTAACAGTAGTGACCTATTCAGCAGCACGTATTTATAGGCTGCTGTCCCTTTAAATCTGACTGCACGGATCCATTATAATGATACACATCCGATTTATTTCTCAGCTGTTTACATACATTTAAAACATAACCGACTGCGTTTATGAGAATGATTGTCGAGACGGGTACTATTGACAATTCTGTGTGTATGTGTCTGTTCAAACATAAGGAGGAGATGCGAAAGACGAATCAACTCGGTCTGAAACGCGTCTGTGTGTGCAGGTGTGAGTCAGACAGCAAGACGAGAAGGCAAAGAGTTGTTTTCTGCAACTTATTGCACTTAACTCTTTTTAATGTCAAGCAATTCTCTGCTATATGCGTCGAACTAAAACTTTGACCTTTTGCAACGTTTTGATTTAAGTAGCCTATTATTAAAATGATAATGATATCGCATGCCGTTGCGATATGCATATTGCGATATTTACATTTGCGATATTTCGATAATTTCGATATATCTTGCAGCCCTAGCTATTATTTATAGTTACAATATAAACATGGATTTGTTAGATTAATCAGACCTTTTGACAAAGGCTGTTTTTAGGCTACATGCTTTAAAACAAGTAATTTCTCTTCACCTGTTTGCACACCTCTCAAAAACATACAGCAGTTGCATGTTTTTCCCCCCAGTTTCCCCTTATGTATTTCTGTTTATCTGCCATTTGCCAGCAAATCTCACCTGGTTTGAACTCCATTAGATGGATTCTTTCTACATGCCACAAGATATTATGTATTTTTCTAAATCGATCTATCTCTCCGCACAGCTGCGGATTACAAAAAAATTGCATCGCCTTTCGGTCTGTTTATTTTTTTCCTTGAAGTTTCTCCAGGGATAAGATTGGGTGTGACTAATTGAATAGCCATGCAGGGTAAGCACAATTCTCCTCTCCTGAATGTAAGCCTCATTCTCCTGGTGCTGATTCACAGGTGAGGGGGGTTGTGTGGCATTTCATTTAAACTTGATTATCGGGAAGGCCCTTCTGAATCGCTTGTGCTGGACACACATTATCAAGCTGCCCTTCTGGAGAGAAGCCTTTGTCAGAGAGGTGATCTCCATACGGTCTGTCTCTGGTGGTTATATCACTGCCAGAAAACATTACAGTGTGTCATTTTTTGTGAGTTTTTTTTTTTTCAAATAGTTTCTCCTAGGATTAAAGTGATCTGGCATACATGCATGAGCTTGATTTACATAATTATTAGATATTGCATCATTCAGTTTGACAGTTTTCTGCTATAAGAAGTCAAACTAACTTCACACAGTTAACACCTTTTAAAGGTAGAACTAATTACAATATTCTGACTTTACATATCACTCTTAAAAATAAAGGTTTCAGATATTTTTTAGGGGTGCTCCGATTGATTGGCTACCGATCACTATCGGCCGATAATCGCTTTGGGATGATTGATCGGCGGTCTCTAAAAGGCCGATCTCAAAAAAACGATCTCAAGCTGATGACGTGCCTGCCGTGAGAAGGTTTGGCACGACATGCAGCGGCACCGTCTCAGTCTCTGTCCGGTGTGGGTGAAATAATTATAATGCTGAGGTACTCACCTTCATATTTCTTCATTAAATAACTTATAAAGTAATTTGAAAACCTTGTGTGAGATGTAATTTCACAAACCGCGTGAGTGAATCAACGTGCGCGCTCTCTCTCAAAATACGCAAATGGCTTCAAATCACCACATCGTGTCTGCACTATAAGCGAACTGCACAGTTGACACAGGAATTGTCACTTGCACAATCGAGGCAGTGTCACATCGTCACTAAAGTTTATAAATTGCATTACTTTTTTAATTCTTTCCAGTGTTTAACCATTCAGCGCCCGCGCGCTCTCCTGGTGCACCCTC
>NW_015552625.1:2779564-2797012 GCF_001515605.1 Sinocyclocheilus anshuiensis | reverse complement strand
TCCTCAGAATCCATATTTTTATGAATGGCGCGAAACGTAATGCTTACGTCAGAGTTTGTAAAATCGTAGTAAATTTGTGTCGTGTGTGACTGCCTCCGTACGATTTTCGGATAAACTCAATCGTGACATGTGCCAGAGCTCATGACGTTCCGACCTTCAGAATCGTACCGTGTACGCCCGCCTTAACAGTGCATTTTTTGCAGTAAATATGAACATGTATTGACACGAAAATGTATAAAGGCGGGCGTACACGGTGCGATTTTTGCTGTCGTACGAGCTCGCAGGCGATTTTTTTCTCTCGGGAGAAAATCACAGATGCTCGCATGGTCACGACTCGTACCGTGTGAGAAGAATTACGGGCCGATCCGAGACGTTATCTCACAAGAGTCACCTAAGAGGGGAATTCCCCCCCATTTTCAAAACTGAAATTCAGGCCCTGAATCAATGTCCATAAATCCTGATCGAAGTATCACTATAAATAGTTATAAACGATAAAAAGAAGGCTTTAAAAAGATCGGTATAGGCAGATACTGCTTTCTGTGATCGGCGAACGATGATCGGCCTCAAAAATCCTGATCGGAGCACCCCTAATATTTTTAAATGTATTTATTTTTTGCTTAGATGCTGTAGACCAGACCTAGTGCTCCTTGAGAGTTCAAAATTAAGAGTTGCAAACCATTTTTAGTGTCTAAATGGAACAAAGTAAAAATCTTTGCAATGACTTGAATTGTGCCTGGACTTTAAAGTGGATTGAAACCTTTTGTAGTTGTGATTAGGGCTGTGCAAATAATTGAATGTGGATTTCATGCGCATCTCGTCAGTAAAGCCGGTTCTGTGATTAGTAGGAAACGTGTGTTCAGATGGAGCGACATTTACTACACAGTAGGGCTGTCAAAAAAAAATTCTAATTTTGAATATTCGTCGAATTAAAAAAAAAAATCCACGAATTTAAGGTCTGCGTCAGCCGTCAGGCAGCCTTATCAGTGGCACACGAGATGCGATGAAGATGAATGTGTCATTGATTGCATTTGAATGCTTTTGTTAGCCTATCCAGTTGAACCCACTAGATGCGGCGCTGCTACGTTGTTCATTCATATATTGCGGAAAACGAGAGCATCAGTGTGGAGAAGATGTTGTTTATGTCAAAACTGAAACCAAGCCGTTCACACAGAACGCATATTTATCACATTTTCTAGAGGGACATCTATCAGCGTTGCACTCGCGTCTCGCAAAGAGCAGCATGTTTAGAAAGTAAATTTAATGCAAGTTCAACTTTTAAAAAAACATGTCTAAAGACGTTATGGCGGTTTTCCCCCATCCCACTGTATCATGTTTTTAAACGAGGAAAGTAGCCTACTCTTTGTGATTGGCGCCCTCTTGTGGCCTCAGGAGAGAAGCCAAAAGCTTTTTTTCCCCCTAACTGAAATTATGCCTTTTAAATTCGAATACAATTTGAATTTTGATCATATTTGAGTAGAAATTTCGAATTTAGTTTTTCAGTCATTTTGACAGCCCCACTACACAGAGCCGTAGTTCACTGACAAGCTACGCAATATCGTGTTCAAAATCGCAGGTGATTCATTGCCGAAGGTATATTACGAAGCATACATTCCAACAAAGGATCTTTATTTTTAAGAGTGATGATTAGATGATCACTACTGAGTTGGTACTGTGTTTCAAGTGAAATTTTTTTCTTTAACAGATATTGTTTTCTGTTCATCAGGCTCTTAATGATTTAAGTCCTCTCTTGGAAAATCTTAAGGCAAACAAGGTCAGATTTCTTTGTCTGTTCTGAATGTCAGGCTGTCCAGCTGTTTGAGATGTTTGACTTCCTCCATAGGGCTTTAAAGTAGAACATTCACAGTAGAAGTCACATGGGTTTAGTGGCCTGCACTGTGTTGTCTAGCAGCTTGTTCAAGTGATCCATCCTGTGCCATGCCGCTATCCAATCTTATCACACATCTGAGGAAAAAAAAAACAGGAAAGTGTCACTACCTGTAGCACTTCCATCCATCTGACTGTCAGTACTGTATGTTGTGGATTTTTTTTAAATTTTTTTTTATTGTGAATATGCAGACTAATACCATAACAAACAATCTGATATGTATATAAATGTGTATCATTGTCCCCACTAGAGTCCCATCTGAAATGCATGCTAATGAAAGTCTGCCGCAGACCAGTATTAATCAGTCAACACAGGGGTGGGAAGTGCACCTCTAGAATGCTTTTACCCCTTAGGTTAAAGAAATGGTAGATTGATTCAATTATCTGTAAATGAGAGATCAAAGGACTCAGAAAAACAACATTTTTGAAGTAGCAGCGGAAGATTAGTTGTTCTAATCTCTTCAGGGTTTTTCTGCCTTCCCATCAAGAGCTCTTGTACACGGTGGCTGCTACAAAGAGCAGCGCTTCTGCTCTTTCAAGATGAAACCTCTCTCCCACTTCAGTCCTCATGCTTTGCTTGAAGAGGTAGTCTGTTTGTCCATCTTTTAAATGATGTCTTCTTTAATGCAAAATGTTTTTTGTTTGTATTTGACATCTGTTTTTCTGTTTTCAAAAGGTCTCTTTGACCACATTTACCTCAGTGAAAGGGTCTTGATATGTTGTTTGGCTGCGCGCATTTACTGCCAAACACCAAGGCATTAAACATTCTTGACATATACTGCCTCAATCATTGAGTTTGAGCAATCAAGAAATAGCTGAACTTAGGGCTTGCCACGATAACTACTTTTTGTTGTGCGATATATTGCACCAAAATTCAAAAATTTTTATATAAAATAAAGAATATTTAGACATTGGAATCGGAATGTGAAAAAATATATCCTAAGTAAATATAAATAATAAATTAGGGGTGCAATGATACCATTTTTTTTTTTTAGAACCAAATCCGATCCGATACTGAAAATTCTAAATATCGGTCAACCGATCTGATACCAGCACATTTTTTTTTAAACAGAAAGGTTCTTAATATGTTAAAGGTTCTTTATGGAACCATTTAGACAAAAAGGTTCTTCTATGGCATTGTGAAACACCTTTATTTTTAAGAGTGTATACCAGCACATTTTTTTGTAGAATTAATGTACTTTTGTGTGGGACCTGATCGTCGCTTCTTTTGTGTGTTAAACACAATCTACCAAATATAGACAACTTCATTTTAATGAAAAATAACAAATAAAAAAATATATAATCATAATCTATGAAAATAATACTATTATAAACTAGGTTAGGTTATTCTGGAAAAATCATGAGTGCACAATAATTTTATAAAATGTAAACATTTAGTGAAATAACATTATTGGGGAACAAATAAAAGTGACTAAGTGTAGGACTAAATCTGGTCAAATGTTATACATTGCTCTTTGTATTGTAGTAAAATACATTCATGAAAAACAAGTAAATATATTTATGTATTAATACTATATACTAGTGCTGGGCGGTATACCGGTTCATACCGAATGAAAGTGTTTATTTTTGTTATGATATTAATTTTTAAAATACCGCAATATGTCGCTTAAACAACGTTCGGAACGGATCAGGAGCGGACTGCAAACGCGTCCTGTGCGAAAGCAAAATGAGTCTGTGCTGCTTCTGCACCGCATACACATACTGTACACGCACTGCAGACGGAGTACGTGTGAACTTGGCGCAACAAATCTAGTTCAACATCTGAGGCAATGCCACAAAGAGCTCTATGACCAATGCATGGCATATGTCTAATCTAGAGACATTTTGTTACACCTTTACTTAGTGATTATTTTGCCTTATGTCTATTCTAGAGACATGTTACAGCTTTTTGATAAAGCTCTAATTGCTTTTCTTTTGGAAATAGGTTTCAAATTCACACTGAATGCATTAATGACTGTAAAGCATGTATGTGTGTGTCGATTTTTACGATTTTTAACTAGTCGGCTTGAAAATGTACCTACAACATGATTCAAGTAACTTTTTCTTTATTAACCCTCTAGTTAAGAAAATTCTATTCCAATTGCAACACACATGAAGTTGTCAACATGATGTAAATGTTAAACAAATCACTTGTTAAATGTCTTTGCAGAAAATATGCATAAACTACAAGTACATATTGTACAGACTTGTCTTATACATATTATGTGTTCAGAAATAATACGTGCAAACATGAAATGTCAGACATACAGTAGGCTAGTAGTTCTTTACAGGTTTTTTATTCGATTGTGCTGCTTTTCCATTGTTTTTTCTGTGTAAACATGGATGTGTTTCACTTTTGCGCTCGCATCTCTTGCAGCGTCTCATGCATGAAACGCCATTCTAAAAACACTGCGCTCAAGTTAAAAGAAGTTCACTCCCATCTTCTTGCATGTTTTACCTATTCCACTGCCCGCGTTGCATCTTTGTCAACACAAAAGCGCATTCTGTGTGAATGGCGCTTAGCACTATATGAATGGTCCTTCACAGAGCGCGTCACACGTGAGTGGTTAATCACGTGCACCGACATGCGGTTGGATCATTCGTTTCTCTTTACTGTTATCACTGGCATATTGTCAAAGTGTCTAATTCTAACATTTGGTAATATTTCTATTCAAAATCGCGATACCTCGATTTCTAAACAATAAAATCGTGGCAAAACAATAAATTCGAATTAATCGATTAAATCGGGAAAATCGTCCAACCCTAAGAAGAGATATTGATGCGTAGTGTATTAAATCTGTTCTGTAGTTTGAGCCTTTTCTTTTAACAGTTGTAAACTTCATTTACCGTGCGCTCTCGAAGGGAGTTTCATCATCTTGACTGTCGTAACCGAACGCAACACGCAGCTTGAATGCTGTCCGCTCTGTGTGTGTGTGGGGAGACGCTGTCTGCGCCCCGCCTCCGCCACAGAGAGCAGACGAGAAAACAGAGGCAGCGCGATCGAGTAAAATGTTGGTGACATTAATTTTTTTGTAAAAAATAATATAAATCATTATTTTTAATTATAAAAAAAATGATCAGTCACAATATATCGTGGCACCAAAAATTATCACGCTCATTACCATATATCGTGCGATAAGTCGATGTATTGACTCGCGACAGGCCTAGCTGAACTGATATGAATGCACAAAACTTGTCGCTTCAATTCAACGTCAGGTATTCCTCTGAGATTTCTATTAAACATTTCATTGTAGTAAAATTCAGTGAGGCAGCTGCATTTCTTGTTTTACTCCTCATTTGCTTGTCCTGATTCAAATGACTGTGTATGTCTTTGTAGTTGTTGTGTGTTTTAATGCATTTCCAAATTTTGATCTTTGGCCTTTTTTTCTGAGTGGGTGTCTTTTAGGAATGGATATCACCATTGCAAAATGATACATGTCGCAGTGCATCACAAATTCACAATTGGAACTAGTGTTGTCAAAAGACCCAGTATTTCGGTACCCAGTCGGTACTATTATATTTTCCTTTTACAGCTGCAGACTGAGGAAGATCCTGAAACACACCAGCAAACCCTAAAACAGACAACAGTTTACAGATGTTTTTCAGTGGCAGCAGAACTATGACTAAACTTTTGGGTGAAACTTGTTTACTTTTTCATACTTTTATTACTTGTGGGAAAACTTGAAACACTTTTAAATAAGTATAAAGAATGGCATTGGTTTTGTACATTTAATTTTTGTTTCACGTTATTAATAAAAATGTTGTTCAATTAGCATGTTTTTGTGTTTTGCTTTGGTACCGAAATTGGTACCGAGAACCGTGGATTTTCACTGGTATTGGTACCGAATACTGAAATGTTGGTACCGTGATAACACTAATTGGAACGACATGAAAACTGCTTCATTTTTGTCTCGTACAGATGCTTGCAAATGTGTTTGAGAAACGCTTTCAGCATTTGAGCTTGTTTAGATGTAACTTCTTTTTCTTTATTAATCTTATCTACTGTAGTTTAAAAAAAAAAAGAGATTTAAAAATGTAGTTTTTGGATTTTTAATTAAATTATAGTTTAGTATTCGTTCAGCATGTACATTTCAAACACAATTTTCCAAGTCATTGGATTTCTTAAATGCTCCTTCATTTGAGAAACCCTGACATAATATCACTATGATTTTGGACTCTCAATATAGACATCAAATGGCAGGTTAAGCTTCTCTCTAATCTATTGATAAGTGTAATGTTATCTAGTCTTCTGCCAATGGGTGATACAATCCCGTGGCTTATTTTCCTCCTTTTTTCATCTGGGATTGTATGCCTGCTGACGGCTTCATTTTCCTTAATTTCACTTTATTTCTGTAAGGCTTCATTTGATTCCGGATAATGTTTCAAGATTTAAATCAATTTCTGTGCACTTTTCCTGACTGCTGAGATACAGACTGTTATTACTCAGACTTCACACACTCAGCATTTTGGGGATGCTGTCCTCTTTAAAGTGATACTTATGTCTATAGGCTCTTCAAAGGAAATAAATCGATAAGCGTTTGCTGTTGCTTCACATTTTCAGAAGAGCCTGAATCCTTGAGACATACAGAACTGTGGTTGTGTTCCAAAATGGTTGTAGTGAGAAAGCAATCCGATCCAACGAACCAGGCTATATCACAATTTATGATGGGTAATTACGTAAGTTCTGTGAAAAGCATTAGCTTTGTTGTTTTGCTAATACCTTATACTTATACTTTATAATGACAGCTAAAAAAAACAACAAAAAAAAAAACAACAATAAGCCTGCGAAGCTGCTATCGTTCCATCCTGACGGATTGACATGTGTGACAGCTAAGTGGAATCCCGGAAAATAAACCGTGGAACTTTGACCAATGAGAGAACAGTTTACTCGCACGTGACTTGTATTAACAAATTTGGTCTGTTTAGAAACTTTGCCATGTGAAAGTGAACCGCACCAAGTATAAAAAGCAACATTGTAATAATTTTAATCCCTGTTTCGGAACAAAGCAATTGATCTACAGGTGTGAAAGCACCCTTAGTCATTTTTCCAGTGCAGTGCCGCGCACAACCTTGAATTTAATGGCTTTCAAATACCTAAAACATTCCTGAAAGCAGTGAAGAAAATAGGAATCTTGCTGAATATCGGAAGTGTCCTTCAGGTAGATTTGTTCGATTAGTCAGACTACTAAAAACTCTCAGTACCTATTCTATAGCAGTATGTGCATCACTTTTGTGTAAGTGCACTTGTGCCACTAATGTTTTATTTTTTTCTTTCCTTTTTTTTCCTTTTTCACAATAATAAAAAAAAAAAGATAAAAAGATAATCAGGAGCCCACTTCAGTTTTTTTCAGGATATGCTTGCTGTATGACAAAATACATTTTCTCTAATAAACACAGTTTAATATTTTAACCTGAAGCTGACACATCATCCTAAAAAATTAGTAATAATACTATGCTAAAAATTAGATGCGATAGAATGGTCAAAGGTGCCTATGCATGTGTAACAATTAAAGAAAATGCAGAAGAAATGCAAGAACACATCCTGTGTGAACTCTTCCTTAAATGGTAGCAAACTTTTTCACACTTCCTTCATTGACTTGGATGGAAAACGAAAATCAGTCACTGATGTAAAGTGTTAAAGTATTTTCACAGGAGTACAGGTGACCTGAATATAAGCACTGCAAACATGATTCCAAAAGAATCCAAACCACTGATGATGTAATACATCTTAATTGTCTTCTCTGAATTGAGTTTATTGTATTAAGGAACTTTTTTTTTTATATTTGTGATCAGACCGTAATAGCTGTTTGGTTTGTTGTTTAGCAGATGCTAGTTTGGCAAAGTGACTTGTAGTGTAACAATTGCAGGGACAGTCCACCTGGAGCAATCTCAGGTTAATTGCTTTTCTCAAAGGCATAATGGCAGTAGAGTGGGTTTGTAATCTCTGTAATAACACCATTAAGTCTTGCGTCAGATATTAAAGAACATTTTGCTATACAACTTGGGAACAGTGCCTTAGTCATCCCACCAGATGATTCGACAGACTCTTGTCACTACTTGGGTAGTTTTCTGTGAATGAGTAAAGGATATCGATGTGTTTTTATTTGTTTGTTTTGTTGAGACCGCTGAATGATTTTTATTTTAGGTCGAATGAAATGGGTCAGTGACTACGTTTACATGGACATCAGTAATCTAATTATTTACCTTATTCTAAATAAGCCAATATTATGATTTTGAAGTTGCTTTTAAAATATTCCTTTCATGTTCCCGTTTTACATGTTATAGTACATAGTAGGCCTGGGCGATAAAACAGAGATATTTATCGACGATACACTTTCTTCGATATCGATAGAAAATTTTTTGATATAGCGCACGATATAGGCACGTACTATGAGTGACGCAGACAGCACACACAAACACAAACACATGCTGAAATGAGTGCTGTGCCTGCCTGTGATGAGGAGATTGTGAATAAAGAATGAATATTATTCTAATTTAAAATAAACATTTGCATTTGAATATTAGGTGTGCATCAGTGAGCATCATCAGTGGCGCGCGAGATGCGGTGATGTAAGTGACGTTGCAGTTTAATGTTTTGTTAGTCTAGCCCACGAGACGCGCCGCTGCTGCGTTATTCATTCAGAATATTAGAGAAATATAGAAGCTCAATGCAGAGAAGATATTGATTAGGTTAAAACCTAAACCAAACCATTCACACAGAACTAATTGTTATTTTGTTTTTTAGACTTGCATTTGCGTTTGTAATTTGTTATTTTGTTTTCAGAATTGTGATCTGCTTTGCACTTCTCGGCCACCGTACTATCCCACTCTCTAACGTCAATTTCGTTGAATAACAGTGCTTATCGCTGGCTGACAAGCTCTTGTAATATGCGTAGAACATTTTGAAAATGACATCTAATCAATATAATTTATAATCTTTTTAAACCTAACTATTTTGTACCATATCCGTAAAATTCTCTAGCTGTAAAGGCTATCTCTCCCGGGTTTTCTGCAACCATGATGCGCGCGCATCCTGAATGTTTACAAACCGATAATTGGTCTATACAATAAAGACCTATTTAATCTGCATATAAAACATTAGAAATTAGATATTTGTTTAATTTTTATTGTGTTTGATTGTTAAAACAAAAAATATTTGTTGTTTGTCTCAATAATTTGTTAATTATAAATAGTGGTTAAATTTAAACATTTTTTTTCTATTGCTTTTTGTTTTAAAAAAGGTTATAAAAAATGTCAATAATTATCGATACCGAAATCATATGAAACATTATATCGTTGATAAATTTTTTAGCTATATCGCCCAGCCCTAGTACATAGTTCGATTAATGGCACACGTCAATACGTACCCACGTGACGCCATCCGACGTCTTCTCCAGAATTTCACGTATAAACACATAGTTCGTCTTCGTGATGATGCCATATACCATTTTGGGGGTTTCATTTTTAACTTTATGAAAGCTTCAAGTGCAGCTAATTATTTGTATGTGCATACAGACGATGGTGTTGTTGGAGCTCTTTTATTTGCTGTCAAATGGTTGACCACTGCCGTGTGTGTATAATTATGTGTACGTCCATACAGACGATGGCAGTGTTGAAGCTCTTTTATTTGCCGTCAAATGGTTGAGCACTGCCATGTGTGTATCCTGTTGCAACATGCGGCGAAAAGTCCTACACAACGTAATAATGTGATTAAGGTGTTTACATGTCTATACTGCACTTCAGTAATGTGACTAAAATAGGAATACTCCACATGTCTTAATTGGATTTCTGTTTACTTCGAATATGACTTTAGCCGGATTAAGGTAATAAAAAATGTCTGTTTACATGGTAGATTCTTAATCAGAATATTGTCTTAATCATATTAAAATCGGATTATTGTTGTCCATGTAAACGTACTCAGTGAGGGTCTGTAGGGGAACCCACTGATTAACCTCTTGGATGTTTGATGTTTTTTTCTAGGTTTGAAATCAATATTTAGTGAACGTCACATAGATGTTGTTAGATTTGCACTGGTTTTGAACACGTATGTCAGGTGTTTTGTCAATATAAATCATTAGATGTTATGGCCATTTCAAGGGCTTGATTCATCAGTGCTGTATTGCAAGTATATGTTTATGACACTATGCCTCCACAGGCTGCAGTCACTGTATGTGACATTAGGAACACGCTTAGAAATTTTGGAGAAACTGCAGCTTGATCCCACACACAGTAAACAAGATTGTCTGGTTTAGTTTTGATTGCTTATGTAAGCAAGGTTTATCAGTACCCAGACCTGTGCATGCTAGTTATTAACAAGAAGTTGAGCAGTTTTGTTTTTCAGTCTGGTTTTGAGCTGTAATGTGCTTGCTTAAAATCTCAGAGAAAAAATTTTGACTCCTTTTTTGGTACATAAAGGAACCTCTTACTTCATGGTATAGGATTTGAATGAATGTTAAGGGAACATGTGTTAAGAACAGGTGGCTTACCTCCTTAAGACAGAGAGACTTCTCAGGTACCTCCTTGTAAATAAATTTGCACTGGCTGGATATTTTTGAATGGTAATTGCTTACAAGAACACATAAAGATGACTGTAAAATGCCTGGATTACTGTAAATGTTTTTAAGCAGTTTTTGTTGTACTCCGCAATTTGAGAATACATCTGTTGACTTCATTTAGCCTCATTAAAGACAGACTGCTTGCAAACTCTGTTGTCGTTAGTGTGTCATATTCCCAAATCTTTGATACAAGGCTCTGCACTAACATGCTTGTTTAAGAGCACTTACGCCTAGGGCTGAAACGATTCCTCGAATACCTCGAGTAACTCGAATACAAAAAATCATCGAGGCAAATTATTTGCATCGAGGCTTCATTTAGTCCATTTACTGTAACTACACACGGAACACAGTGTTTCCCCACGGACCATTATTACTGACGCACAACCCGATAAACGCTGGACCATAGACTGTAAAAAAAGCGCTGGACATATTTAAGATCGTAAATCAATATGGTGGCTAGTTATGATGTCCATTTATAATGTCCCTACGTTAGCTATGTTTTGTGAAAGACTAAACGCCATTGTGCATAAAAATACCACAGAAAGTTAGTCAATATCACATGAAGAGTGCCAGTTTTCACCTCTAAAATCAGCATGATTACAAATGTGATTTTATTCAACAGTTCAATAAACAAGAAGGTAATATTAAGAGACTTACGTTTTAGACACTATATTGCCTGATTTTGCTTTATTTTGCCCCCCCAAAAAAATAATCCGAACACCGTCACAGCGCTGTTTTGCATCTCTGTGCAACATGACGGCGTTTCGTTCCTGAATGAATCACCCGTTTAAATGATTCGGTTCAATCGCAATGACTCGCTTCTGAACAGTGACTTGCTGCTGTCCATAAAATGTAAAAATCAATTTAAACTTATTGGAACAGATTAATTTCTATCACTGCTGTGAACTGACCTGCACATAGAATATGAAGAATATCAAAAACAAGTTTTACACACACACCAGTGCATAAAGAGATACTTAAGAGGGTTTATTCTCCAAATAACTCTAATTTCATGTTGCAGAAAAATGTGTTTAAAAATTGTGTATGGTCTCTTGTTCTTGTTCCAAGTTACCTTCCTATCCACTGATTTTTGCCTCTCACAAAATCCACAAAGCCTTCCAAAAAGACAGTAAAGACTTATGTCATGCTTGAGCTTTAGTTAGGCTGAAACTTTAGGTATTATTATTATTTTTATTACTATTATTTTGATTTATGCCTTAGTTTTAGTTTGTACTGTTTACCTTTTTTGAAGTCATGTGAAATTGATTTTTGTTGTATTTAATTTTTTTATTTATATTTTTATTTTATTTATTTTATTGATATATTTGTATTTGCATTTTGAATGCAATTTGGCAATTAAATGCATTAAATGGGTTTAGTTTTCACGGTTATTAATGTATGCAATTTCAGCAATAAACATTTAAATTGTTCTAAAAAGAAAACAAATTAGTTGTTTATTTTAAGAGATCTATCTTATTATCTTGTATATTTAGTATTGTTCTTTAATAAAGAAAAATTACATCTTATCAGATTACTCGATTAATCGATGGAATAATCTGTAGAATACTCGATTACTAAAATAATCGATAGCTACAGCCCTACTTACGCCCCCCAAGTGTAATTATTTTTATGGGCACAGTCAAAGTTTTAAAGAGTGTAATGTTGATGTCACAATATAACATATACAATGCAGTGCTTCCCACAGGTTTGAAATATACTTGCGATGGTAGCCGGGTGGAAAATCCTCCTATTACCCACGGCACAAAAATGGTATACTACATGTGACAAATAACAAATAATGTGTGATTTTTAACAATATTTTAATTTATTGAAATTCATTTTAATTACATAGGCTACTATTACATTTAATTACATACTAATATTATGCATTATTATATGCATTGTAAATTATGCAAAATTACAGCATTTAATGGTAGAGTTCTCCTTACTTTGTCATATAGGGTAAACGTACCTATTAAGATCACCAAAATCTATGTTGAGACATTTTTAGTGCACAAGATATTGGTTTCAGTACAAAAAGTTATGTTAAAATAAAATATTAATCTCTCACACAAAAATATTTAATTTTATTTTAAATGACAAAAGTATTTCAATTAAGATATACATCATTAAATGCAAAAAGTCTGGCAGTGCTTAATGGGTACATTTTTGTACCCTTTAAGCACACCCCTGTTCCCATTAAGCTCGCATCATGTTTTATTAAAAATTATTGTTTATTTTAAGCAACCTTCTTAAAGAATAATTGAAAAATATTTTATTTGAAGTACAAAGTCATTTACAATAAAACAGAACACTAAAATCATGCAACATGGCATTCATTTTGATCAGTTATACATTCATAGTGAAGTGTGTAAGAAAAGTGAAGACGTCGAAGATCTTGATGAAGAATAACTTTTATTACAGAATAGCAGTGACAAAGTACAGGCAGCACTTCGGATTCAGAGGAGTCAGAATGAACCCCGAGCATCCTACGTTCATCTTCCCGCTAGACATGTAAATGAAGTTTCGTCTTAAATGTAAATTGCGGATAATAATGAAAGTGATAGCCTTCCGTTCCCACATCTTTGGTAGTCTTTCAGGTGGAAACAACCAAATGTTAGGGTGATAGGATTATCTAGAATCCCTAGCAATTATATTCATGTACCCTTTTGGTCAGCAGATGGTTCTTGATGGCCTACTGCCGCTCCCACGCTATAGGTGATGAAGTAACGTTCAAGAGATACTATTTACATAAAGAATTATCTCTATGAAAATTAAGCTCTTTGTAGAGAAAGGAGAATAGTTTAATTGGAATGGAAGTTTGGTCGAGGCAGACTATAATTTCTTACAAGTGTCATTTAAGCACTTTGCAACATCTAGACTAGTCCATGTTCAGCTAAGTAACACATATTCAAAAATCAAATAAAACAAACCAATAAAATATTTCCTTCATGGGGATGAACACAGAAACTAGCCTCATTATGAAGCCTCTTATTAAATGGATGTCAACTACACGATTTTTGCCCCAATTTTCCACTGATTTAGTCTGGAGAAGTTGACACTAGTTGCCAAAGGTCAGAGCCAGTCAGTAGATTTGAGTTGACATATTTAATAGAAAATCACGTAATGTATGATGGTCACAGACAAAGCTTCAGACTTTGATTCCATCCAGTTGGAGGAGATCAAATATGTTTGATATTTTCAGCAGATTTTAGAACATTGTTTTCATTTCATTTCACGTGTTTTCTAGCAACAATGCACACGTTTCTGGATGAGTTGTGATCGGAACAACTTGAAGGTCTGGTAGTGTATGATCCTCAGTAATTTAGTGTATGATACCCAGTTTTCCTTTGTGACTATTTACTATTTAAGTCACAAAGGAAAACTGGCCATCATACACTAAACATCTGAGGATCACATCATACACTGGTGTTTTAAAAATCTGTTCAAATTTTAAAAGTCATGTATTTTATTCCAGTCTTTAGTCACTTTTTTCCTGGGAAGAGCTTAAAGAGAGCACACTGAGCTTAATTGGAGCAGCAACGATTTTTGATAAATTTCATGGAATATTTATTAAAATTACAATATTTTGCAAAATAAATAATCTAGATCATGTATTAAGTTCATACATATTTTTATTATGAACAACTATTATTGACAATATCTATGAAATTATACTTTTTCTTATTGATGTCACACTGAAGCTGTGTGATTTTCATAGTAGTAAGTGTACCCTTTAAGCTCACCTTAAAATAATATGAAATCTTTAAAAATAACAGCAGTGTAAAACCACAGACCAGCAATAAACTGTCAATTTATACTATTATGGATTGAAAAATACAAGCCAGTAATGTCTGTGAAGTAATTTATTAGCGTAGCACACAATCTTATACAGCTAGTCAGCTAACTGTGTTCTGTAGCATCTGCGCTATGTTGCTAAAACTATCTTTTGGATCTAACTGTAATTATTTCCCACATCCAAGTTCCAGGTTATAATATGCAAAAGTATAAACATTAATCTCTTAATTTTACAGTAAGTAGTGGAATTTACCCAAAATAAAAGCTTAAACATGAAAAAAATGCACATTTAAGGGGCTCCTCTTTTGGTGAAAGTTTTCAGACAGCTTTCAAAATGTCCGCCAGACAGTGTGAACACATGGATACTCGTATCTCAGTGTGCAATGATCTAATTAACTTGAAATTACAGGCGGTATGTAGTAACACACATCAATTGGTTAAGACATCAAGTATGATAATGCATTATTTTTTCTTTTTATAATCTGAGCTCAAAAATGGAAGTGTGCTTAATGGGTACGTGAGCTTAATAGGTACGTATACCCTTGTGTCTCTCTCAGTGAATGGGACACAGATTTTACTGATACTAGTAAAATCTATATATTGAATAATGTGTCAAATAATGTTCTTTGACTTTTCTTCCTTTGGGGAAGCGTCCCAGCTAGAAACTACAATAGTTCACTATGAATGAAATGGAAATTAAATTAAATACAATTAATTGTGTAAACAAAATACCAATAATGCCCAGAAAAAAAAGGAAAAAAAAAAACTTAACGTGTGACTTTTAATTATAAACAAGCCCGAAATACACCGGGACTCTTATTTTGAAATGTCTATACTATCCACCTTTTTCTTCAACGCGGAAGTAAGCCTATGGGTGAGACTTCCGAATCATTAACCGCTATAGGTAAATAACGAGGAGAATAACAACGAGGAGAATAAAAAAACAGTAAACGGTAAAACGGTTTGTACTACAAACCAGTGTGTTCATAAATAAGATAATACATTAAAATAACATAAGACACACCAATTTTCAATATATTGTACAGCTAAAAATAGCTGTATGCAGATGAGACCGGAAGCCAGACCCATAGAATTTACAAATGGCCACGCCCATTTTTAAAATATGCATTCTTACAACAGTCTAAAACATATTATGTAAAGGTCATAAAGTAGACATTGTCGTAATTCATCAACTCAAGTTCATAAGCAATCGCTTGGCATAAATATGCACTATTCATTGATTGAGAATCAATTTGAAGCAGTCTGAAGCGCTGTTGAGCGAGCCTGTAGAACGCGCAACAGCACCGCCTTGTGACACTGCAACGCGCAGCGCTCTTTTTTAAAATTATTTTGAAGTTTAATAATCGATGGGCTGTATCGCGATTTATGTTTTTCCATCCCCAAAATATAAGACGACTTAAAATGATCATTAAGACGTTTGTTTTACCATTTCGTGTATTGAAGACTTTTTATGACAGTAAATTTAAGAGAGCTCACCCCGAGGGATTTTGCTTTATTCGCACACGTGTTCCTTAAATACATTTTACAGTTTGCGCACATCTATTTTTATTTGCGACTGAAGCGCCCGCACTGTCAAGCCCTGTCTTTGTTTGTGAAATATCCGTGGCGTCTCTGCAGCGCACGTGGGAACGTCAGCGGGAGTAAACAGTTCTCGTGCACACAGAACGAGCAGATACGAATTAGATTTTAGCAATAGATTTATTTTTTTATTTAACCACTGTATTTATAAATAACACAATTTATTGAGACAAACAACAGATATTTTTTGTTTTAACAATCATGCATAATAAAAATTAAACATATCTAATTTCTAATGTTTTATATGCAGATTAACCCTGTAGGCACCAGGGTTTTTTGGAAAAATGCAATAAATAGGCCTATACGAGAAACATATTTTTACTTAAATAATAAACTAAGAAAAAAAAAACAAAACTGTGCAACAAGTAGCCGAGTATGCAGAGTTTCAGTTAAATTTTGTGCTGCGCGAAAGGAAACAGACGGCAGAAAGACGGGCAGACATTCTTCAGCTTTTGGTAGCCCAAAATGAATGTAGGTAGCCAGAATAGGGGTGCAACGGATCACAAAACGGCTCGGATCATATTGCATTATCATATCAGATTTTGAGTAACAGATCAGATTATTTAGCAGATGAGCAAAAGAAAAATATGGTTCTTTATGATTTAAATAACAGAATACTTCTTTGATACCAAAACTAACATATAGGGAACAAACTAATGCTTTGGCTGTGCTTTTTCCATTTAAAATCAGAGGTAATCACTAGAGCCCGACCGATATATCATTTAGCCGATATTATCGGCCGATATGAGCCTGTCGCCGATATATCGGTATCGGCGAATATGCCCCTGATATGAAATCTTTTTTTTACAGAACATATAACGCAGATTAAATGCTTCTGAATGGTGTAATTACTTAGTTTGTCCAGCAGAGCGCGCTTTGCTACTGTTTGCTACTGGACCCAGGTCAGTGTAGTGTAGAGTAGTGATGGGAAGTTCGGATCATTCAATTCTCTTTCCGGCTCAGACTGCATTGGTTAAAGTTTATGGGGCACATCATTCACGTGATGAACGAACGACTCGGAAAAACCCGATGACTCGAACCAGGTGAACGTGTACGCGCATTGTCTGAAACGTGGCTCTCTGTGCGCGCTTTGAATGAGTGCGCGCAGCTCTGTATGCGCGTGAATGGTTTAAAACACTTGAATGTTTAAATCGGCCAGACTTAGAAACACGTGCAAACGATCAACTACGACCCGAAATTTATCAGTCTAAAAGGTCTGCAGTCAAGGGTGAAAATCAAAAGTAGATTTATTTTAAAGACCAACAGTTTAACACTAAATATTGGACATAAACGAACATGTTAAATATAAAAGTATTTAAAACAGGTAAGTTCATATATTTGGAGTAAAGTTAAATTGAACGGAGCGCGCCGCATGACGAGCCCGACGCGCCGCCACAGAAACAAGAATGAAATGCATTCTAACATAACTGTGGCATTAAACTCAGTTAGTGAGGGCTCGGTTAAAATATTGCACTTATATAGGCCGTTCAGATTACTTGTAAAAATGCAATGAAATGCCTTATATCAGCAGACGATGTACGTCTGTGTTTGTGGTTGGAGACTCCTTCACCGGCTACAGGCTCTAATCCTCATTTGCGCGAGTGTGAAATGC
>NW_015552625.1:2769300-2779128 GCF_001515605.1 Sinocyclocheilus anshuiensis | reverse complement strand
CAGTCATACATCGCTATTAGGACCGCAAGTCCTGTGACAAGTTTGCCGCATCAGAGCATGGACGTTATCAGTCTAAAAGGTCTGCAGTCAATGGTGAAAATCAAAAGTAGATTTATTTTAAAGACCAACAGTTTAACACTAAATATTGGACATAAACGAACATGTTAAATATAAAAGTATTTAAAACAGGTAAGTTCATATATTTGGAGTAAAGTTAAATTGAACGGATACATCAGTCATACAGCGCTCAGGACCATGCGCCCCATGATGAGCCCGACGCACCACCACAGAAACAAGAATGAAATGCATTCTAACATAACTGTGGCATTAAACTCAGTTAGTGAGGGCTCGGTTAAAATATTGCACTTATATAGGCCGTTCAGATTACTTGTAAAAATGCAATGAAATGCCTTATATCAGCAGACGATGTACGTCTGTGTTTGTGGTTGGAGACTCCTTCACCGGCTACAGGCTCTAATCCTCATTTGCGCGAGTGTGAAATGCGGTGCTGAATTGAAATAGCGGGGCAATTTGATAATAATAGCCGAATTATAATAGGCCGCCTAATAATAATAATAATAATAATAGAATACATTTATAGTAGAACAGGGCTTGAAAACGAAAAAAAAAAAATCAATCGGTTCACTCCGAGCAGACATTAAAGTATTTTTGAGATATTTAAAAATGTTTGCTGCATTGTTAAAAAAAAACGCCACTTGTATAAGATTGCATTTTGAGAGTGAAAAAAAAGCATAAGTAGCGTATAGGCTCACTTCGCATTTTATTAGCCCTATTACATTCAGAAATAATGTAGACTAAAATGCCGGTAGGCTAAAGCAAAATGTTTACAAACATTATAAGCACAGTTATTAGTTTCTCTCCAAAACAAATCCTCTAAAGTTATGGCTATAAAAACATCAATCCAAAAACAAGGACTTTACATCATGTTGACAACTTCATGTGTGCTGCACTTGGAATAGAATTTTCTTTAACTAGAGGGTTAATAAAGAAAAAGTTACTTGAATCATGTTGTAGTTACATTTTCAAGTTGACTAGTTAAAAATCGTAAAAAAAAAATCGAGAATCGGTCAAACATTCTAGAAAAATCTAGATTTTAATTTTTTGCCAAATCGCCCAGCCCTAGATACAATCATATATGATCTGAAAGCATAACTGCATTTATAATAAATATGTGTGGTATGAAGACTCTCTTGCTCTTTCTCTTTTCGTGTGTAAGGAAGAAAGAGTTCTCTCAGCCTAAGGACGGTGAGTCAGGTGCTGCACACTACAGTTTACGGTGTGTCAAATACACGGTGCATCCATTGATACAAATAGGAATAATACGCTTTAAATACAGAGAATGAAACTATCGAGGGCTCAGTCCGAGTGTGCAATAGGTGAGCAAAAGTATATCAGTGCTAACCTTATTCTTAGCCTCCAACTCAAACACTGGCAAATGAAATCTAACAATTTAGCAGCGAATGGCCAACGATAGAGAAAATATAGTTGCCTAGCATGAAAATTTTGTCGCATATACAAGTAATTTGCTTGCATTGAGGGTTGCGAATCCACAGCCACATGGCAACAGTGCTGTTCATTTTTTGCTTTTGCTTCACATAACATGGCGCACTTACTGGCAATAAACCTCTTTGTTGTGTGTTGCTTTTTGCTACTTACATTGAAGTATTCTCCTTCAGAGGTGTCCTTCAGAGATGCTGTCTATTCTGTTCAAAGTACTGCACTGTTTATTTGAATTGAAACGATGTAGTTATGTTTAACATATATTTAATTCTTCATTCTGACAATGGATCCACTTGGGCTTTTGTGGATCACTTCTTGCAGCCCTAGTTGGGCCAATAGTTTGGATTTTTTTATGTGACCTGCCAACATTTTTACTAGCTCCACCACAAAAGAATATATTTTTTTTAAATCTATGAATATTCATGTGTTCCATTTAAAAATACTTTTAATATTGTAAAGCTAAAAAAGTTGGAAATTATAGAACTGTAATGTAACTACATGATTAAAAACATGTTTATGAACTCAGTAATGGTTTGTAATTTTCAACACATGCTTTCAAGTCTTTTTTGTCATTTCAATAAATCCGTCTATGTAAGCCTGCTGGGTAAAATTGCTGCAAATTCTGCTGATGTGCCAAAAAGGCGAGAGACGTATTTATATTAATAAATAGACTTATTGTAACTAGAGCCCGACCGATATATCGTTTTGCCGATATTATCGGCCGATATGAGCCTGTCGCCGATATATCGGTATCGGCGGATATGCCGCCGATATGAACATTTTTTTTTACAGAACATATAATGCAGATAAAATGCTTGAAATGGTGTAATTACTTAGTTTGTCCAGCAGAGCGCGCTCCATTGTTTGCTACTGGCCACCTGGATGAAACGCTTTAAAGCTTAAGTCTATGGAAAACCACTGAAACTTTGAACGGCCATATCTCCGTAACGGCGTGGCGAATCCGCACCAAATTCGGGGGATCACTTCAGCTCGAAGAACCCTCTCGAACGCGAATCGAGTGTACGTCTCGAGGCCCTCTTTCGAATGAGACCACCCCCGCGTGGATAGCCCCCGGGGTTCGGGAGTTACGGGTGGTTAAATCCGCGGTCCGGCGCCGACCGATCTAGCGATCCCGGGGGCCTAGCGACACGCGGAGGGTGGCGTTCGAGAGGGCTCCTCGAGCTGTTACTCCCTAATATCGGTATCGGCCCCAAAAAACCCATATCGGTCGGGCTCTAATTGTAACTGGCCTGAAAGTCTTTGTGGAGCCCTGTCTTCCACTGGCTGAAAAAAATTGGGCTTTTTTTTTTTTTTTACTCGGGCCACATATTTCCCAGGAATAACTGTGGTATTGTGTTAATCTGCTAGTGTCCCATGTTGTTGTCAAGCAATTTCATAATGCTTTTACTCCTGTTTTGTCAGTGCACAGCTTCCCTGTTGGATCGACGCTGAGTTTGGTGGTCATTCCATAGCCGATGACAGAACACGTCCTCTGAGACTTCCAACCTCATTACCTGAAGTGTCTGGGCCAAGCAAACACACTCGCTTTAGCCAGAATGACTCAGTGTGACTGAGTAACTCGGTGTACTTGCTTTTGAAACATTTGAGAATGTTGCATGTTGTTTCTCTTTTCTTTTTCGCTGCTGGTTTCCTTTAGAGCTGCGTTTGCTTCTGTTTAGGTACAGTGTCTCTGTCTTTTAGCCCTCTCTGTCCGTTTCTCTCTTTGTCCATTTCTGTTCTTCTCTCTGGTGTTCCTGTTTTGTAGTGCGTGTCCTAGCAGAGCCTCTCGGCTGATCGGGCTTTGTTTCAGACTGAATGAGCGCAGTGTGTAGGCAGGCTGGTGGATAAACAGCAGGATCTGCAACAAGCAGTCACAGCTCGCTCTCCCACTTATGCTCTCTCTCCGTCTCGCTCTCTTTCTCCCTCGCAGCACTCCACAGGAGGGAGAAAAGTGTGATGAGCTTCTCTGTTCACTGGCCTCTTCCTCTCTGTTGAGTAGCATGCATGCTTTATTACACTGCCATCAGAAGCACAAAACAAGCATTTGTGTGCAAGAATTAGCCACTCCTCTGAGAAAATTCACCACCGTTTTTGCGTCTCTCCGCTCTGCATGCGTAATTTAGACACCGCAGGTTTTTTTATTTCCCTTTTCGTCTGTTTTAGTATTTAAGCCAGTGCAGACTCATGCACAGCTCATAGTCTTTTGGTAATACGATTGTATTCTATGCCCCACATAGATATCGTTTTGGAACGAGCTCTGCTTCTTGGTCTGGACTATCACCAAACACAAGCAGAAATTCCAGTTGGCAGACGGATGAGATGAGAGATGCTATTAGCCAATGACAAGATACTGTCTCAATGCCTCTTGGCGGAATAAACTGCTCAACTTCTGTTGCTTTGCAAATGAAGAGAAGCACTCGTAACATGCTCGACTGTTTAAGATCCTTATCGCTCAAAGATGAAACCTTTGCTCTGTCAACTATAAACAGTCTTGACATGATTAAAGTTCTTGTGTTATAAAAAGATAACAAGGGCAGATGTATTGTCTTTGTCTGCTCAGCTTGTTAGTCAACCAGAAATGGCACTCGTAGTGCATTTTACTTGCGTAATGTGACTTATTTTATCCACTGTGATATGATTGGATGATAAAAGAGGCCTGTGTATGACAGGTGTTTTTGCTGTTAGAGGTTAAAAAAATGAAAGCTTGTTGACATCATGCTAATAGAAAAGTCATAAAGTATAAAGATTTTTTTTGTCTTTGGAATAACATTCAGGGCAAAATGCCCCCACCTTATATCTTCTCTCATTTATTGAATGGTTATGCTCACTAATCTTGACTTTCAGCTAAATATCTGTGGGATTTATTTCCATCTGTGTAGTTTTGAGTGTAAATGGTACATTTTTTGGATAATTGTGTTAATGTTGGATAATGTTTTTATGTTTATTTTTTCAATTTTTGAACTTAGTCTTTCATTAAGATTTGGTAGCAAGTATTGTTTGTATTTAAAAAAAAAAAACATTTATTATTTAATTATAACCATTAATAATATAAGATTTTTTTAACATTCTGCAAAAATCAAATGACAGCTGGGTAAACCCACAGTTGAGTTGACTCCCTTTCATAATTTTTAATTTTGTGATGTAGGCCTATCCAAATTAGAGCCCGACCGATATGGGTTTTTTGGGACCGATACGATATTAGGGAATAAAAAAAGGCCGATACCATGAAGGGATCCCCCGAATTTGGTGCGGATTCGCTGCGCCGTTATGTAGATATGGCCGTTCAAAGTTTCAATGGTTTTCCATAGACTTAAGCTTTAAAGCATTTCATCCAGGTGGCCAGTAGCAAACAATGGAGTGCGCTCTGCTGGACAAACTAAGTAATTACACCATTTCAAGCATTTTATCTGCATTATATGTTCTGTAAAAAAAAAAATCATATCGGCGGCATATCGGTAGCATATCGGCAGCATATTCGATATATCGGCGACAGGCTCATATCGGCCGATAATATCGGCTAAACGATATATCGGTCGGGCTCTAATCCAAATGTACAAATGTTTCCATGTCATTTCTTGATTAATAATTTAGAAGATACATCATCATTCTGTTGTTACTTAAGGAGAGCATCTTTTCTAATCTAACCCTACCAATGAATTGTTCGCAGTGGTCGTTTTTGCTTTAATGTTGACCGTTTATGTTTTTGTAATGGCTGTGATGTGTAATGCAGGACTGACGAACAGAACCTGAGACTTTCCCTCATTCCCAACACAGGGGCTCATTGTTGGCACTTTTGCTCCTCCATTAAAGCACACTTAATTAGTCCCATGTAAACAAATGGGACTTGCTGGGCTCTTATAGAAATGCAGAGTGCTCATTGAACAAAGTCTAATTGTGTGAATGTGTGCACATAGTGAGGTGAGCAAGGGACCACGATTCAGGCTCTGGGCTTTTTTGGCATGATTTACATTTACAGATTGTGTACCTGTAGAGACTGCTGTTCTCTGATGTTGAGAGTTAAAGCATACATTTCCAAGTTTAATGAGCTCTTGTATTAATGAGCACTGTATTTATTGCAGATTCAAGGTTGTGGAGAGCGACAACAGGAAATGTCGTATTTTCTATGTCTTCATGAAACTTAATTTCTTAATTTTCCAGGGATTTTAAGGATTTGCATCACACGTGATGAATATTTGATTGATGGTGTATTTGTGCTGTTTGGTCATCAGGTGTCACCTGCTTTATTTAGATTGATTAAGATCATAATCATTAATCCCTTAATCCCAGATGTTTTAATTGGATGTGATGAGTGAGTAATTGATGGGCATAATCTGGCATGCATTTGGTTGTTTACACTCTACCAAACTGGGTTATTCCATGTGCTTTGAAAATGTTCCAAGAACCGATTATGGGGGAGAATAATTCAATGTGCTAATCGTTCGAGAAATGTATTAAAACAACAACAACACACAAAGCGTGGGATTTGATTGAGCATTGAGAATTTTTGCATTGCTAACAGAGGCAGGCCTTGTTACTGTGGTTAGCTTGGGCTGTTTCCTTTCTACTATCCCTTGCCAAACCTGAGAAGATTTACTTCTGTGAAATGAAACTGATTGCTACATGCCAATCCGAGTTTTTCAAAAACAACATGAGTGCTGAGTGCTGAATGCCACAAAACCATAAACACAAACTCAGGAAGCACGTAGAGTAATTATATTAAACATTGTTTTTTAATGAGACTGCAAGTTCACACACTCACTTTTTTTACTTATTTATTTATTTTTTTTTATTTTCATTTTATTTTATTTATTCTTTTTTTTTTTCGTTTGAGTGTAACAAACAGTACTTACCCAGACAACTTGTGACAATTATTCAAGTCTTCAATGCCAAAAGTTCTTAGCTTGTGCTCTTATCACATAAGTGGCAATATACAGGCCAGGCATCTAGAACAAACATTGCATGCTAAGTACAACACTGTCTGGGAAAAACAATACATGAAAACCGCAAAAGATTTTCATTAATGTTTTTGATAAGGTCACTGAAGGGCTATAAAGATCAAGCCAGTAAACCCTGTTGAGTGTAGTGAATGTGATTGTTACAGTGCTGTTCTGAGCACTATAATCTTATAAAGCGTTTCTTGTTTTAATAGGTTGCTGCTCCGGACCATTTGACAATGGAAACTCATGTTCTTCCAGAGCCTCTTCATTTCACAGGCCACACTATACCTCTGTCATTGTGAGAAATTCAGTCTCAGGTGGGTTTTGTACATGTATATAGAATTGTATATGTATGTAGGATTTGTCAATTAATGTTTAGCTGTTTCACATGACTCTGAACTCAATGTACTTGCTTTACCTGTCTAGCAGAATTAATAGCTTTTATAAAGAGCTGAGCATTAATCATGCTTGCGTTTAGGATTTTATTTGGATTGTGAAGCATATTGTTTTGTGAAAATGTTGTGCATATAGACTAGGGGTGAGAATCACAGGGTACCTCACAATACGATACTAATCACGATACATGGCTCACGATGCGATATCACGATACAGCAATTATTGTAATAATCGATATATTGCTAGACAATCCTATAACGATACATCACGATGTCTGTCTAACTATGAAAACAAAATGCCTGTGAAAAGGTTAAGTGCAAGTTTTCTCTCTTTATTCAAGTCCAAACTGTTAGAAAACAGCACAAAATGTTCTGTAAATCAAATTTAACGTTAAGTAAGTTAATCATTTTTTCTTGGACTTATTAAAAGCTTACACTTTGTGTATTAATCAACACATTTAACTGCTTATCGACTTGCCCACTGCATAACACGCACTTGTAATATCGGAGAGAGAGGTCCATGCTGATAGCTGCTCCGTGGCAGTTTTTTAGTTCTTATCCCCTTAAACGTACATAGCAGTAGAGCTAATACAGTGGCTGGAAATCTGTTTATCCTTCGGTTCCTCATGCTTCCCCATCTTCATAGAGAATGTGGTTTATGGTGGCTCAGAGCGCTTTGGAAAGAAATTGAAAATAGCGCAACTGTGATTTCCATGCATTTTTAGATGCTGGGTGCAGGGAAATCTATTTAGAGCGCCTTGTTGTATTAATAAAAATATCTATATTTGGTTCCAGATATTTCTCATATCGCATGGAGAAGGACAAAGATATATAGCCATATCGATATTTTGTCCCACCCCTAATATAGACCCATTGAACTATCATGTCTTTTTGAGAACATACTAGGACAAACTCGCTTTTTCCTCTCTCCTTCTCGAAATACCAGCAGGCTGCATTGTTCGGAATGAAGGAAGGCTTTGCATGCATGGACCATCAAAACATTAATCCTCCATATTGGAGTGTCATGTAGTGTCAGTAGTACCAAATGGTTCTTTTGTCGCTTCTGATTATCGTGGGATCAGTCAGTCGCTGGCCGTCCTTTTACCCAGCAGGGTGCCGTCCTGGCTGGCACTCTTCTCTCTTGAATCCAAACCCTTATTGCTTGCTGTTTTGAGGCGCCATTGTTTAGAGATTTTGGCCAGAATCTCCAATTAGAGGACTGTTCCCTCTACCTCTTCAGGGCCTGAATTTCATTTTGGAAAATGGGGTGGAATTCCCCCTTTAGGTGACTCTTATTGGGGGGGATTTTTTAATTTGAGGGGGAGTTAGGGACATATTTGGAAAGAGTCATGGCCTGAAGACATCTAAAGGCCAATATTCAGTTATAATCATAGCGCCACCTGTTGGCAATAGGACACATCATGCTTTATACTAACTCAAACATACCATGTTCAATCTGCACCAAATTTCATATGTTTGATAAAAGTGCTGGACTGAAGAAATCTACATGCCAAAATCCAGTTATAGTTATAGCGCCACCAGCTGGCAGCAGGAAGATTGGCACATATAAATGACTTTGACGTATTCCTCCTATATTTACCACTTTAAATGCATAATGCTTGCCGTTCGCTGTTTTACTAAAGCCACCCCATGGCGGTGAGCCCGGGTGCGAGGGCCCGTTCATCGCTGCTTGCAGCTTTAATTTAGGTTGCTTTTCTCTTTAAGACCTCATGCACGGATCAAACTGTTACACATAAGTTTTGTTTCTCAACTGTTTACATTAACTTAATAGCCTGTATACAGACAATGTTTAGTGGAAATCGACTGTTTACATGAATACTCATCAAGACGGGCACTTTAACATATTTTTTGTATGTATTTGGCCATTTATGCGCAATAAGGCGCGCGCTCTCAGATGCGTCTCTATGTGCGCGCGCTTTGGGTGTGAGGCGGCTCACAGAAAGTGTCTCACAGTCACAGAGCGCGCAAGTACTGAATTGAGCACTTGAATGTTTAAAATTGTAAGACTCAAAAGCACGTGCAAATAATACATTCCGTCATCTGTCGCGAGCGTCTTTCACATTGAAATATTTGCGGGAATTTCCCGCGTTACATGCGCGGAAACTGTGGGAATCAGTAGAATTATGCGCAATCCCACGCCGAAATTCAAGCCCTGCTCTTCTATTAGAAATGACCCTTCCCTATCCTGTAGTCCCTTGCTCTTTCTTTCAGCTGAGTTCATCTGTGTTTGGAGGCAGCTCAGAATGAGGTTATTCAGTCAATCAACTGGTGGACGTTTGCAGCTGTCACAGACATGACAGGGAGGTAGCGTTGTGACTCTGCTGTCCCGCCGTTTGTGTAGCCAACCATTTATACATCAACCTGGGTGACTTACAGGTGAAGTCTTGTTTCCTTTGCTTGAAGGCCTGGCTGTCTTTGCAGCAATTTTATGCATTTATTAGAGCATTGATAGATTTAGAGTATTTCAAAAGTTGTTGGATAACTAGTAGGGATACACTGAAAAAATGTATCACGATTTCCACAAAAATATTAAGCAGAACTACCGCTTAATATTTTCAATATTGATAATAATGTGCTAAATAAGCACCAAATTGTGCACCAAATCAGCATATTAGAATGATTTCTGAAGGATCATGTTACACTGAAGACTGCAGTAATGGCTGCTAAAAATGAGAAAGACAGAAATTAAATTTTAAATATTCTGAAATAGAAAACTGGTATTTTAAATGTTACAGTATTACTGGTCAAATAAATATAGCCTGAATATAAGAGACTTCTTTAAAAAAAATCTTACCTATGCCAAACATGCCTTGATCATTTTAAACTAGAATTTTACTGCGTTTTACTTGATTTGTACATTTTGAATATGCTTTGTAGGGATGGGTTCCTCCAATTGAAGGGAAATCCTATATCAATATATTGGAAATGAAATATAATTATATTACGTATGTATT
>NW_015552625.1:2765658-2769233 GCF_001515605.1 Sinocyclocheilus anshuiensis | reverse complement strand
TTATTATTATTTAAATATAAATATTTGAAAATTTTATATTTTTTAGCCCTAGAAAGCCCATCTTTTGGTTTTGATCTTTAAAGAGAGAGATTTTTGCCACAAACAAATTAAAGTGCATAATTCAAACAAACACTCATACATATGCTTAATTCTGTTGAGGTCACTGCATGCATAATGTAAGCAGATGAACATGAGAACATATACAGAAACAGACAGGCTTATTCAGAGCCGTTTGAGGTCACAGTCTCGTTAAAGTTTTGCGTACTGTACTGTGCTCTGGAAAAATTTAAATCTGCAAATTCATTTTTCATACAGTAACATGGCCATTTCAGATATACGTTTTTCTACTAATTGTTGATGGCCAGGCACTGCAAGGAAGAGATTGGTATTTCTAATTTAAAAATGCAGTGTTTTGTTTCCCCACCCCCTTCTGTCTGCTCTCAGTAGGAAGTCCGTCTGTAGCAGCCTTTTTGCCAGCAGGTGTGTGCCACACTAAAGTGTGTGTGTGTGTGTGTGTGTGTGTGTTGGGACAGTGTGTTGTACTGCGGAGAATAATGGTCTTCTATTGAATTCATCATCCGTTCCTTTCCACATTGGAGGAAAATAAGATTAAATAGGTGGCACTGGATGTCAAAAGGAAACATAAGGGCCCTCCTCCTGTTGTGAGTCACACACTGGGGGTCTGTCACAAATCCCTCCATCCAATCTGCCTCCTTGCTTTTAACAGTGTTTTTCAGCTTGCAGGGCTTTTCCATTCAGTCTTCCTTTTCATTTTCAGCCAGCAGCATGTTCCTCCCAGAGGTTTTGGATTTTGTTTTCCCTCTCCAGAGAGAGCCGAATCACAGACCGAGTTAGTAGGCTCCTGTTTAATAACCAAAGAACGACTTATAATACCACTGCAAAAACTCACCGCAGCCCTATAAAAGAAAAGGAATGAAAATCTGTGAGTTTGAGTTTAGAGGATTTCTTAAGTGCTTCCCTGTATTTGTTAATGTTTGTGTTGTCTTGATGGTATGGTAGAATGGGTATTTTCTTTTTTTCATGTTATGTTTAAAGTTTCTTTTTGTTTTGGCCCCACATGAAAGTTATTATTCTAATATGGCTGATTGACACTAAGGGCTTTTTCACACCTGGCTCATTTGGGAGGTTGTTTTGGAACCTGGCCCTTGTTCTCGCTTTCATTTACTCCAGTTCGCTTAGGCAGGCTTACATGAACACATCAATCATGCTCTGAAAATAATTAGTTCATCAAAATAATCAGTCAGAGATTGCCTGAATGAGGTTGTCTCGGCCCGTTTGAAAACTAACTCTGGAGTGGTTCACTTGTGGTGAGCAACCAATCCGACTCAACGGATAACAAACCAAGCTGTTATGTAAAAAGCAGCAATGTGTGATTCTGTGGGTGAGCTCTTTACTAGCTAACTTCTTGATGGAACATAAGGAGAAAATAGGTGTACTCTGGCCAATGAGAAGGCAGTTTTACTCACATGTGACTTGCATATACATATTTTGTTTTGCTTTGAAATGTTGCCTTGTAAACCAAGAAGAAAATGCAACGTAGTAACAGTTTTAAGTCCCTGTGTTGGATCAAAGCAATCAATTCCCTCTAATATTTGTACTTTCTTAAAGGAGACATATTATGCCCCTTTTTACAATGTTCTCATTCACACACAAGTTTACGATAAAAACACACGAGTTACAAAAGGTTGGTTATGTCTATGAAGGTAAACAGCTGGGAAATAAATTGCATGTTTATTTTAGATCTGTGTGGCAGCAGCAATATACGTTACAGTAAATAAACCAATAAATCCACTGCTCTCTTGTCTCCTCTGAGGCTGGGACTCTAAATAGGACTTTAGAACTGATGACTGACAGGTTGACTAATTTCTCGGACATGACGCTTTCTGTGTTTGTATTACCATCTAGTGTTCTGTGCTCGTCTGTGCAGCCAAAGACAGAAGAGTTAGCATGTTTTGCTCAAACTTTCGCCATGGCATTAGAGCTGGTACACCGCTGTAGCTTGCGAAATCAAAATGATGGCACTGTGGGTGGAAACTTACAGATTAAGGGGTGGTAATATTATAATGAGATCCCTTTGCCACGTCACTAGGGGAGCGAAATCAGACACGCTCATTTTTTCAGACGCTTGCAGAAAAAGGCTTACCAAAACAAAGTTACTGGGTTAATCTTTTTCACGTATTCCTTGGTTGGTAGATGCACCGGGACCTGATTATAGCACTTAAAACCTGGAAAAGTCAGATTTTCATGATGTGTCATTTTTAACAAACCCTGTTACGTAAATAGTGAAATGGGTGAATAAATGATACATGATTAATAAGACTGTTTCAATTACTCAATTAAATTAGGAGTACTCATTTAAAAAAAAAAAAATAGAAATGTTGTGGCTTCTGTGTGACTGGAGTGACGTTGAAATTAAGGCTGTATTTTCACTTTTGTAAGTAAGTTTTGATCAAATTATGATATGATGGTTTCAATTTTGACATTTAACACACCCATTCAAGTCTATTTTTATGAATTTTTGCAAAAACCTATCAATCATCAACATATAATTGTCAGCTTACTAAATTACCAATATAATTATTAGTGACAACCCCACAAATGATCTATAATTAAGCAATATCACACAAGCAAGAGTGTTGTTGTTTTGAATATAAGCACGCCTGTATTTCATCTGTAAGGACAAGATAACTTTGTGGATGGAAAGTATAGCAGCTTTTGTATGCATGACTATGAATTAGTACTATTCATGAATTAATTCTGTCATGAATTAATAATTTCTCTCAACTTCAAACCTATACTGAAAAAAAAAAACAGTGGACATGCAATTGATATGCATTTAATTCGTCTGCTTTAAGAAATGTCTAACTTTTTTCCACCACATATTTTGAGTCTGTTTGTCTGTCTGTGCAGGAATAACTTCAAAAGTACACCACCATGTACATGAGCAGCTTAGAGGGAAGTAATTTGGCCCACATGTTTTCCCCCTACACGGCCCTCAACCTGAAATGAGTTTGCTACCTCTAGTCTGGATGACATGTCATGATGCAAAATATACATTATTGAGAATGTCACGATGTCAATATCAAAATACTGATTGTAGCACAGCCTGCTGATTAGTTGCCTACAGTGGCTCACTATGGAGGTCACCAAGCATGAGAGCAGGAGACCGCAGCTGTTTTTATGCTGTTCTCATGGCAAATCATTTTTCATGTGTGTTTTGGTTCAGGCCTTCTGGCTTTTTACAGCTCCTCTGAGGAATTGAGTTTGTGCTCCGCCTCCTCTGTTTTTTTCCCCGTATGATTTCTCTCTCTGCTCCCAGCTTGTGTTGTCATTTTGAGTGCTTTGAGTTGAGGTCCAGGAGAGAAGCGTAACTGTGATTTTGGCTCGCGTGTCTTGATGTAGTTAGTGAGGTTTTGTGTTTTTTAACCTGCTGACCTCACTGTGACCCTGCTGTGTCTATGGCGACCGCTCCAGCTGTAAGAGGTTGTGGCAGCACAGGGCATTGTGGCTGCATTCCAGCGTTGACATGTCTGCACGCGTAGAGACAACATTAC
>NW_015552625.1:2761283-2765575 GCF_001515605.1 Sinocyclocheilus anshuiensis | reverse complement strand
TTTAAACCATATTAGTTTAAACTTCTGATATACAGTTTTATGATAGCACACATCTGAAGCACAGAAAGCGGCTGTCACAGCATGTGAGTACTAAACTAAGTTCTCATTCACACACAAGTTTACGATAAAAACACACGAGTTACAAAAGGTTGGTTATGTCTATGAAGGTAAACAGCTGGGAAATAAATTGCATGTTTATTTTAGATCTGTGTGGCAGCAGCAATATACGTTACAGTAAATAAACCAATAAATCCACTGCTCTCTTGTCTCCTCTGAGGCTGGGACTCTAAATAGGACTTTAGAACTGATGACTGACAGGTTGACTAATTTCTCGGACATGACGCTTTCTGTGTTTGTATTACCATCTAGTGTTCTGTGCTCGTCTGTGCAGCCAAAGACAGAAGAGTTAGCATGTTTTGCTCAAACTTTCGCCATGGCATTAGAGCTGGTACACCGCTGTAGCTTGCGAAATCAAAATGATGGCACTGTGGGTGGAAACTTACAGATTAAGGGGTGGTAATATTATAATGAGATCCCTTTGCCACGTCACTAGGGGAGCGAAATCAGACACGCTCATTTTTTCAGACGCTTGCAGAAAAAGGCTTACCAAAACAAAGTTACTGGGTTAATCTTTTTCACGTATTCCTTGGTTGGTAGATGCACCGGGACCTGATTATAGCACTTAAAACCTGGAAAAGTCAGATTTTCATGATGTGTCATTTTTAACAAACCCTGTTACGTAAATAGTGAAATGGGTGAATAAATGATACATGATTAATAAGACTGTTTCAATTACTCAATTAAATTAGGAGTACTCATTTAAAAAAAAAAAAATAGAAATGTTGTGGCTTCTGTGTGACTGGAGTGACGTTGAAATTAAGGCTGTATTTTCACTTTTGTAAGTAAGTTTTGATCAAATTATGATATGATGGTTTCAATTTTGACATTTAACACACCCATTCAAGTCTATTTTTATGAATTTTTGCAAAAACCTATCAATCATCAACATATAATTGTCAGCTTACTAAATTACCAATATAATTATTAGTGACAACCCCACAAATGATCTATAATTAAGCAATATCACACAAGCAAGAGTGTTGTTGTTTTGAATATAAGCACGCCTGTATTTCATCTGTAAGGACAAGATAACTTTGTGGATGGAAAGTATAGCAGCTTTTGTATGCATGACTATGAATTAGTACTATTCATGAATTAATTCTGTCATGAATTAATAATTTCTCTCAACTTCAAACCTATACTGAAAAAAAAAAACAGTGGACATGCAATTGATATGCATTTAATTCGTCTGCTTTAAGAAATGTCTAACTTTTTTCCACCACATATTTTGAGTCTGTTTGTCTGTCTGTGCAGGAATAACTTCAAAAGTACACCACCATGTACATGAGCAGCTTAGAGGGAAGTAATTTGGCCCACATGTTTTCCCCCTACACGGCCCTCAACCTGAAATGAGTTTGCTACCTCTAGTCTGGATGACATGTCATGATGCAAAATATACATTATTGAGATGTCAATATCGTCAATATCAAAATACTGATTGTAGCACAGCCTGCTGATTAGTTGCCTACAGTGGCTCACCACCAAGCATACCAAGCATGAGAGCAGGAGACCGCAGCTGTTTTTATGCTGTTCTCATGGCAAATCATTTTTCATGTGTGTTTTGGTTCAGGCCTTCTGGCTTTTTACAGCTCCTCTGAGGAATTGAGTTTGTGCTCCGCCTCCTCTGTTTTTTTCCCCGTATGATTTCTCTCTCTGCTCCCAGCTTGTGTTGTCATTTTGAGTGCTTTGAGTTGAGGTCCAGGAGAGAAGCGTAACTGTGATTTTGGCTCGCGTGTCTTGATGTAGTTAGTGAGGTTTTGTGTTTTTTAACCTGCTGACCTCACTGTGACCCTGCTGTGTCTATGGCGACCGCTCCAGCTGTAAGAGGTTGTGGCAGCACAGGGCATTGTGGCTGCATTTAAAGGTGACATATCATGAAAATCTGACTTTTTCCATGTTTAAGTGCTATAATCGGGTCCCGGTGCATCTACCAACCCAGAAAACGTGAAAAAGAACAACCCAGTAAATTTTTTTGATAAGCCTTTCTCTGCAAGCATGTGAAAAAAAGAGATGTTCAGATTTTGCTCCCCCCATGATGTAGAAAGGGGGATCTTATTATAATATTCCAGCCTCTTAATCTGAACGTTTCCACCTGTGTTGCCGCCATTGTGTTTTCGCAAGTGACAACATTGTACCAGTTCTAACACCATGGCAAAAGTTTGAGCAAAGCATGCTAACTGTTCTGTCTTTGGCTGCACAGACGAGCACAGAACACTATTTAGAGTCTTAGCCTCAGAGGAGACAAGAGCAGTGGATTTGTTGATTTATTTACTGTAGGGCAAGGCAAGTTTATTTATATAGCACATTTCATACACAATGGCAATTCAAAGTGCTTTACATAAAAGGAAGTAAAATAATAATTAAAAATAATAATAATCACAACAATAAAAACAAGGAATTTAAAAACCTTCCGTTAGTAATGTGCTCTTAAAGGGTTAGTTCACCCCAAAATTAAAATTCTGTCATTAATTACTCACCCTCATGTCTTTCCAAACCCGTAAGACCTTCGTTCATCTTCGGAACACGAATTAAGATATTTTTGATGAAATGTGAGAGCTCTCAGACTCTGCATAGACAGCAACGCAACTGTAATGTTCCCAGGTCCAGAAACGTAGTAAGGACATCGGTAAAACAGTCCATGTGACATCAGTGACATAAATAAATTATGTTATTTTTGTTTTCTCGTAGCTTCACAAAACTGAAGTTGAGTCACTGATGTCACATGGACTGTTTTACCGATGTCCTTACTACGTTTCTGGACCTGGGAACATTGCAGTTGCGTTGCTGTCTATGCAGGGTCTGAGAGCTCTCACATTTCATCAAAAATATCGTAATTTGTGTTCCGAAGATGAACGAAGGTCTTACGGGTTTGGAACAACGTGAGGGTAGGGGTGGGAATCACCAGAGGCCTCACGATACGATATTATCACGATACTTGTGTCACGATACTATATTATTGCGATTTTAAATATATTGCGATATTCTGATATATTGCAATTTATTACCTTTTTCCAACTTCAAATAATACATTAACTAACATTAACTAATGGAACCTTATTGAAAAGTGTTACCTTAATATTAAATATCAATATATAATTTTTATTCACTTCTATGTAACAGAATCAGATATAAGTTGTTGTTGTTGTTTTTTTGACTAATTATCCAAATAATGTATATAGCGTAAATTGCGCTATAGAGTAAATTACGTTTTTATGAACGGACTACACGATCCCGTCCGCGTTTTCACAGACACCATATGGCCCTAGAAATGTAACCACACTTCAGAACATTTCGGCTTTCCCTGTGTGTTGTTTGAACGAGTTGCAGGGGTGACCTCACGTCACATGGTCTCTTCTCTCTGTAGCGTATGTGCCCAGATGCGTTCTCAGCTACCGAAATTTGGCACCGATTGGTTTAACGTGAATCGGTACTCTGTAGTACCGACGCAATTTGGTCGGTACCCTTAAAAATACAGAGTTCGGTACCCAACCCTACCGGTGAGGAGGCCATTACAATAATCCACCTTGCTGGTGATAAAGGCATGAACAAGTTTCTCCAACTCTTTGACAGGAAACAAAACATCTAATTCTTGCAATGCTTTTGAGATGATAGTATGCTGATTTAGTTCATGGGGATGGGTACCGAAACCCGGTATTTAATCGGTCCCGGGGCTAAATTATGAAAGACCGGAGTATCGATAAGCTCTGACGTTAACGGTTCTGCTATCGGTACTGGATAAATTAAGAAAACACACATACATTTATTATTGCTATAGATACATTGTTTTGCAAATTCTGTCTCACCAGAGTCGCCAGCTGTTTTTATATGCAATAATATTCAAACATTTGTCTATGATGCCTTTTTGCTATTCACAAGTCAGAAGCGAGATCGCGCTCGTGCGGAGGAGCTAGATGCTGTCTTTACTGTTGTTAAATTGCGGGACATGTTTGATAATAAAATGTTGAAAGCACAATCCTCACAAGAGACGCTGTTCCTCAGGCTGAAATGTGTGTGCATATATATATATATATATATATATAAACAAAAAGTACCGATAAGAATACCGTTAAAGTACCAAATCGATAAGCAGTATCGGTAAGAGTAGTAACACCGTTAAAACCTTAACGATACCCATCCCTAGCATAGGCAGAGGGAGTCAGTGGGGATGTAGT
>NW_015552625.1:2734696-2761066 GCF_001515605.1 Sinocyclocheilus anshuiensis | reverse complement strand
TCATCAGCATAGCTGTGATAGGCAATTTGGTTCTTTCTCATTATTTGACTTAGTGGGAGCATATACAGGCTAAACAAGAGTGGTGAAAGAATTGAGCCTTGTGGGACTCCGCATGTCATGGACATCCACTTAGACTTATGCTTTCCTATACTCACATAATAACCTCTCCCTTCTAAGTATGACCTGAACCAACTAAGAACCATCCCAGAAAACTCGACCCAGTTTTCCAGTCTCTCTAGAAGTATGTTATGATCGACAGTGTCAAACGCTGCACTGAGATCTAGTAGTACCCGCACTGATATTTTGCCATAATCAGAAATTAAGCGAATGTCATTTATTATCTTAATGAGCACTGTCTCTGTGCTGTGATGCTGTCGGAAACCAGAAAATTGTCCATGTACATAACGCTGCTGCCACACAGATCTAATACAAACATGCTATTTCTTTCCCAGCTGTTTACCTTCAAAGACATAACCGACTGTTTTTGAAACTTGTGTGTTTTTAACATAAATTTGTGTGTATTTGATAGTTTAAGTGCAATAAGACATTAGTTTAGTACTCGCATGCCGCTGCTTTCTGTGCACATGCTTCAGATGTATGCGCACCGAAAACTGTAAATCAGAAGTTTAAACTAATAAGGTTTAAAACTTATGAATTCAGCGTGATGGACTTGATAATCAAAACCAAACAGATGTTTTTTAGCAGAGTATCTGAGGTATGAGCTGTAAAGGTACAGCCCTATTTCAGCAGCTCATTTGCATTTAAAGAGACATGCACAAAAACAGCGTGTTTCTGCTTACACTCAGAAAAGGCAATTTAAAAATTATATAATAAATTACCTGTGGGGTATTTTGAGCTGAAACCTCACAGACACACTCTGGGGACGCCTGAGACTTATATTACTTATTGTAAAAAGGGGCATAATAGGTTTCCTTTAAGTAGGATAAAGCTAATAGATGGGTACAATTATGTTTTTCTGTTAAAAATTTTATTTTTCCTTACTTGTTCTTTTTGCTATCCCAGTTTAAAGTCAACCAGAAATGACAACATTTAGCATATGGATTTCTTTTAAATTACCTAGACTATACTTACAAACAAATACTCATCATATATGTATTTTTTTATTTTATTTAGAATTTTTATTTTATTTATTTTGTTTAATTTAAATTATTTATTTAAATGATATATATTTAATTATACAAAATATTTATTTATTTATTTATTTTCTTTTTGACTCGTACACATCACATATTAAAGGTAGGGCAGAGGAAAGTTTGTGCTTAGGAAATATTTTTATAACTCCTGTTGATGCTGGTGGTGCAGAAATGATGCAGTTTGCTTTTAACACAATGAATTTTGATTGTGCGTGTGTAAGGTAGGGTTGTGTTTATTAGTGATTGGATTACTGTTTGTCTTTTGAGTTGTGTTGAGGTCATAGAATATCTTCCCAGAGTTCATAGTTTGTCCATAGTTTGGTTTTCTAAACAGACTTGTGGCCAAAATTAATCTTAACCCATTACAAATCTAAGGATTTTAACCTCTAGCATCCAGACCCTGACCTGTTCATTACCATGCCAACAGCTTTGTCACCCTGACAACAGTTCTGCACATTCTCCATCACACTAGCTGGAGTCTGTGTCTGTGAGGGACAGAGGTGTAGCTGATACAAACACCGAGCAGATTATAGCAGCTCGCAGTGTTTAATAAGCTGTCTGCTATCTTGCTAGAGTGACAGGGATGAATAGTTTCTCAAGACTGGACTTGCCTTTGTAGAGTGAATGTTTTCTTTAATTGCCATTTCATTGTCCCTCTCTCTATCTCTCTATTGCTCCCTCATGCTTTCTCCTTCATTCACGTTATTGTATTGTCTTTCATTTCCAGCTATCCATCTGCCATTGTTCTCATCTTGTACTCCGGTGCAGTCTATTCGTTGGTATTCTGACCCTAACGAATCCTTTTTCCCCCTGAATATCCAGGAAGATTCAGAAACATTGTTAAAAGAACATTGCTCATGGCTATAGACTTTGAAAGGAAAAGGAAAGTACGTGATTTGTGGCCAAGTATGGTGACCCATAGGCTACTTGGAATTTGTGCTCTGCATTTCACCCATCCAAGTGCACACACACATCAGTGAGAAGTGAACAAACACACACACACTGTGAACACACACCCGGAATTTGCTGAATGGGCTCTGACTTGGGACAATCTGCCAAGAAGAGCATTGTATGTGTCTCTTTTTAAGGGGCTAAATATCAGTCTCTTATCATTCTCTTATTTTATTCTTTCTTACCTTATTAAGTCTCGGTCCTGTTCTCCAACTCTTCCCAGACTGTTCCACACCGCTATCACTTTTATCCATCCCTCTTACAAGTCTCCTTGCTCTGTGTCTCTGTGCCTTAATCTTTCTCTTTAGTGCACACATACTTTCTCTTGCCTGGCTTTTTGCAGCTTTCTGCCACGTTTTGTGGTCTCAGTGCCGCTGTGCTCCAGTCAAGTGCTCTTCAATCCTAAGGAGGCTTTGACACCTTGCCTCCCATCCACTGGGCTTAAGTGGGGTTTAGCACTCTGACCTGACTCATGATCAGGCCCTTTAGCTCAAACAGCAACAGCATGGAGGGTAGACGAACAGATCCTGCACCATGGCTAGAAAAATACTGCTCTTTAATGAATCATGATTAAACTTGGAGGGGTAGAAACAAGCGAAGAATAATAAAATGGATGGGAGTAAAAAAGTTCGAGACATTCAGATCCCTGCAAGTAATGATTAGGTGTTTTCCAGGTTGAAGGACATGTTTGCTCTCCCTCAACTCTGCTGTTTTGTTTGTTCTTTTCTTTTTCCACTTTTCTCCGTTTCGTTTCTCACACTGTGACCTCCTCACACATTAGCCCTCCCGCCTACTTTAAACGAAGATTGCATTCTGGCATTAAAAAGCCTAATAATTCACGGTTCATAGCATCTAATCAGTTAATTATTAAATTCAAACCATCTGTAACACGCTCTGATCTCGGCCCATGCGCTGTGGAGCGTAGAGCAGCATGGCATCTGCAGAGTCAAGAAGCTGAAATGAAAAGGATGGTCCATATGGTCGAGATTCAAAATGGCGGCATCGTGATGCTCGAGCTCGGTGCCATGCTGTTTCCGTGAGGCAGAGTTTCCAGTGTCCTGCCAAGATGCCAAGGATTCACTGTCTCCGAGGCTGGCTGTGAACCAGCAGTAGGGTTTACTGTAAGAGATTATGCAGGAGAAGGTGAAGATGGTGCACGATGTCAACACTCCTGCTGTCAGCCATCTTAAAGACTCCAGTTCATGTGTCCTGTCCTCTGTGTCCTTCCACACATAAACTCTCTGGCCCTGGCCCAAATGTCACCCTCAGCCCTTCTCAGAGTCCTGTGCTTATGACCTAATGCAGTATAGATTGTCTGGTAGTGTTCGGGCTGAGCAAATAATCGAATGCAATTTTCATGCGCGTCTTGTCAGTAAAGCCGGTTCTGTGATTAGTAGTAAATCTCCAGCACGTGCGTTCAGATGGAGCACCATTTACTACACAGAGCCATAGTTCACTGACAAGCTACGCAATATCGCGTTAAAAATCACAGGCGATTCATTGCCGATTTTGAATGCTCAAATTCAATGTGACTGCCGTCATGTTACAACACCCATGTTCAGATTCATATTTGCATATTGTTCTTCTATTTTTGTTTTTTCTCTTCTATATGTTTGTTTTATATTCCTCTCTCTAACTGTGCAGTGATAGAATTGCAGCTATTACTCTTGGAAATAGATGCCTTACAATGCATACACATTTAATATTCATATTTTCAGAGGTGATGTTAGACATGAGATGAATCGCTATACAAATATATTTGTGCTATTGTTGGCCACATTTTAATATAACGGTTAGGCTCTGGAATGACAGGGCTTCATTCTTTTTTCCAGGATTTAAGGCATATAAAGATGAATTTGCAAACCGAAGTTTATGCACTTTTGTCCTGCAGGGTTTTATTGTATTGATTTATTGCGTGTGTGCGTGCTCATAGTAGCTGGGCTATGCGGATTAATGTGAGAGCGGATAAGAGTAAATATTTGCCTATATCTTCAAGTGTGTGTTAAGGCATAAAATACATTTAATGACTTAATGGCATCAGCTTCTTCTTGAGACCGAACACCTATTGACTTACGGATCAATGGCTGAATGGTGTGACGTTCCTTTTTCTGTTTTTGTGTATGTAAACGTAAGTGTTTTAAGTGTGCACATGTGTAAGTTTGTACCTGCAAATGCAGTCAGTGCTAGCGTTTATTTCTTACAGAACTCTTGAGATGAGTCGCAGGTTTCGGGAAGTATTTATGTAACGTTGATAGGCTTCCTTTTTTCTCTCTCTCTTTCTGTGCCTCTCTGTGCTATAATAAAAGCTGAAAGGGAGGAAACTTGGCAGGAGCTTATATTTGAGACTGTTTTTGTCTCCCTAAGGACATTTCCTACTCACTTTTTACAGCTGGAAAAGACATTGCCACTTATATTGCTGACTGCGTGTTAAAGATAAGGGCTTCAGAACGACCAAATTAAGCAGAGGGGTTTATAGAGAGTGTCTCTGCTTGAGTCTTATGGACAGCACTTCCGCTGCGTAGTAAATCTCGTCAAGACTTCTGCTTTTTCCTGAGTGCTCGGTGTGGCGGCAACCTATTGATTAATAATATGTTTACACAAAGGTTGCAGATTGACGCAGTCTACAGATTCACTGAAATTAAAATCCTTCTCACAATTATCTTGTGGAGCTGGGCACTGATGCTTGTGGTTTGTGTAGGCCAACTTGTAAGTTGCTTTGGGTAAAGAGAATCTGTTAAATCATCTTGGGCCAGTTCCTCTTTATTAGTAAAGGCTATGAAACTATTGAGAATTTTGACTTGATTTAGACTTTCAGTTTAAAGGAACACTCCACTATTTTTGTAGGGTACAGCAGGCGCAATGATATTACGCAGCGCCTGAAAATAGGCATATTAGAAGTTACCTAGCTGGGGACTATTTTCTATTAGACCATTTTCAGGCGCTGCGTAATATCATTGCGCCTGCTGCACCCCAAAGCCAGCGCCAGACCCGGAGATCGGCTGAATGGATTCGAAAGTTCAAAATAATCAAAGTTCCTTGATTATTACGCTGGAATGAGAGTATAGTTCCTAGCCATATCGGCCTAGAAAATCGCAGCTTTTCATTTTCCGTCAGTCTTAGTACACAATGTAACTACAGAAGAGTCAAGTTTTAAATAGGAAAAATATAGAAACTCTTTGGTCATTTTTGAGCGAGATGCTAACGGTCTAATCAGATTCAATTATCTATGCTAAGCTACAGCTAAAAGTGCTACCGCTAGACCCGGAGATCGGCTGAATGGATTCGAAAACGGTAAAACTCAACTGTTTAACTCTAGGGGAGTTGGAAAATGAGCCTATTTTCAAAAATAGTGGAGTGTTCCTTTAAATACTGACTCAATCTGGGAATTCACCAGACATCGTCCTGTTTTTTGTTAAGCTTTAAAGAATTGTTCAATCAAAAATAACAATTCTGTCATCATTTATTCACCCACACATCATTCCAAACCTGTATGGCTTTTTTCTCTAAAACACAAAAAGAGAAATGTTACTTTTTTTTCTCTATATATAGATGAACAGACCCAAATTTAAGCCCTTATTCAGTTATAATCTTTCTATCCACTGTAGCTTTTATATCTAATTAACACTTCAATGTGCATTTCCTCTAAGGGTACTATGTCTGACTTTTATTTAAAAAAAATATAATAATTATATTAAATTATAATAAAAATTGAGGTCAGAACTTTATTTTTCTTTTTTTTTTTGGTAAGAAATTAATTTTCATTTAGCAAGGACTTAAATGATTCAAAAGTGAAGTGAACACATTTGTCATGTTATGAAAAATATATTTTAAATAAAGTAAACACTGTTCTTTTGAACATTCTATTCATCAAAGAATCCTGGAGGAAAAAAAAGCGTCTGTATATTGTGTACTTTTGATCAAATAAATGCAGCCTTGATGAGCAGAACAGACTTCTTTCAAAGCAACTAAAAAAATCAGACCAAAATATTGGTGGTAGTGTAAATTAAAAAAAAAATCATGCAGATTTCAAATACAACCAAGAATGTTTAAAAAAAATTATGCCTTTAACTCTTGAACTAAGATGCCACATTTTTAACACCGGAAATATCACTATTTCCTGAGAGTGTCAAATTATAATAATATGAAGAAGGAATTTCGTTCCATTTGTTCATCCCACAATAATGGTCACAGAAAAAGCACCAAGGAATGTTTATGTATGTATTTATTTATTTATTTTTTACTCTTCCTCAGACAGAGATCTGATCATTTACTGGCATGTTGTTGCTTGTCTTATTGTGGATTAGGTGAAAGGTTTAAAGTTATTGTGTCTCTCACACTCTCGTTCCACATCCCTCGCTTCCCCTCCTGTCATCCATGCTCACATCACATTCTTTATTCCCCCCTGCTACTCTGACATGTCTATTCAGCTCACTTTTTCTTTCCCCGGCCCCCGCTCAGTCTCTCCCTCATGGTCTTACTCCCCTCTGTCTAAATCCAGCTGTTGTGTTAATAGTTTTCCTGCCGCCTGGAGAGCCAAGTAATGAGATTCCATTTGGAAACCAAGACCTTTCGGCTTGAAGAGACGTTCATGTTTTTTATTTATTTAAATATTTGTTCCTTTACTTGACTGGGCAGCCTCTCACTTTGCTTTGACCCGTTTTCTTTTTTGCTTTTTCTTCATTCAGCCACATCTTTGTGCTTTTGGTTTGATACTTTTAATGTCCCTTTCAGTGTCACTCAGGGTTTTTCTGTCTTTCACATGCCTTTGTTAAGCTCAGATTCAAGTTGAAAGTTTAATTGCTAGAAATCTATATTGATTGTAACCTGGAACAAGTGTGTGAAGATGATATGGCTGTGGTTGTTTTCTGCAGCTTTTCTCTCACTTTTTTCTTTTGCAGCTGGACAGACTTTATTGATGTAACTTCTCCATATGGCTTTAAATAGTTTAACCTTTGACTTGACATAACTGTACTTTTATTTATTTATTTATATGTTTTGCTACATTCAGCTGCAGTTGCTCAGATGCTGTGCTATCATAGCTGTTCAGATTCATTGCAATTCTGATTCATAAGCTCTTGGCTATTCAATTGTATTCTTAATTTAAATACATTTCAGGTATAATGTCCATAAATATAAACAATTATTTCTCTCCTAATGCTGCATATTATATAACAATATTATACAGCAGTGTTTCAGACTGATACAAATCAGCTCATAAGAGTTTGTGAACTCAAATTTACAACTCACAACCTAGGTTCATTTGAAAAACGTACCTCTACCTACATTTTTGCATAAACTTACCTATACAATTTACTGTGTTTAGGATCTGAAATGAACACTAGAGATAGTAAAACGGCAACAACTTGTATTCCTTTTCAAACAATTTATGATTACAGGGCAGATTATCGATTAATTGAAACTTATTTTTTGTTCTTTGCACAATACTATGACCTCAAAATACTTTCACCATAGTGCATGATTTGTGAACTAATACATGTTGATGTTTGCATCACATAGCCAGCTCCGTATGTATGGCTTTTCTGACTATAGTAAACTTGCTTCATAGATCACCTGGTACAGCATTGCACTTGTGAGTCCCGTGAAACATGAGTCATGTTAAAAGAGCTCAAAGACTTGTAGAAGCATGCTAAAATGGTATGGTTGCTTCAGCAAATGCATTTTTACAATTGGTTAGGTTTACTGTAGGAGCCGCAATACTTAAAACAACCAACATAATAAACTGTTGCCAGATTCATGTTCATTTAAGATAAAACTGAACACACTTAGCTCTACTCACTGCACATTTCACTTTGAAGGTGTTGCGAAATGTGGAACAGAATAGCATTTTGCAGGCTGGTTTGTACATTCACACTTACGAAACACATTCACAATGATTCAGGAGCAGCAGCATAGATTCAGCAGGATGAGAAATGTTGTGCACCTGTAAATTGGCAAAGAGTAAAGGATCAGTGTTATTTTAAGAATCAGTATCGCAATTGTTCTGAAGAATATTGTGATTTTAATTGGAAAATCAATATTTTTATGTAAATGCTAATACGTCTTGGATAGTGTTGAAAGACCACTCCTTCACCTATCAATCAGTTATTGCGCTAAAACAAAATTTTTGTGTACATCTGGGGTTGTTAACAGACTCAAAATCTAAATATAAATGGGAGTGTCAGTGTCCTAAGAGCCTTCCTGGACAAAAAACAAAATTAGTGAGTCAGGAAAGATGTATGCTAATACCAGGTGAACGTCAATCTGTTTCGGTTGAATGCTCCTTTTCATGTGGTCATCTGAGATTGATGTTAATAATACCAGATGCAAACAAAGCCCGAGCCAGTCTCCTGTCTTACGTGTCTGGCCGCATCCGTCTCCCACTCTCCCCCTGCCTGTTTTTGGTCTTCATGTGGAAGCAGGCCTTGCCTGCTCGTGCGTGGCCTGAAGGTGGAAGTGTAATTTCCTGTGGCAGACAGGCTGGGAACAATTGGTGGGGGGTGGTTGAAAAGAAACGGGCTGTGAACACACTGCCCTACGATAACTCAAAGAGGCAGGCTGCTGCGTGGCTGCCGAGACGAAACCGAAGAGGGAAAAACGAATAGCTAAGCCGCAAACCCCCCCTTAAACTCCCGGCTCTTTCAGGAGGGTTTGTGTTCAGCCAGGCCTGAGAGTTGGGCTGTTGTGTTTTCTCAGGCTGAAAGTGGGGAGCACAAGAGAGGTACATTAGTATCGCCTCATTGCCATTTATTACGCTCCTTTGTTCTTCTGGAGTGCCTTCGTAATATGGAAATAATTGAGCTCTGATAGAGCAAATGCCAGGACATTGTGTTTTTGTGTGTCTGTCATTCTTTAGTTCCTTGTGCTAGTGTGTTTCATAGTGTGATGATCTCCATCAGACAATAACAGAAGCCTAAATTGTTGATGATGTTGCAGATGTTTTTGAAGATTTGCAATCTGAGACTGTACAGAGGACATGACACAGCTTTCACATAATGCATATCATAACTCATGCATGCATTTGTCATTTTATTTGTTTAGTTATGTATTTATTTTGTTATTTATTGTGTGTTGGATCTCGTAGATGGTTTTGTTAATCAGTCTTCCAGTAAATTTTTGATAGAGAAAGAAATAGTGTGTTTAGGGATGTCTGTTCTGCACTAAACCAGTTCACTCTCTTAAAGGATTAAATCTTGTTCGTAGGTGTTGTGTCCATCTGACTGTCCATTATCGCCCACTCTATGAGTCTGTTCCAGACCTTATCAAACAGTATTCATTCTAACAGAGATGGAACCTCATCAGTGACTGATTGGGAGCAGTCTCCATGTGAAGTGACTCGCACAAATAGCACTCCATGCAGGAGACTTCCTTAATTCATTCCAATAGAGTGCAGTAGTGGGGTTCCGGAAGTACAAAATAACATTCACTTTCTCCATTGAGGAATTGATTTTGAACTATAACTTATAAACCTTTAAAGATGGACCTACTTTGAGCTGCAAGGATGTTAATTGATGGTATATGCTTTTTCTGAAGCTATCAACCTGCATTATTTCAACTTTAAAAAATGTAAATAGTTCCTGGTAGGAAAACTACATGATTCTGCAAAAAAGTCTTTACCAATCAGGCAGTCACAAACAGATGCCAAAGAACATTTTAGTTCCCACCCACTTCATGAAGGATTGAGAACTAGGGTTGGGTACCGAAACCCGGTACCAATATGGCACCGGTACCTATGTAACCGGTATGTACTAGAACCGAATCAGAACTCAGATTTCGGTGCCATGCCTGAGCGATCAATTTAAATATTTCCTCTGGTTCTCCGAAACGGACGTAAGAAGCATCATCACTGGAACCGCACGTGAAAAATAATTTCCAGACTGAGAAAATGCACGTGAACTCAAATCGGAAAGCTCTAATAATACAAATCTAACACATCTTTGTAGTAACGAGAGTGTCCATGTTGTTTTCACATTCCGACTTAAAAGCACAACTCGGGAAATGAGAGCATCCGAGGAACATGTGAATGCAGTAATTACACTTGCTCTGATGGCAGCATGTAGCCTTCTGTTAACTAAGCTAAACATGCTTAAATTAAAATGCCTAAAGCTAAACCTCCCTTGTATTCACATTTCTAAACCTGTTGTCCAACAAAAGAGAACATTATAACTTTTTTACTCCACAACACCAGTCAAATGCTGCCTTTTGTGATCTGATGAGGCTTCTTGTCATCCTTTAAACATTCTAATATTGTGTATAATTTTGGCGCATCAGGGAGCCGCTCTCAGGATGCGGTGTATTTACATATTTTTGAATGAGCATTTGCCCTGTTTATTTTAATTTCGATTTCGCAATCACACGCCCTCTGTGTAAAGGGAGCAAGCACATCTTACAAGATCAGATATTTGTCAATGAGCTCAGAATCTGTTGAGCAGCAAATACTCCAGCATGGTCTTGACAGTCATCTCTCCTTATTCTCAACCTGTGATCAGTCAAAGCTGACTCCGGTAGCTCTTGTTGGATGCAGGGTTGCCAAGTCCGCGTTTTTTCCACAGAATTGGGCTACTTTTAAACTGTTGCCATGGGTTGATTTTCCCAAGTGGGTTAAACCTCTAACATTTGCACTCTCTATTCTATTTCTGTTTTAATGGCCAATCCATCATTTTTTTTTGGCAATTTTTATTTATTTTTGAATAAGTATCGGTTCAGGCACCGTTTAGGCACCGGAACAGTTTAAAAAGTATCGATTTGGCACCGGTATCGAAAAAAACCCAAACGATCCCCAACCCTAATTAAAACTCACCTGCCTGTAGCTTCCTAGTAACCGTTCAGGTGTGTTTGATTAGGGTTGAAGCAAAATTCTGGTTGGTTGGTTTGGTTTATGGCTTATAACTCTTAAAAGAAGACTTTTTAATAATCCCTATGGGAAAAATATTTCTGGAACAAATGTCACTGAAAAATTGGTTGGCTGCTTTTGTGCTTTTTTTCCCCCAGGCATGTTGCTTAGCAAACCAATCAGCCTTTTAGGCTGTTGTTGTGATTTCCCGAATCATAAAAACTCATAGCGTGCACACAAATATTGGGTAAGATTGTTAAATCGATTGAACTTTTTATTTTCGGTTTTGAATGAATGAATTATATCTGTCGTCATCAGTTATTTTTACAGAGCTTGTTGCTCTCCCAAAGGATCCATTTGATGTTGCCTTAGATTTTAGCCAAAACGAGGTATCTTGAGAGAAATTATAATTAAGTTACCTACCTTTTAAAACCGCCTTTGTGCCGCAAGCCCGTCTATGATGCCTTGAAATGTTTTTAGGTTTTTGGATCAGTATCTCTCCTGATACAGAAGAGCAGACAAAACTGTGCTTTGATTGAGACATCTGTATTATAAATCACTGCTGCTTTTCTGACAGCCTTTTGTTTGTGATTTAAAGGAATAGTTCACCCAGAAATGAAAACTGTCATTATTTGCTCACCCTCATCCTCTGAAACCTGCATGATTTTCTTTCTTCTTTGAAACACAAAAAGAGATCTTGCACAAAAGGCTAAAACCAGAGACTGTCAAGCTCCAAAAAAGACAAAAAAGCACCATACGATCGCCATGTTGAGAGGAATAAATCGATAATTCTCAAATCTCTTCCATGCTTGTTCATATTCAAACCTGGTGCCTCAAGATGCATTTCACCCGTTTTAAAGTCAATTATGTCAGTTAACAAATATATTTGTGGTCGTACCCCTTTTTCTTCCAGCGTTTATCATGGCTATTTTTCCTTCAGGTCATGCTTTTAGTAGTTTGATGTAGGATTTTAGTGATTAGAGTTGTAGTTTTGTCAGCTTTCTGCCTCTTTTCTATCGATCTATTAGGAAGAACTAACTGTTTTACCCTTTTGTTTTGCTCACATGGAGGACCCAGAGAGGATGTGTATTAATCCTGGGTGCTACCTCTAATAGAATTATCAACTCCTGATGTTGTGCACACCATAAATCTTCGCCCCACTCGCTGTCTTCCTCTTGTCAGAAAGTGCAAGAGTGTGCACTTCTTCTGCGGTGCACTTTCCAAGTGGCGTTTCATATTTATTTCCCCTTCCCTGTTCTGCGGAGGGAGCGCAAGCGTGTTTCTTTGCAGGCAGGGGGTGGTTGTACAACATAGTGTGCTTTTAAAGCGATTTTTATGTAATGTTAAGAGTGTTTGTATGTTTGTTTCAACTGAGGATGTGCCACTTTGAGGTTTCTCTCGTACGTACACAGTGAAGAAGGCTTTTAAATCTGCTAGCTTTGCATTCACTGACATTAAATGTTCTTTAATAGCAGTGAATTATACATAAAGACCAATGCATGTTTTAAAAAGTGTGCTTGGACAAACCTGCTTAATAATAGCCCGCTTTTTGGGATCCACATTCATTAAAAAGGCATGGTTCTTAAGTGAATGTCACAGGCCCATCGGTGGTTGGGCATCTTGCTAGATCTTTCCTGCTCTTAAGATAGATATGCCAGACCTTAGTGTCCTGTATCAAAGACCCTGTCCCACATTTGCCTTTTAATCTTCGTTGGATCTGCATAGGATGTTTGTACAGTCCTGACACAGTTCTGTGAAGCCTGCGGGCCACAGCAATCAGTCATGAAAATCTCCCTCTTGTTATTAGTGTGGGACCGCAGAGACTTTTGCCTTTTATCAGATACACAGGCTTGAGAGCCATCGTATGCCCAAATGTTCCTATTCGTCAGTCAGCGCTGTTGCATACTTGCACAAAGGGGCTCATTTGCAGTCAAGATAATTTATTTCTCTTTTTGCAAATTCAGACATGTATAAACATGCTTTTCTCTTTTTATTCTCGTTTGTTCATCACACATGCAGCGTAAGTTCTTCCATTCACAAAGCTCTTGAGAATGGTACAAGTGGAGAAATCTCATATTGAATGTATGCAGAGATTCTCACACACAAAAAGCAACGGGTCCCGCTTGCAGTAACCACTTTCGCTTATAGATATCAGATCTCAGCTGGCCCACCCATCATGAGTGGGAGATCCGTCTTATTAACTGTCTTCTCCTGCTGGGACTCAATATGCAAAGGAGATTGTGAAAAGCTGAACGCAGGAGTAATGCGGAGAGACATGCAGGTATGTTTGACCTTGCATATAAAAAGCAACGTCTTCATTAACAAACCATCAGCCTGTCTCCAAACGTCATGTTCTTCTGTTCCTTCAGGTGATAATTCACTGGAATTAAAATTTTTATTCCAACCCTGTATGATCTTCTGTTGCAAAAGACGATATTTTGACATTTTTTTCCATAGAAAGTCAGCGGAAATGACATGAGGGTGTGCAAATGATAGAATTTCCATTTTTGCCTAACATTTACCTTTAACACAGTTCATACACAAACCCAGGGATGGGTTATAATGAAAGGCTTGTTCCTTTAGATGAGATGCACACGCATGCTGCTCGTGTGAGTTTTATAAGCAGCGAAGGATCAGTGGTCTGTGCCGGTTGAATAGATCCCACAGCAGAGAAGAATATTCCAGCGCTGATTCTATTTGCATTAACTCAGGAAAAACCAGCACTTCCCCTCCAAGTGTGATTCACAGGTCAAGGTAATGCTCATATCTCGCCTGTCAGCAGAAGAACGACAACAACAGGGGTGATAGAAAATGCACACACAAATACAGATACAAGCAGAGGTGCAGAACACTATGTACCAGATGATGAATTAACTGTTTTGATGCACTTCCTCCTCTCTGCGTTTGGTCTTGGACATGGATTGTGGCAATGCAGTTGGGGATACTTGTGTGTGAGAGAGATACAAAGAGAGAAAGCGTGTCTGTGAGTGACCTTTAGTGGTTTGGGTTCCATCGGGGGCAGATTAATTACTCTGTAGCATTAGCATGACGGGCCCTGTGCTTGTCGGCTCGCAAATGTCACCTCATGAACTTCAGCCGCTCTGATTAGAAGTGAATGTACTTGCTTAAGAGATTCCCTCTTTTTTTTCATTGTGGAATGTTTTCCCTCCCGTGGCCTCAGTTAACTTGTCCCTTCAGCGCTCTTGAATGGTGACTTGAATGGATAAAAATGCGTCTGTCGGGGATTGAAGGGTACAGAGTTGCCATCGTTGTGTGCGATGAGGTAGTTACAAGCAATCTAAAAACAGCGGCCAATTTGTAATTGGCACAGTGGAATATTGGGCGGTACCTCGTGTTTATTTTGAGTTAGGATAGCAATTGTACATGGTGAATTCAATCTGGGGCACTTGCTGCACTCTGTACTCTGTTTGGAGAGGATTTGAGAGTATAGGCCTACTCATAGAACATGTTCTTAGAGCGCAACTGATAGGATGAAGTGAAACGTAACATAGGAGTCTTGAAAGTCCTGTTTTAAAGGGTTAGCTCACCCCCTAAAAACAAATGGTCCTTTACTCACCTTCATTTCGTTTTAAACTCATTTGTTTATCTTTAGCCCTATTCGGACGGGACTAGTTTTCCAGGGGGTCGTTAGAGAAATTTGTTTCACAGACGTACTTTGCGATTTTATTCCCGTCCGAATCTGCCACGTTTTTGCTTTTCTCACACAACCTCTGTAAAAATTGCAGAGCAAATTACCTACTGTTTTTCGGCAAACTCAATGATCCTCTGAAAAAACTAATCCTAATCCTAAAACGAATAAAATGCGAATGCCTGTGATTGTCGACAAATATATCTTTCACAACCCATTTCCTTGTGTGTTTTGGCCAACGTGAACTACCGTAGATGTTCTTACCGTGTGCATTTTTTATATGTTTGCCTCGTGGCACTCTACTGCCCAAAACTCGCGTTTGAATCATCAGTGGCAAATCCTTTAAATGAAAACGTTAATTGTAAAACTAATCCATATGAATCAAGCATTTTAATCCAAATCTTCTGGAGAGATGCTATCATTTTATATGCTGAGCAAATATAATTTAGGCTTTTATTCAACGCACGCACATAGAGCTCATCAAATATGGTAAACGGAAGCACAAACTTGGGATTCTTGACGTGCAAGAACAAGTGAGGTTCTGTTTACCATCTTAGTTTCAAAGATATGTTTTGAAGATGAACTTACACTGTGTCTACACCGAACGAGACTGTTGTTGCTTCCATCGCATCATGCCGCAACAGCTGGAGTCTGTCTACTCTGGACGTGATAAAACGACTTTTGCAAATCATTTGTCCTTTGTGTCATTATGTCATAAATAGAACTGGGCATCAGTTTACCGTCAGAGCACCGCATCTAGTGTAGAGTTTTTGTTTATAATAATTTGTATGGGTTTGGAATAACTTGAGGGTAATTAATGACAGAATTTTTGTTTTAGGATCTGTCTCCTTTAAGGTTGAACTAGGGCTGTCAAATTAGAAATCAAACTTCGAACATTAGTTGAATTAAAATATAAATGGCTCGTTTGGTTGCGAAAACTGTTTTCGAATTGAAAGATGTGTAGAACGCACTGACAGCAAAGTTATTATGTTAAAATATACTGTTGACAAAAATGGGAAAAATGCCACTTAAAGAAATAAAGCAGCATTAACAGTGTTTTTAGCTAAATATTGCCTTTAAAATGATCAAATCATAGTCAATAATATCGCAATGCATTTTTGAATTTGTCTGCAGTATGCTTCCTGTGTTCTTCAGTGAGAGTGAAATGCAGCTTATTGCTTGTGTGCATCCATCATGTTTTATAGTGGATTTTTTCAACTGTAAATGCAAACTCTTTCTGCCAAGCTATCAGCTGAAACTTACTTTGATTAAACCTTATTTCTCACACCTGCCTGTTTTTCTCTGCCAAAGTTTCTGTAATCAAATCTTGTAGAGTTTCGACTTTTTTCTCATTTTCATTGCATTTCTTTAGAGCATATGTCTATATCTCCTGAGAATGATCAGGTGCAGGGAGCTGTGAGAGAGAGGAGCTCTGGAGAGTCAGTGTAGAAATGCTGGACTCAGTCTTGTGTAACTCTTCTCTGCTGTGCTGATTTGCTACATACCGCACAGGTAAAATCCCATTATGATAGACTACTAATCCTCACCTGCTGGCAGACTGCCTACTATCACTCTCGCTTGCTCTCTCTGTCTCACACAGTCTTTTTCTTTCTCTCTTCCATTCTTGCAATATCCCCAAGTGGTAAACTCTGGTTTACAATAGGATTAGAAACACCATCCGCAGTGGAATCCGTCAAGCTGAGTTGTTAGTGTTGCTGCCGGTGTGTTAATTGGCAGATAGATCACATGGGCAGCAGGAGGTACAAACAAGATCAGCTGTCTAAAATCTGAAGAATCTTTCATTGAGTCCCATGAGATGTTTCTTTATTGAGAGCCACAGATCTCATCTGTAAATATGACCACGAACTTCTCTTTCAGTACATTTTTATTTTTTTTATACATGTGTAAGAATAGAGGTACATGGAAAAAGGATCCACATTCCTGTGTGCATGCATAAATAGGTGCATAACATGTATGAATGATTCATAGCTGATTCCAATAGCATTGCATTATTTATGTACAGTGTCGAGCAGCTGGTCGGCTCATCCGTGAGGATTGACGTTTGACTTGCAGGGTTGGGATGCAAAGGTCCAAAGTACTGATGCTCAGGGGGTTAAATTCCAAGGACCAGCGGCCCCCTGATCCCTGAAGTTCTTGCCCCAGAATTCCCTCCACTAGAACATCTCACGCAGGCTCAAACAATAGAGCTCTGCTTCTTTCCTGAAAATAAAGCAGCATGCTTGAGGATCCAGTATGATGTGTGGGTGTTACCCAAGACCGAGTTTCATATTTCTGCTTCCTCATGGAGAAAATGCAGGTTGATGATGACTTTGTATTCGTAAAGCAGATGATCCTTTTCATATTGATTAATTTCGACCTGAATATATAAGCTTTATTTTAAATGTTACAGCTGTCCTAAGCCCTGATCTATGAAAGACATATGCTCAAAGTCAGAGGTTTATTTGTGCTTAAGAAGTCACTTAGTGTCTTTTTTCCCCTCATTTGGTCTGGGGAATACAGGACGAAGGCAGGGTGTGTAGATGTAGACCTGAACAGCAGGGGCTCAATTTGTGGAGCTTCGAGCTGCATCGGTAATGATCCTTCTCTCTCTTTTTTTTCTGTGCAGGTCTTTGGCTCTGCTGATGAACTCTCTTCAGTAAGGTAAGCTGTAGATATGTCTATAACCATGTGATTTCATGTGCTTGCATTAACAGATATTAACTGGATTTGCTTCTTATGACCATAACCTTTAAATAAAAAGGATCATGCATAAATGCTTGAAAATTAGTTTTGTAGACTAATATAAATTGTGTATATGCTAGGGAAGCATGACATATCAGAACCATATTGGTTATCATATGATGCTTCATTTTATTTTATTTTTTTTCATGACTCTTTGATGAATAGCAAGGTTAGAAGAACAGCATTTATTTCAAATAGAAATCTTTTGTAGCAATTAAAAAGTCTTTACTGTCATCTTTGATCATTTTAATGCATCCTTGCTAAATAAAAGTAGAACGATAGTGTGTTTTATTGCATATACTTCCATTACATATACTACCATTTTATGTTTAGAAATATATATATTTATAGTGCTTTGTTAAATTTCATCTTTAACATATCTCATAATGAACATTAAAATTAACACTATGATATAATGTTGTGATGCATAAATTTACTTATATTTTTTATGCTTTAGAGAACATAATTTTGATATCAACCAGAATGTTTATATTGGTGCATACTTATTATATGCGTATCCTAAAGAAAAGAACAGGTTGTGACTATTTGGGACATGAATTCATTCAGAAATGGAGCGAGAACAGGTTTTGCCATTCTAACACTAATAGGTTTAACTGCATTGAAAAAATAGATAGAAAAGCTCTAATAAAATACAGACACACAATGTAGAACAGACACACAGTGAGCCACAGCAGTGGGAGGAGTAATCATAATGGGGGGAGCAGCCATCTATATCAAAGGTGCGCCATGGAATCCTTTGATACGTTCATGCTATAGCAGCATAAACTCCGGTCCCTTTGATACCTTCATGCAGTTGCAGCATAAACTCTTCCCTCCATCTCCGATTGCTCCCAGGCTGAATGGAAAATATCACATCTTCATTTTTTTCTGCTTTGAGGTGGTTTCATCTGTTCAAGCAACATCTTGTCTCTGTAGTCAGAGTTTGAAGTGTCTGCAGTGCAATAGAGGCACAGCATTCATGAGGAGATTGTTTAAATCCCTTTCGCTCATGTGTTGAAACGGTGTTGTGATGCCCAAATTTCTCTCTCTTCAACCCCTCTCCACCTTTCCTCCCGTCCTTTCTCTTCTCGTCGTCTTCCAACTACATCTGACACCTCTCTTACCCCGCTGAGGATGTCTGCTGTCTCTGCCTGCCAATCTGTTTCTTTACAGGAGAGGATGTGATTGAAAAAGACACATTTGTAAAGAAGGCTGTATCGTATGTTTAGCTTATTACTTTTGGTTTTCCAGCGCTGTTTTTTCTCTCTCTCTCTTTTTTTTCTTTGTGCAGTAGCTGCTAATGTGGCTGTGTAATTTATGGTAGGTTCGGGCAGAGCTGTTTAATGCCCCCTCTGCCATCGGCAGCCTACGTGAGCGCCTGCAGAGATTCATCTGTGAGGAGCATCTAAATATGAAACAAATGAAATGCAGCAGCAGGAAAAACAACATCAGGACTGATGATTAATGTGATTTACTCAGCCAGCAGACCTGTAAGTTTCCTCCACCAGTCCCTCGCTCAGCCACTCACTCGCTCTCTCGCTAACCGTGGGACAGATCTTGTGTTTTAAATTGCCTCCCAGATGGGCGGCGAGAGTGAGCGCAGGTTGAAGGCTGCGGCTGGTAATTGCGGAACTGCAAATGGATTTCTGTAACACAAGCTGTAGTGCATTTAATGTAGTTTGATCCACATGCTCAATCACAGGCTGAAGGGTGACCTCCAGCACGGGGCCATTCTGTCTTTGTGTTTACCCAGGGCAGGGTCTCACCCCTCCCCTTTCCTTGTAGCCTCCGGCCCTCTGCTGCGCATCTCAACCAGAAGCCGGCGGTCATGTTAGCTCACGCGCTCTGACTCTGTCGCACCGAATCAGCTGCCAGTGAACGTGGATCTTCCTCATGTCTTGTTCCTACATTCATGACTGTGTACTTCTATTGTCTCCATATGGCAGTGTGCTAATAAGCAGATCTCATAGATGGGCTCGATGCCCAACGGGCTCATCTGTCCCAGTTTGCTAATGGCTTAACTGGATTAGCCGGTTCCCCACACGGGCTGATCAGAGCTCATAACGCTGATCACCTCCATTGATCCGCTTGATCAGGACTCTGCCGATAAGAAAGCCACTGTGCTGTTCCTTTCCCTAACGTGTCCTGGGGGGGATGCAGACACAGACTGTCGCTTCGCACATATGGGCCACCTGAGGATACACGCGAGGTAATGGGGTGAATGAGGGGGAAAGAAGCTAAACTGAAGGCTGGTTTGAGACAGATGGAGTGAAACTGAACCTGAGACGCAGTGTCTGGTTATTGATGGGCACTTCCTGTCATCAGTATTGGTCGTCTTAAACCAACATACGGCCCTGTTACTAATCAGCTGAGATAAACTGCAAGCACACAATCAGTCCCGCATTGACCTTGCAATCTCTCATCCAAGATTTGTTTCGAAATATATAAATACGCTAATCAGTGCGTCTTGTAGAAGACAGCTGTTTGGGTTCTTCATCATTTCGTATTCTGCCATCGTTTGTGCTTCGGTTTCAAAACTTACTTAAAGTCCTTGCTAGTTTCTCTGCCCAATTTTGCTAATGAAGTGAGATTTTTAGAAGCTGGGATACAATCCAAATGAGACCTTTTCCCCTCACTGTGTTGTTGTTGTTTTTTTAGTTTTTTTTTATCTTCATCCCACCACCATTCTAAAATGAGACATTCTGCATCAAAACTTGCTCTCCTTGATGAGGCGTTCGCCAAATTCATTTCCTGCCTACTATGATTGATTAATTGATGTTGTTAAATGGCTCCTTTGGTAATGGCTTTTCTGTATGGCGTCCAAAGCAAGAGCCAAGCTAAAGCGCAGTCTGTCGCGGTCCCTTACGGCCAGAGCAGCTCTGTCTTTTCTGTTCGGTGTGGTTATTAGCTTGCAGTGTTACATCACCGGGGCTATGCCAGAGCTGACATCACTCAGCTGTGCCCTAATGGAAAAGGTTGGCTCTGTTTATTTTGTTTAAGTGCAGGTCAAGGCACTGTGTAGTTTTGACAAGTTGGATGCCTGCCTGCATTCAGCCATGGAAAGAAGGGACTGCTCTAGTGTTTGGCTTCTCGTTCCCGTTGTATTTAAGCAGGTGGTGTCCATTTCGTTGATCAGCCTTTCAGGCTGTGTTATGGTTGGCTGTGCTCTTGTGGATCTTGGAGAGAAGGAAACCTGGGTTAGGTCAGACTGGGTTCACACAAGTGACAGGTAATATTAATCAAGTCACTCTCATTCAGGGCCTCTTAGTTTGTTAGGTCAGTAGCACAGTATACTCATACATCAGCTTAATTAAGTTAAATAAAATTCATATAATTATTATACATGTAGAATTGTATATTTTTTTCAGTATGAATTACCTATAAATGTCACACTCGCAGCATATGGAGTTGTTTGCCTATGATCAGTAAATTGAAAGGTCCATCTGTGAGGAGCATCTAAATATGAAACAAAATGAAATGTTTATAATTGTATATTGTAATTATAATTGTGTATGTGTAATGAATATTATAATTGTATATTACCATTATTTTATATTATATTGATACTATAAATGTACAACAATACTATTTCATATTACAAAATGTTATGTTAATATTTTATAATATTAAATAAAATAATTTCAATATACATTTATACATTCCTATATGAAATCTTTCAATCATTAATCAATGAGAAATAGTATTACTGTAATATAGTGTTTTATTATTTTACAGACTAGAATGCTGTAATGGTTTACCCCATTATAAACAAAATGAAGTCAAACAACTTGATCTGGTAGTATGGAAACGGTTGCTGTTATTATAAAAAAAACAGTCGCTATTTTGAGTGGCTGTAAATCTTTTGTGTGTCTTTTTTTGATTAGTATTGAATAATGTCTAAACTAGGACTGTCATCGTTAACGCGTTAACGCATGCGATTAATTTTACAATCCTTAATGCGTTAAAATAATTTAACGCAATTAACGCAAAATTACTGAAGCACAATTTCTGTTCTAACCCTTTAACCCAATTTTGCTTCTCTGCTTGCGATTAGATCATTTTAAGCTGCTAAACTCCGGGAAAGTTTTCAGTCCAATGATCCAGTAAGCGAATGCATTCAAACAATCCGTCCAAAACAGCGCTAATATAAAGGAAACCAGGCTGATTACATCAGAGCTTGCAGAGAGAACAGAGACTCGCGCTGCGTTTTCCGTGAATTATTCATTCCAGTGTGTTTCGCTTTTAAACACGAGCTCTGTCATATTCTGTGATTGTCTCTGAAGAGCGCGAGCCCTCACACGTCACACGCGCTGTGTGAAGTACAGACTGAACGGAATGTCAACACATACCACCGCTGTATGGCCAGATGAGACACAAACTATGTTTTCTCGACTGGATAACCAGTCTCGCTAGTAAAGTTTTGATGGATGAAGACTGCAATCAAGGTAAAGACGATTGCGGTGGCGTACAGGAGTCATACAGTACAGTAAGCACGCATGAATCCGTTATAATAATGCGTGCATGAGTGCTCTTGTATATGCAGTCAGCAGGCGGTTGGTTTAGGTTTTTTTGGCATCTCCATGTGGTCCTGTTCGGTTATGCAACTTGACTTCTCTAAAATGTAAAAAAAAGCTCTTTGGTGTTGCACTGTATACATACGATAAAATTCTGTTTTTTTTTTCTTTCATATGTGCTTATATGGGCTCCTTATATCATATGTTGCTGTGTTTAGTTATTCTGAATGGATCTGTGTACTGTAGTAGATATATGCAGTCAGCAGACGGTTGGTTTAGGGGTTTTTTGGCATCTCCATGTGGTCCTGTTCGGTATCACAACTTGGCTTCTCTAAAATGTAAAAAAGCTCTTTGGTGTTGCACTGTACACTTACTATAAAATTCTGATTTTTTTTTCTTTCATATGTGCTTATATATGTGCTCCTTATATCATTTGGTTCTTTGGTGTCCTTTTGGAGTTTCTTAGTGTCCTTTTTTTGGAAAGACATCTAAATTTATCCTGAAAAAAGCTTGCAGAAAATATAGATTTTTGAGAATCACCCTTCAATCTTTTGGTTTACTTTGCTGGATATAGCAAATGATGACAAAATAAACATTTGAAACAAGATAAATGGTCTATGCTTAATTTCATGAAGTGTGCGATTAATCGCGATTAATCACAGAAAAAGGATGTGATTCATCAGATTAAACATTTTAATCGATTGACAGCCCTAGTCTAAACATATAATGTATTATATTTTTATAATATGTTGTAACTCTTTACATTTTTGTGCGATTTCATTAGCTTCCTCCTTGTCATTCCAATTCAAATTGCAATTTAACAAATGGGCCAACTGCAATAAATTGTCAATTCAATTCATATTCTAACTCACGAATTGGTCAGGAGCCAGTTGTTAAATTCTGAATTTTAGCCAATTCTAGTAGCAACACCCTGGCAACCACCCAGAACCCCTTTAGCATCATGGCAGCAAGCTTTACATGTGCAAGCACCACTTGCAACATATTAGCGTCTAGATTACACTGTACTCCAAGACTTTATACCAGTCTTTTGCATTGTTTTCCTGCATTCTATGTAAATAGGATGCTTTGGGCAAGACTTCCTGCAAATGTTTAAGAAATGCATTGAGCATTCAATCTATACTCAGGTTTTTTTCTGATGGAAATGGAGCCCTGAAGCTTTAACTTTCAACAAATTCCATCACACCTCTTTGCCATAAGTCACACGCTTACATACACCCTGCACATGCCCGATATCCTGCCATAATGAGTGTGTGCCCCTGCCCGCTGAGGTTCTGTCTCATTAGCTTTGCACTAATGGAGCCCTACAGGTCTGGCCGCACCGACTTCTCCAGCACCAGGCTAACGGTAACCCATCATGATGGCTATTGCCTGACGGACAGCTGGCCTGCTGACCTGAACTGAGACCGCATCACCAGGGTGAATTCATATCGCTTTCACTGCTGCTGTCATTACTGGTGACTGTGCACGAGGGGGTAATTTGTACTTGGCTTGCTTGAGAATTAATAGCAGTGATGAAGAAAGAATGAGGGGGAAGAAAAGGAAGTCATCTGAACCAAGGCCTCTAGGGTTGCTGCAGTGCAGATGGCCTTGTCAGAGAAGAAACTGTCATTTCTCTCTTTCTCCCTCTGTGGAGTTGAGGCTGGACATTTGTCAGTGTCGCCCACTGCCCTGCTCTCCCTCAGCTATCACCACAGAGACAGGAAGAGACCGTTGGCGATGCCCAGACATTGGGTGTGAGCTGAATCTGTCTTAGTCAGTTTGTGTGTGTATGTGCATGCCTGTGTTCGGGAGTCTGTTTGTGTGGAAAACGGTATTTGTTGCATGCCGCAGACCTGAGGAAAGACGACATTTTGAACTCGCTTTCAATTTGCGTTTGTCTATGGCAGTGCCTGTATGTTAAAGGTAGGAAAATCAGGGGCCGATCGTATGTGTGCGTGTTTGTGTGTGAGCGAGGAACACTCGGTGTCGTTGATTGCATGCTGCTGAAAAGCTGAGATGGCATGTTTCCAGCTACTTTGAGTGAGACTGCGAACAGTGCAAGTCTGGGAAAGAAAACATCCAACTAACTTCATCCAGACACTCCATCAATGCATCAGCTTTACATTCACAACATGATGTTACAAGACTTCATCAGTCCACCAGCTGCTCTCTGCTACACCTTTCAAACAAGTGATAAGCAACAATAAAAGTTTTATTTTTTGCTGAACTTTTTCTTTCAAACAAAGGAGTCGTTCACCAATAAATGAAAATGTACTCATCCACATGTCTTTCTGCAACTTTGTGTGGTACATAGAATAAATTGTAAGTCATTATTCAGAGATTTGAGAGCTATGGTGATTTTTTTTCTTTATTTCTACTATAGTTGCTCTGCTAGTATTTTCACTGGCCATACCAGAATGAGTTGTTTTTTAGCAAAACAATGCATTTCAAGTAATTCATTGTTTGTTTGTTTTTTTCTTTACAAAACAAAATTATTCAGCAACCTGTAAATCATACAGCTTAGTGTTCAAAAACTGTATGATTGTTAAATCCACTACTGAGATTTTTTAAAACAAAATTAATTGCTCTTTTTCAGTAAAGATACATTAAATTAATCATAAATGACAAAGACATTTATGTTGTAACGTCTAAGAAATAGAAAATATTTCTATTTCAAATAAATGATGTTCTTTTAAACTTTCTATTCATCAAAGAATCCTGAAAACTTGTATCACAGGTTCCACAAAATTATTTATAATGAACATTATTAGTAATAAGAAGAAATATTTGCTTAATGATTTCTGAAGGATCACGTGACACTGAAGACTTGAGTAAAGGCTGCTGAAAATTTAGCTTTACCATCCTCCATTTAAATTACATTTTTTTGAAATGTATTAAAATAGGAAAAACTGTTTTTACTGTATTTCAAATAAATGCAGGCCTTGGTGTGTATAAGAGGTTTATTTCAAAAACATTTTACAAATCTTAGTGACCCTAAACATTTGAACAGTAGTGTAGATAAATGTTGTGTGCCACAAGTTGTACTCAAGCATCTTTATACATGTAAGTGTTATTAAAAGGCAAATAACATGGACGCACTTGCAGTTTGACTTGAGCCCCAGCAGGCACACAGTGACGATGGGATCTGCTGAGTCATTTATAGACAGGCCAACCGTCATTGACTTTTCCCTCCTCAAACGGAGTAACCTGATCTGATCCTAAAATGTGAATCCAAAGCCATCGCAATTTGAAGCGGTGTTTTTTCCATCGGCTCAACTTAACACCAGCACAACTCCGTATTTCTACCAGCTTTACAATTGCAACTTTACAACAACAGCACAGCTTTACCTTACCTTGTCACTCCAGCAGCTGCTCTCAGCGGGGGTAACCAAACATCAGTGCACTCCCTCTCCTCCACATCAAGCTCAGGGGGAATTAAAGCAGTGCGTCAGTCTAATATGACTTCAGTATTTGGTGTTTATGCTCAGTAGACTGATGTTTTTTTTTGCTTTTGGAGTAGATTAGGACTTATCAAAACAAAACGGCATGTCTTACAGCAGACGCCTGCCATTGGCATTATACATAGATGTGATGGCAAAACAGCTCGACGCTGTGTTTTCTGCTCTTTTCAATGTGCAGGGATCCTAACAGATGGCTGTTTCTGACTTCAGATCAGTCTAAAGTTTAGCAGGAATGATACGGCCACTCGCTGCGCTTCCTCATTGACTTTCCCTCACTCCTTCTTTACTTTGTGTGAGCAGCATATGGAGCATGTAGAGAGCAAGAGCGAAACAGAGCGGATATGTGAGGTTGAGTGATCGCTCGGCTGTGCTGGAAAGCCGAGAGCCGTTCGTAATGAGTGCCTGCAGCTTAATCGCGTACAGGAATGTTCAGGATATGTTTCCACCAGAAGGACTAGCGGAGTAATGAAGCAGCCGGAGAATGAGAGAAGCAGAATGCATGCGAGGACCGAGAGAAAAAGAAGAAGGTAATGGGGAGAAGAGACGCCCAGAGGGAGTGAAAATAGGAGATGAGGGTGCGGGAAGTGTCAGCGCTTCTCTGGGGAGCAGGAAGAATGGAGAAGGGACAGATTAGAGGAAAAGATAGATGGAAGAGCGCTATCTGAGATGTTTCCTGCAGTTGGCTGTCTTACCAGGGCTTTGTTGAAGGGTGTAAACACAGCAGTGATAATAGCTTCAGGCTTGCAACTAGAGAGGGACGAAGCCCAGTCCATGCTGACAGGGATAACGTCTGCAAGCTGCCAGATGTTTCTCATGCCTTGATACCTCAAGCATTATGGTTTGGTAGAAGATGCTGTCATAAACAGTGCACATTGTCAGTCAGGTGCACACATACAAACAGAAAGTAATGTTCACTCACAGAACCCAAACACAGATGGAACGTAAACTGACCCACGGGATTGCAGCTCTGTAGTGAAAAATAGAGATGGGATTTTTAAGGAATTGACTAATCTGGTTCAGGTTCCACTTGATGATTAATGCAGTCATGGACGATTGCGTAAAAAATTTT
>NW_015552625.1:2723402-2734435 GCF_001515605.1 Sinocyclocheilus anshuiensis | reverse complement strand
GCCACTTTATTTTATATATATATATATATATATATATATATATATATTAGGGGTGGCTCGATACCACTTTTTCGGAACCAATCCCGATCCGATACCAAAAATTCGGAGTATCGGCCGATATCGATCCGATACAGCGCAGTTTTTTAAAAATCAGTTTTGAATTTCTATACCTCAATGTGTGTTGAACTGATCATCACTCTTTTGTGTGTTACACACAATCTAAATATAGACAACTTTCTTATAACGAAAAAATAACAAACGAAAAAAATATATATAATCATAATCTATGACAAAATACTATTATAAACTAGTTTAGTAGATAATTCAGTAGCAAAAGTTACTCTAGAAAAATCATGAGTGCACAAAAATTTTATAAAATCTAAACTTTTAGTGAGAAAAAAAACATTATTTAGTGGGGAACAAATAAAAGTGAATACGTATTGGACTAAATCTGGTAAAATGTTACACATTGATCTTATATATATATACCCCTAATATATATCCTATATATCTATCTCACAGGTCTTTGTTAGTGCAGTATATTAACATATTAACTACTTGGTTCATTTCGAGTATATCCTGACTACAGTAATGATTTCCACTTCATTGGGTGAGTTAAGAACTGCTCTGACTGATTCTGTCAATGAATGACTATTTAGACCAAACAAATGACTGATTTGTGATTCGAGTCATTAATAAGAACCAGCCCACAAAGATAATTTAAGAAATCTAAATGAACTGTTTATGCGTTGCATGTTAATTACTAGGGATGCTCCGATCCGCCTTTTTTGCCTCCGATACCGATTCCGATACCTAGGGTTCGGTATTGGCTGATACCGTTTAAAGGCTGAACGAATGACTGACAGCCACAGCGGAGAAAAGAGTTTGTGTGAACTTTAATGTAAGGACTTAAATATTCATATGTAGCTCACATTAAGCTATCGTATAGCTTCAGAAGTAACACAGAATAATTCGCACAATCGGAAAAAAAATAAAAAAATAAAAATCTCGGATTTGGATCAGCTCTCTCTGACCGATACCCGATCCAAGAAAAATGGCACTATCGGAGCCGATACCCGATATGAATATCGGATCGGCGCATCCCTATTAATTACATGTACCTACTATAGAATTAGGATTTGTTTAAGGGCTGTTGTATGTAATAATGCATGATTTACAGTTATTACTATAGTATGTACATGTGTAACAAAGGGCACTGTAAAATAAAGTGTTACTGTTCTCTTTGTATTATTTTGTACTATGTATGTATTTCTCATAACATACATTTCAGACTGCCAGTTCACAACTCCGCTAAGGCATAATTTCTTTCGTAGTGGAACTGCAGATTCAGCAGCAGCATAAAGCGGTGCAGGAAATACTGTCATTTTAGTATAACATTCAGGCTGCATAGTTGGAATAATGCAGACCTTCAAGAACAGCATAAATCATCATTCAGTTGCAGTCATTTGTACAATAAAGCATTCTTGAACCTTATGAAGAATGACTATGGCATTCCCATCCAGACGTGATGATCCCAGTGCAGAGAGACCATGCACTCTTCTCAGTGACCATCAAACAAGAAGGATTGTCTGTGCATTTGTTTGTAGTGGTGGTCATGCTCTGTGATGTGGTCTATGTGTCCTTGTTAGCGGTAGACATGCTGTGCCGATATAGCAGTCTGTCTGTCTATCTATTCATCTTTGTCTGACTGTCTTTATCTCACCATATCCACCCCCAGAGAGGCTGTCGTTTACAGTTTTCTCCCAATCAGTGTCATGAGACCCCAGCCTCCACTGCTAGTTTTATCATGCGCCACTTCTAATAACATATTTTTGTTTTAGGCGAAGCATATACTGCAAGCCAAAGGCTCAGTGCCTTGCCCACATTTTAAGACTTACATTTTTGTATTTTGTGTTGTGTTGTCAATGTCATTGGCAGCTAATCTTCTTGATGTCAACTTGGAAAATCTTGTGGTCATTTTTGCTTTGCTTTGCACAAAAGGGGAAAGAGCTGAAAAATATGGATGAGACAATATTTGGAGAACTTGCGTAGGTCATCGCTTACTGCCCAGCCATTCTCTAGTAGATTCAGTGTTCACACATCTGATTACCAGACTACCAGGCATCAAACAACTTAGAATTTTTGTCTTAGCATCTGCTGAACTTGTCTTCCAAGTGTTGATGATGACGTATAGCAAGTTGGTTTACATGTGTGGCTTTTGTTGCAGACCCTTACAGGCCTTCTGTCTTGTGTGCGCTGTGCTTTAGGGTGTGTTGTTGTAGTTCCAACTCGCTGTGTGTGAGAAAATACAGGGTTATATGATCTTATTTGATATCCGTTTCTTTGTTATTGTTTTTGAAACCCTGACATCTCTCCTTCATTTGATCTCTTTCTCTCTCTGGCTCTCTCGCCTGCAGGCTGATGATCGTCATCAGGATCTGCAGGTTATTTTAGTGGCGATGACAGTCGTTCATTGTGTTGTGGGGCTGGTGAGAGATAAGCTGCAGCTGAGAGAGCAAAGCAGGGATGTGTAAGGGACAGTAAGGGAGTTATGGTAGGAGAGGTTGTGCTGTAGATTCATGCTTGTATGTCACAGAGCATTGGAGTGCAAATATATGTGACGTAGGCAGAAGTACCGACCCAGTGTTTGCAAAGCGACCTTTCCAACATGACTACGTAATGCGTAAATTTGTGGACGCACACCACAGAGCTAGTGCAAGATAAGCATTTGTGGTCAAAGTATATAAATTTGAATTTTTTTTTAGAAAATTACTGGTCATTTCGATGAGATAAGACCCTTATTCCTCAGCTGGGATCATGTAGAGCCCTTTGAAGCTGCATTGAAAGTCCTGTTGAAGTCCACTATATGGAGGAAAAATCCTGCAATGTTTTCCTCAAAAACCTTAATTTCTTTTTGACTGAAGAAAGAAAGACATGCACTTCTTGGATGACATGGGGGTGAGTAAATTATCAGGAAACTTTTATTCTGGAAGTGAACTAATCCTTTAACAAAGAAGTAGTAATTAGTGAGATCAGCTAATTAAATTTTTTAATAGTTGTTTGTAATAGCTGCATTGTAAAACCTTTTCTGAGAAGTTGTGTAGCATATTTTCCAGAAAATAAGTTGCACTGGGTCAAAATTGTTGTTGAAAGAAAAAAAGTAAATTAGTAAATAAGTTGCATCGATGTGTAACTATAAACATGTATTTTAGTTACACTCACTCTATAAAACAAACATAAATTATAGTGCAGTTCATTATAAACAACATTTATTATAAATGCCAAGCCTAAACCAAATTATGTAACTTTTTTTTCATTCATTGAAAATGTTTTTTGCTGTATTTAGTTTTAATATTATTGTTTTGTTTTGAAATCTATTGTAATCTTCTGTTTATAGTTTTAATATATGTTTAGCATAAATTATTTCTGGAAATCAAATTGTGAATAAGTTTTTGTAGTTGTATAGTATTTCCATTCAATACTACTACTACTACTACTACTACAAATGGTAAGAATAATAATAATAATAAATGGTAATAATAATAATAATAATAATTATTATTATTATTATTATTATTACCATTTGTAGTAGTAGTATTGAATGGAAATACTATACTGGATTTCCTTAATATTGACGAGTCGATCCCACAACCCACCAAATAAGTCAGTTTTGAAACTTTAGTTTGCACATCCCTAATATTCAGTGTCCTTAAGTGTTGAGCTGCATACTGTACATGTGTGTATGTCTGATAGCAGCCGAAAGTGTGAGACTGATTGTTTGAGATGTGAATGGTGTCGCTAGTAGGGAATTGGTGAGTTCTGAATCCGCTGCCAAGTTCCGCTGAGACAACCACGCAGATGGAGAGGGGAAGACGCTCTGTTAGAGCCGCTAACCGCAGGCCAAACCAGGACACGCCTGTGTGCGTGCCTGGCATTCTTTAGGAGGTTGATCAAGACAGAAGGTGCACGTTGCAGGTTCGCTCTCTTGTGTTCGCACTAACGGCTCCTCATCTGTCTTTAGGCTTCGCTCTCACTCCCTTAATGAGACACCTTTCTCTTCTCCACTGCAGCTCCTCTGGAGAAACAGAGATGCTCCAATTACTGGCCTTTATGGAGGAGAGCAGCAACAACAATCAGCTTTGTACCACTTAAGAGGCAGGTTGCTGATTTGTGTTACAGCAGGGGTGCTCAGACTTGCTTCTGGAGGTCTACTTTCCCGCAGATTTCGGATCCAGCTTTAATCAAACACACCTGAACTAGCTAATCAAGGTCTTTGGGTTCACTTGAAAATTACAGACAGGTGCTTGCAGCAGGACCGGAGCTAAACTCGGCAGGAGTGTTGATCTTCAGGAGCAGGATAGATCACTGCTGTTTTGACTGAAACCAAAGGCACCTGCCTGGCTGCCTAGGAAACCGAATTGGTTTCAGAAAGGCTTTCATAATTTGAGTAGGTTTTCTGTGATAAATTAGTGAATATTTAATGAATATACAATACCTTCAGTTTTATCGTAAATTTAAAAAAAAAAGTGGACATTTCCTGCTTTCAGCTTCTCTGTCAAATGTCATGTTTTTTTTTTGTTTTTTTCAACCAACAATGTAACTGTACAGACAGGTAAAATTAACATCTGTTAAACCTGCAGTTTAATACTATTAACATTTTGAAATATTTTAATATCTAAAATATAAATCTTTCTCTCTCACTACATATATATAGTTAAAATTTGAGATATATTTATTAAATAAATATGTCATTCAATATATTTGGTAATGTTTTACAATAAGGTTCCGTTTGGTAACATAGATAGATAGATGGATGGATGGATGGATGGATGCCCCAAAAATCATATAAGTAGCAGTAATGGCATTATAATAGATTATTTACTTTACTTTGTTTTATAAAAAACAAAATTATAGTAACAAGTACATTGTTTTTGAATAATAAAATAAAGTTTTTCTTTCATGTCTGTCAGGCTTGTGAAGTACAGTAAAAACACAACAGCTGGTGAGTATCGTAGGTTACATAATGTAACGTAAGCTTCAGATTCAGACATACCTCCATGCCTCACAACCTCTTTGTACTGTCTGTCGACTTTTTCAGGTTTTGAGCACAAGCCAAGAGTCTGTGCAAAGTACCGCAGCCGTCGTTAATAAGTCTGTCTGTTAGGCCGCCGCGTGCTGTCTCTGAGCGATGCCACTATCAGCAGCAGCATTGACTTATCTCGGTCTCATTTGAAACACTGTCACTTGTCATTCTAAGAGTAATGGCAGTACTATAATGAGAGAGGGTGTTCGCCTCTCAATCAATTCTACTCTAATTAGTGTTAATGCAACGCCAAAAAACCCCTGCAGCTCTCTTCATCACTGCCAGCTCCTCCTCTCCCCCTTTTCTCTGTAGTCATAAGGCAATCGAAACAACATCTTCATCACTTCTGCACTTGTACATAATGTAACAATAGATATTGTGTAGTCTCGCTGGTGTCCTGGCCTCTGTTCTAGTTATGGCTCACAGCACCACAATGGCCAATTAATGTTCCCTGACACAATCAGAGCATTTGCCTCATGAATTATGGGAATGGTGTGGAAACCAATCACAACTCCCTCTCTATTTTCTTCTTGTTGCTACAGATGGCCTTTAATGTGTGTGATAGGGTTTTTTTTTTTTTTTTGCAAGAGCAGCGTCTCACTCACATAACACAATTTACAATCATATAACAATATATTATGATTGATTTTTCTTACAATATTGCGTTGGTCCTTGTATTGATATGTTTTGCGTGCTTATTGTGTTTTTGCAGCTGGGGAGTCCCTCTGTGTTATGCATACAACATCAGAGTGATGCTAATGTAGTACTGCCGAGTAGACATTGACCTTCAGCTCCAGGAAATCACTTGCTTCCAGGCAAGATGCTCCCGGTGGTCATTAGGAGACTTGACTTACGGTTAGGTAGAGCTGTTTATATGTAACATACTCTTCACAATTTGTAAGGTTTTTTAATGTTATTGAAAGAAGTCTCTTATGCTCACCAAGGCTGCATTTATTTGATCAGGAATACAGTGAAAATAGCAATATTCTGAAATATTATTGCAATTTAAAGTAACTATTTCTATTTCTATATATTTTATAATGTATTTAATTCCTTTGATGGCAAAACTGAATTTTCAGCATCATTCCTTCAAGTCTTCAATGTCACATGATCCTTCAGAAATCATTCTAATATGCTGATTTGGTGCTCAAGAAGCATTTCTGATTATCAGTTTTGGAAACATTGTTTTGTGGAAAGTGATGATATTCAAACAATAAATACCATTTTGTGTTTCTTTAATGTGTCGTGACAGATCGCTGTAGTAGCACATGAACCGATCATCTCTTCCTCTTTACGAGTTATAGCATGAAATAAACATGAATGAACTTAAGAAGGAATCTTGTTTCAACCATGGAAAGACACAATTTTTCAAATTGAAGTCCACCGACGTTAATCTGCTCTCCTGTCTGGTTTGTGTGTTGGACAAAATGGCAGATTCAGCATCATGATTGGTCAGATCGCCTGTCAATCAAGCTCCTGGGATGGCGAAGGGTCAATTGAATACATCCTTACTAGTAAAAAAATAGAGCAAGGGTTATGCTCCATAAGGCACTTTCACACCTGAAACTTGTTATATTGGAGTAAAATTGCTCTTTTTTTTAATCTTTACCCATAAATATACCACATCTGTTGTTTACACATGAGACGGCTGTTTGTCTTTTGTTTGCTTTGCTACCATTCATACATCAGCACCAAAATTTGCCGCAAATATTGTTAGTAAAAGAGTCTCTAACTCTTGCGGTAATGTCTTCATCAGCTGAAATGGAAAAAAGTTCAAGGTCTGTCCAATTTGACAACAGTTACTTCCCACAACATATTTACCTTGTATTAGGGATGGGAAGATTTCCGGTCATCGGCATAAAAAGTTAACGATGCGATGCATCGGTTTAAAAAGTGTGCATCGGATACAAGTTGGCATTTGTATCGCGATGCATCGTTTCTAACATATTTGCATCGGTAAAAACCGATTTATTTATATATAATTACTAGTGGATAGCTACACTTTTATTGTTTAGATTTGACAATGAGTCAGACTAACTGAAATAAGCCTGGCTTATTTGGTTATCTTGTTTTATGAAACAGGCCTTGAGGCATTAAAAGTGATCATATTTTCTCCATTGCATCATATTGCATCGAATCGCATTGTTGTGAATCGAATCGAATCAAAATCGGATCGCACTGCATCGTAATAGGGGTGAATTATATCGCATCGCATCGCTAGCTGCTTCATATGTATCTTTAATGTATCGTATCGTTGGCTATGCATCGAGATGCGTATCGTATCGGCCTCAGTCATGGAGATGCACATCCCTACCTTGTATAGTCATGATCTCTCGTTGCAGGCTTAAAATTACACGTAGTGGAGTAATTTTGTCAGAACTTTGTGATTGGCTGAAGCTTGTTGACAGCGGCAGACATTCCTAACTTAGTATATGCTTAAACCATTGATTTTTCTGGCAATTTTGTCAGACCTGATGTGCTGGCTTTTTTGGAAACAAATCATTTTTACATATAACCTCTAAATGGAGTTTATATGATCTTGTATGGAAATTTATATAAGACCGAGTATGAATGTATGTGGCTATATTGCCTATCTTAAGGTGAACAAAAGAAATCCATCTCAACATTTGAGCCTAATTTGAGTGACTGCCTGAGAGAGAGAGAGAGAGACAAGTATCTTAAATGATTTGAACGGCATGTCAGATCTGTACATAGTCAGCCTCCATTCCTGTATCTGTCTATCTCTATCTCTATCTCTATCTCTGCTGCTTCCTCCTTCAATGTCACAGTTTGAATTATCTCCCTCAACGGGAACATCTCAATGTGTTTGGCTGTGAATGCCAAACACTCAATCACTCAATCAAGTTCTGTTTCCTTCCTCCTCTGGTCTCTAAAGTAATAGGATTCCTCATCCGGCATGACTTTCACTGGCCTAATTGGAGCAAGAAAAGATGGCAGACGGTTTACAATCAGACAGGAAATGCTCAAGCGACGCTTCCCTGAAATAGCAGGTTCTCAAATGGAAATTAAGACCAAATTTACTTCAGGCCAAAAGCGAATGGGACTATTGCATGAATATAAATGTGCTACAGTTGATGTGGTGATATGAGCTTGAAAAGATGGGCTGATCTGCTGATGAGTCGACAGTGGTTATTATGCGCTGATAACAGTCCTTGTGTAAAACATTCACACGGCCGCATTGATTCTGCCGTCACTGTAATGAGGAGAGACAGTTACGGTGTCTAATTTCTCAGTCTTGTTCCTTATGACGTGAATCAGTATGTGGTGAATGTGAATTTGGGCACTAGCAGAGACTTTGATCTACTAAACATTAGCACACTGATGGCTCAATTTCCTCTGACATGATTATGTGGTTTCGCATTAAAACGTTTTTAGCATCACTGTATATCAGGGCTGATATCATTCTGATATGATTTGTATGTTGCACGTCATTGTAGCTTCATTGTAGCTATTAAAAAATAAAGTGCCATCATGAAATATGCATTCATCCTCCATTTCTGTTGTCTTGAGAGACTGAAGAAAACATAGCATTTCCAGTAAATGCATATAGTGAGTAGTTAATGCTCTCTTGTTACTGTGGATTGTGGGATTTTTCGGAAGCGAATGTGTCAGTGCCCTGGAGTGATTTTTGGCAATGATGCGGCCCTTGAAATGTCTGATTCGCTGGGCTTTGCACTGACTGCAAGCATAAAAATATGTAGCTCACACTAGGAATGTGACATTGAGGAAATACTCACACCGGTATATCAGTTTACCACAAAACTGGTATTACAGGCATCACTGGGGGGGCGGAGCTTTGGATAATTTCAATTTTGCTTTTGAATTTGCGATCTTGGTGTCATGGTTTACAAGAAAAGATAATTGTCTGTTGTGTTTACACCTTTACACATTTTACTTTCTAAGACACTGTTATTTCATTTATACGTTTTTTTTATATACTCTACACAAGAGGAAAATGCCTAAAGAAATAAGTGGATCCTTAGCAAGTTGTGCATTTTGGTGGCATACACTGAAAAAAGTTTTTCAAGCAGTACTTCATTCAATTAATCATTTGTCTTTCAATTAAATGTACCATTATTTGTTTTATTTTTCAAGTAATATTTTTTTAGTTCAAAACATTGATAAATATAAATATTTTTCATTAAGAGCTCAACTAAGAGATATTTGTTTTGACGAATGTAAAATATCAAGGTTAGATGAACTCATATTATTTTAGTTTATATCATGACCACGCCTCATCACACTGGTGCTGCGAGTCAGTTAACGACACCATTTTGTCACTGTGTGATTGTGTGTGAATTCAGCGAGCTGTGGATGAGAAGGTGGAAACTTTGTTTTAGATAAGTTAGTTGTATGGACGTTATTTTCCGCCATTTACCTTTTATTGCTCTTTCTTTTCCTCGAGAGACTGTTTGTGATCGCCGAAAATTGTTGTTGACAAAATTAATTTTGTAGGGTGCCACAAGTTTGTTCAAATTTCCAAAGGGTGCCGCAACTAAAAAAAGGTTGGGAAACACTGGTCTAAACGACGGGACATTTCTCATCCATTAGCTAACGTTAACTAGCTTTTCTCACGCGCCTGCAGCTGATAAACCGCGCTTGAACCCCGGACCAGCGAGTTCGACTGAGAGTATTTTCGTCTTTTCCTTTTTCTTTTTCACTCGATGTTGTTTATGAGGAGTGTAAGTTACTTTTACTCATACAGCAGCCGCGATTCCAGCGGAGGTGAGACGATGGTGGCGCTAATATGGTGAGTGCAATAATTTAACGACCACGTTTAATAGAAATGGCTGTTGTTTGAAAGAGTTAAGTTTAAATTAATTAACAGTATAAATACAAAAACGGATGAATATACTTCTGTCCTATCTAGGTTCAGAGCCCCCTTAATGACTATCTTGTTTTGGAAGGAAGAAGAAATGGAAGAGATGCTTTGGAAGTGTAAGTATGGCCCTCATAACTGTGAAAAGAGAGCACAGCTAATGTTATATAAACATTATCCCCCCAGATTCACAGGCCAGTCTCATTATAAAATGCATGTTCAAGTTGTCTTAACTGAAAATATCTTGTACTGACACATCTTAAAATATGTCAGTGCCATTGTCGTGTCTCAAGATGCACACCAGTAAAGTTCTTAAGGCATTTTTATAAAAGTTATTTAAATATCCTAATTTAACCAAGGCCTAGTCCTGGCTTAAGCTAAACCCTGTCTCTATTTTCAAACATGGAAGTTATACCAAGAACGAAACAATGTCGTTGTTCACATCAGTCATTTAAATTACTTTATGCACTAAAATGTTTATGCCACCTCACAGCAAAACTCCAGAGCAGCAGTATGTCATGTGGGTTAACTGAGACCTGTTCTGAGGAGGATCACTTTATTGACTGACGCACTGCACAATTAAATGTAAACCCTTAAGTCAGATGCCCTTATAAAGACTGTAACTAATGTTTTCTCTTCACAGAAAAGTTGTCAACGACAAGCCTGACATCACCCAAAGGCCAGGTACGTATAAGTGCATTCATCCCATGTTGTATTTGCCATAATTACAAGATTCCAACTTGGAAAAAGAATTCATGTCCTTGTAGAACTCATAATTACCATCTGTAATCTGGGAATTTTCTGAGAGCTTCTACTTGTACCACGTGACTACCTGACTACTGCAGATTAATTTAGGCATCGATAGTGTTGCCATAGACATGAACAGCTCCAAGTAGAACATGGTGTGAACGCAGCATATGATCTTGAGTATTTGACAACAGCATTATCTAACTGACTTGATTATGTCTTTATTAATCTGTTTCTTCCTCTGTTAGGATGCATCTGACAAGACAGACTCCAGTAAGAATCCTCAGCATTGATCAAGCAAGTCCACCGCTAGTCCCATCTAGAGTGGGAATCATCTTGGAAGAAAACTTTGTAATGGATGAA